>NC_090924.1:952901402-953213172 GCF_040938575.1 Ambystoma mexicanum | reverse complement strand
GCATGCCGACTCACCTAATTGCTAGAAACGAGAACAAGGAAAATGAAGTGCACACAAGCACTGTAGATTAGGGTCCAGCGTTTCTCAAAGATTGACAAGAAGATAATAGACTTGCAGCTACCATGCAAATCCTTTTAGATAGGCTTCAAGCAACAATGTGAGAAGAATCTGGAATTTGAAGAAGGAAAAAGATTATTGACCATTGTTTATTGTACCTATCATACAAATAGTATACACACACTTGTCAGTAATTCTTTCTTACATATTGCAGATGTATCCAGCCCTAATACGAAGGGGAAAACACATTATCACATTTCTGGAGGACTCCAAGAATAACATTATTGTTTGGAGAGTGGAAATCTCCATTATATTGTAGTTTTCTTATATAAAAGTGATTAAAAAGGAGATAACACATTTGCATATTAAAGTAAATACAAATTGGAGATGCTTTAACATTTTAGAGACTCACTGTCATCTAGAAAGTCGATAGGTTTTCATGGAATATTGATAATTATATCAGTTGGTATTATGATTTGTGTTTCTCTCCTTATTTTTATGGCATTAAGACATGTTGCAAAAGGTGGTACAGATATGGAGGGTGTTAATGAAACATCTATTATTGTGCCCATTAAAGGTACAAACAGCCTGTTTTACAATATAATTAGGAGTCTATTTCGATGTAAAAGGGATGTTGAGGAAAACCATAAAGATGTTAATACATATCTTGGTAATTCACCTCATGTAAAAAAATAACCTATGGTACCAGAACATGAAGGAGGTGGGAGAGAGAATGTCAGATGAATGTTGCTATGTCTGTTCCTTAATACCGTATGCCATTAATGCAGCAAGGACATTTATTGCCGAAGAGATACCTGCACATGATGCAATATGTCTCAGTCATTTAGCAGGATGTACAACCATAGGGCAATCTGAAGGAGAATTGGCAACGATGAACTTCTCCATTTGAAGATACTTATGTGAAGAGAAAAAGGATGGAAAGTGGGATCGGATGGACAAACAAAAAACATGTTTATCCAGTCCAGATTGGATAACAAATAAAAAATGTTAGGATGAAGAGGATGAACTGCTCAGATATGACTAAACAAGCAGGGTTCTGGCAGAGACCTCAGATATTGGTCTATAAACATGTTGCCACAAGTACCAAATGGGAAGAGGGACTATTATCTTGCCCTGAACACCTATTGAAGAAGGAACCCATGGGCAAAGTGCAAATAGTAAATGACAAATGCCTAGAATAATGGCCCAAGTATTCTAAGTTACTAGCAGGGGTCGACAATGAAGCAGGACTAATGTCCATAATACCATTGAAAAATACAACATCATGCTTCAAGAATGTAGGCTTGATTCTGGTTGGAGAAAACAAAGGATGTGGATAGACAATTCGAGGTCCCAGGAATGGATGGAGGAACTGTAGTACTGATGGACTGATATTAGGTCTGTGGATCCAGAGCTTACTTGCAGTTGCCTAAAAATGAGGGTGGAGTATGTTCCCTTGTAAGGGTGCATATTCCAGCATGAGTGACTCCTCAAAGTGATCTCAATATTGATCAATTTCAAAAAATGAATGAACAACAGAGAAGGAAGAGGCTGTGTATTATTCACCGCCTGAAAAGGGAGAACTACTTATCATAAAAATCAATAATGGCCTATAAGGACCTTACAGATTAACATAAACTGTTCAGCAAGACAGCAATGATAATGACATCTATATTCATGCCAGGACTCCAGACTGCAGTGAATGCCAAGGGGATGCAGATCACCCGTTGGAAGCTGTTAGAGATGATTAATGCAACAATAAAAGTATTCAATCCAATCAGAGAAGAATTGAGACCCATCAGGCTGATAACTCTCCAGAACATGTATGTCTTCGACATGATTACAGCAATGGAAGTAGGTGCATGCGCCATGGTCGGGCTTTCCTGGTGTACATTCTTACCATTCCATGATGAAGAAAGTGGAATGGGTGAGCAAATGCAAAATGAAGCCAGTACCCGTGACAATATAAATAAAAGTGCCCTTGCACCTCCAGGAACCAAGTTCCATTACCTCAAGGATCAGAAATGATATGTAGGACATTGGATATTCTGTTCACCATCGCGAGAGTGCTGCCACATGACCTAGAGTGTGGATGAACACATAAAGACTGCGGGTCACCTGAGGGGGTGACACAAATGTGAATCCCGAAGAAGCAGGATGAAGAGAAGATGCTGATAAATGATGAAGTGGAGTTGAAGGTATTTTGGTATTTTGACGAAAGACAACAATCTGCTTTGGCTCTTGCCAGCCTTCTGTCCTTCATTTGTTATGCCTGTCCTTCTTGCTCTGCTTTTACTCTCTAGAATAGCCAGAAACCTCAGAATTCATTTTTACAGTGGCATTATCATCATCACTTAAATTGACATGATGAAGCTAGAAAGCTCACTTTGAGATGCACATGATGAAGAAGACATGTACCTATCTGACAGTGTTTCAGAAAATCAATATCAAACTAGCCCATGTGCTTTCTAGACTTGAAGAATACTCCAGAACTGTGTAAATGGGCCTTAAAAAGGAGCTGCAACTCAGTTGGAGTTAATTGAACCAGAACATCGCTGCCAGGCAAATCTTTTACCTAGAAGCCAGAGACTCCTTCTCCCCAGACCTTAAATCCCTGAAATGGCTTACTGTCAAACACAGACTACCTACAAGATCTTTACCCCATTCACAAGAGACTTTCCAATAAAGGCCAAAGCTACCTCTCACGCATCATGAGTCTTATCCAAACCAAGAACTTGATGCTCTAAACCTGTAACACACTTGCAGGTTCTGCAGAAACTGGCCTGGGGCCACACTGTGAAAATCATATCTCAAATGTCCTTTAATAGATTCTGTCAAACTCAATGTATGTAATTTCACTTCTGCTGTCCTAGGTCAACACAGGCATACTGTGAGGGGTCAGAAATGCAAGCTGGACAACTTCATAAAGGTTTTTCACAAGAAGCCATTTTATTAACTTAAAAGGGTGTGATAAATGCCTTGCTTTTCCTAATCTAACGTGTGCTTCCATGCCTAAGAAACTAAGACTAAAGGAAAACACTCTAATACAAAAGGATATCTGTCCCTCACACTTATACATACAACAAAACCATTGTAGGTATGCTAGTATCAAATTCAATCAGTTGTCCAGAGCAGCTGCTGCTGACACGTGCTGACGTTTTAGAGGATAAACAAATAATCATTTGGAGTAAATCCTGTGGAACAACAAGTTTACATATTTTTGCCACAGGGTTGTCCGGTCAAGCCTTTGTCATATCCAAAAATGCAGCAAAAACCCTGCCCTGCCTAATTCCCACATATTTATCTAACACTGTTTAAAACAAAAATGCAAAAAATATTTGAGGACATGCTTGGGAGATATCGACATCACATCCACCGCACCCCTGTATTGCTTCTAGTCTTCCAATAGTGTTGCATGGAAGTGAAGACAGAACGGAGACTCTGCTCCATTTAATAGAAGAAAATGGGGTTGTCTTCACGTGTCAACATGCGCCACAAGGAAATTTGTAAAGAACTTGTGCTACTACGCCATTGGTGGTTGTGCCAATTTGCATTTAATGTTAACAAAAAGATTACCACATATTGGTTGGCACTCTCTGATTACACGTGTTTCGGAAAACACATTGCCTTTTTCAAATCTGGGCAAGTCTTTAACACATAGTATGTAACATAACATTTTAAAAACACTATTTTAGTCATTTTAGTTTAAAACAAAACAGTGATCTATTGTGCCGCATTGCTTCCTGAATCCGGGCTGATAGCTCGCCAGTTTGTTAGTCTGCCTCTCCCATTCCTCCAATCTTACCACGAGGCAGCTTGAAAATAACTTACCAGCTGTGTCCAGGAGGGATATTGGACAATAACAATGTGGATCACAATGCAACCCTTTTGTATACACTGGAATAATCAAACTCTTAGCCCATGATGCCGGAGACACCTAAATTTGGCCAATCGTATTAAAAAAGCCCAATAAAATAGGAGCCCACCAGCCTTGGAACAATGTATAGGCCTCTGGTCTAATGCTGTCAGGGCCACTTTAACTTTACCCACTTTAACAGCTCTAATTGCCTCTGACACCTCCTCTAAAGTAAACAAAAGTGTGCCCGAAGAAAACCTATTCCTCCATAGATATTGTGATATCTGCTGATGATTTATACAGAACCTGTTTATAGTATAGAGCCCAAGTCATGGGAGAAATCTGATTGTCATCGCTTCGATCACTAGGTCTGAAACACCAAGCCAGAAAAGCCCAGAACCCTTTCACGTCATGTTCCTTGACCATTTTATCCAAACGTTATAAAGGGATTAAGATTACTGTTTTTTTTTTTTAAAGGATTAGATTGACAGATTTAAATAGAAAATATAAGCAATAGACAATTGGCTTCTATTCTAAAGATGCGGTTGCTGCTTCCCCCTGATATCCTTTGGGACCCCGAGGACTGCCAACCCATAGGTGCGGGGGCCTAGAAACAATATTTCTACCCAAAGGGGGCTCGGTATGAAAATGTTTGAATACCACTCGTCTATGCTCATAAATAAATCACAGAACGTAGACCAGGCAGACTCCCCCTCCAAGTAAGCACTGCCAGAACTGCTTCTAAGAGTGGCAGAGCGCGATTGCACTTCCTCATTGTATGTAATATACTTTTTGATGTCTAGGAGTTAGAGTTTTACTGGGTACAATAATGTCAGTAAACTAATATTTCATATAATTGATTTCTGTAATTTAGGTTTTAATTGTTGCATTGTGATTAAATGCAGTCAAATTGCTATTGCTCCCTTGTGTCTTTCTGTACTCTCTTGGTCACTTGCACTGCCTATCAGAGATTCACACACATCCGCTTTTGACAGCGCCTCTCCTCACACTCTCAGACTAATTTTGCAGGAAATAAAGGTGTAAAAGCATGGAGCAATGCTCTAACGCCTCAATTTCCCACTCCAACTGATTTTCAGGCTGACACAAGGTGGAGGAGGGGCACCGAGCGGAAATAAGATCTCCGCCGTGCTCACCTTCATTTTGTGTGAGTGCTTTGTTTAATGCCTGCATGAGATGTTCATGCGGGTGTAAAACTAACAGATTCCTTTGGAATCTGCCTGAGATTTGGACCTGGTCAGGACCAGTTCAGATGGTACTTAATTATTCATGAGACAGGGTGGAAAAGGATACTGTAAAAACGAGTCTGAGTCACTTTTGCTCTTTCCTTCTCTCCTCCTGAAGAAGGTTTCAAATTGCATGCAGTGGACCCCATGATATGTGAATGCTAGAGTTGGTGGTCCCCTGCATGCAATTGACATTTTTCATAAAATGACCCTGTATGGCATGCACATTTTGCTCCTAAAACCTGGGGTAGAGGCAATTAACATGTGAAAATGCCATTTTAAAATCACTCCAAAATGTACATTGACAATGTTTTACAAATAAATCTCATGCACACACACTTTGCCCATACAAAATAGAAACACTTTTGTTAGTTGACAAAAATTTCAATATTAGATTGATGACCACCTGGGTCCTGGCCTCCCACCCCCAATCGACTTCAGCCTCTGCCCACTCCCAGCACTTGCCTTGGCGCCCACTTGCCTATGCTATCACAAGCCTGCACTTATTTACTGGCAGCTGACCACTCTTACCAAGTGATCTCTGGCAGTCACTTAACAGCTGCTTGCAACTTACTCCCTATTACTTCCCGACATGGTAATCTCTCTCTGAACTTGCACGCTCTGAATGCTCACAAGGCCAAGTAGGGCCACCTCTCTCTTTCATTGTTGTATTTGCCTTTCATTCCTATGTTCCCTCCCCTTTGTTCTGTGGGTGCTTTGAAACACAATTTACTAGATGTGTAAGCGCCTTACAAATGCACAATAAATAAATAAATAAAATGGCAATGTAATATGCAATCAGAAGTACACATCCGAGCAGGTTATCTCACTTTGTCCCGTTAAATAACAGAACTTAATTTACATGAAAACGATCCTGAAAACAATAGCTACAATGAATACTAACAATAAATAGTGCCTTTACAATTCATTTTTTATGTTGTATATATTACCATAGTAAGAATGCCGGCTCGCGGGTACAGTCACCAATTCTAAAATTTCATTAAGAATCTGACAGTTCGACCCCACCATTGCGAAAAAAGAACGTTGGCAAAGGGAATATATGTGTGCATTGAGTTGAGTGTTAAAAACTGAAAAAGCAGGTCAGCAAAGTTAAAGGCAAAGAAGGTTAGGGGCGCTGAAGGCGGTGGGAGGGGGAACAGGGGAAACTGACTCAATCCTCAAAAAAGGAAGGGCAAACATGGCCCATTCTCATTAAAGGGCAGTGATAACTTAGGATATGACCGCGTGCACTCTCTGCAAGAAATACAATGCTAGCACTTTGAAATGAATTTCAAATGTATTACTAACAGCTGGACTATTTGCACGGTATGTAAAGGAATCAGAAGCGTAAAACCATGCCATAAATACCTTTAATAAATGAAAAAAGGGGAAGCTGCACTTTCTGGAGATTCACCATAAACTGAAACAAGAACACCAGTCCACGGATTTCATATGAGTGTATTTGTATGTGGCATGTACTCTACACGGATACATATTTGAGAACAAACAATGAAGGAAGGGGGACGATGTGCGGTAGACCAAGATAAAAATATATATATATATAGAAATACATTTAAGGTTAAATCGACTAATTCAGATGAATATTTGTCATGAACAAAAAACAACAGAAAGAATATAAACGCAAACAAAATATAGATTTTTTTTCGGAAATGCCATTATTCTAGGCAAGCGCTTGTCTTGATATGCGTTTTATTTTAGTTGGCTTGTCATAAACACTGCCTTTTATACAAGAAACATTTTAACCGCACATGCTTAAGTGGTGAGAAAAAAAAATGCAGAACCAAAGATATCACTTTGCTTCTGCAGCTGTAATGGGAAGGAACTGTAAATTAAAGATAATTCACACAGATAATCATCTTGTGAAAATTGCCCAGGTATAAGTAAAGTAAACATGATTTGAAGAAAAAAAAAGGCATTCCTGCATTCTTTCTGCCCGTGCTGCCAGTCCTCTGTTACAAACAATATAATTTGGTTCCTGCAAGACGTGCCTGGAGGAGTTTTCCTTGACAATAGCCCAGGCTGAGCGTGTCCTTCACACTGCGGGGAAATCTCCAGGACCACAAGATGTTTACTAGACAAAGCTTCTTTTTGCTCCTACACAATGTCTTCCTAAGTCGTGGAAAAAAAAAAACCTTCACAGCAGGGAACTTAATGAGTTTACCTGTCTTTAATTTATGCAGCATTTCAAATGATCCATTCGCGCAGGTGTGAATGGGCTTTTGTTGAGATCCTCAGCCGATTTACCTGCTTGAATCTGTCAGAAAAAAAGCCATTTGTATGCACGCGGCTAATGTGCTAGAAGTAAAAAGCCACGACCTGTCAAATAAACTTCCTGCACCTGCGTCGAGCAGTTAAATGGCTCCATCTGCCATTATTCTCTCAGATCAAAGGCCCGGGCGGAGGGGGCTCTAAAGAAATCAAGAAAATGATAGACCTGTTTGTCCGCGAGCTAAAAAAAAAAAAAAAAACACACAAAAAAAAACCGGGACCACTTATGATACCTGAAGGAGCTTGTGTTTGGCACCGGTCGCTGCGGGGACACATTCTGTCGCATTAGGAAGCAGGGAGGAGGAAATTAATTCACCCCATTTTATGGTGACGTAGTTGTGGCATTCGTGTCTTTTTAACCTTGAATAATTTTCGCCTTTAAGCTCCCAACAAGTTTGATCCTGTCCGCAGGTCAGTTTTGTTACAAAGGCCAATTAGCGGTGCCACCTCAGCCTGCAGCGAAAAGCCATGTAATGGCGGGTCTGGGCCCCACCGCGAGGCGAAGAATGGCCGTTGAGCTGTAATTTGAAAGGGGGGCCTTTGAAGCATGTACCTTCCACCGGCTTCCATTGTCGCCACAGGCTGTTTGATCCTAAAATAATTTATTTAATGATCTCACCATGGGGGCAATTGGCCGTACGAGATTAGGCCGCGCACCCTAATAGACTTGGGAAAAGTTAAAATTACTGGATGGCTGGTATGCACGGGCCTGGGATGTGTTCTTGTGTATTCTTGGCTAAACGGGAGGAACTAGTAATCATGTAGACATGGATCGGTCAGGCCTCTGATGTCAACTCAAACTGCCACTGCTGGAAAGGACCTTGATTGCCCTGGTATGGGGGGTCTTTCTTTTTTCTGGCCATCAGTTTTTTTGCGGATTTTTGTGGTTGGTATACTGTATACATATTCGCCGGAACTGTGTATCCAGTCAGGTAGTGCATCATTCTAATGAGAGCAGCCTTGGTGTCTAGTGCTCATTTCGGTGCCAGCATGCGCTCCTAGTAGTGTTCCTGGCATCGTATGTCTATGGTCAACGGTCTCTTGGCACTTGAGAAAGGTGTATTTACCGTGGGCTCATTGCTTGCTGTTTTCAAATGTCACATTCATTCCACGTGCTCCATCTCTAGTGCACACCATGTTTCTGTTCTTTCTTAAACTCTAATTGTCCACGGTATCAGTCAAAGATAAAAAAAATGCGGTTTTGAAATGGTATTTGCATTCAATTAGCAATAAGGACTTCATAAAAAAAGTGCACTTTGTATGGATGGGAGTAGCCACGCTTGCAGTTTTGCTCTTTTGCCATCTTCATGCAATGTTCATCATTTGCAGTACGAAGTGTAAAAACAATGTCTAAACAGATGAAATTGCCCTCACACTTTTTGGCATTTCGTGGTGCAAACACTCTAAAGGCCTCCTGCAGTTTACATTTGCTGGAGGCGTTTAGAGTGGATTGCTATGGTACCTGCACGCTTCCTAATGTGCTAAAACAGGTAGATCCTATAGAGATCCAATTAATTCATGCCAGCATAAAAATGAAATGCTGACTTTAATGTACTTCTTTGGCCGCAGAGCATAATGAGTAGACACAAGCTGTAACTCTCTTCCACGCCCCTCCTCTACCCGCTAAAATAATGAAAACGCCACAGAGAGCTACATCTTGCCGATTCCAGGCTTGAATATTTTACACCACATTTTGTACACCTGTTTTTACACTCTGTGAACATACGACATGTGTACTAGTGTAACCCTCTCTCCCCCAATCATGGTATGAAACCTGTCGGTTCCAGGTTAACACTTTTTTGCCCTAAGTTTTGGAAAGTGAGTAAAGGTCTCCCACGGTTATCGACTGTGGGATGTATTTTGGCTTTAGTCATAGTCATAATCGCCAGAATTCTTTTCCTTGGGTTGTGTCTTGACAGGATGCCCATGCTGGTTGCTTCCACTAGGACATCACTCTTCACCCCAGTGGCAATTCCTTTCACCATCCAGCAGACTGCGGCATTGATGGTGATTGACAGTACCTGGGGCATGATTACTTCACCCAGTGGTCCAGGTTCTGGGTCCCTTCGCTCCTCCTGCTCTTTCTGCAAATGTGCTCAGTGTAGAGAGCATGCATCTCTGGGCTCCCACAGAATCAGATGCAGACGGCTCTCTGTATAGACCCGCTGACTTGCTTGACAGCAAACAATTGGTTCTGATGACACCGCCAGCTTCCTCTACAGCCTTCATTCTGGGACACACAAGACGAAGAGTGTTCGGCTCTAGGTGGACCCCGGTGATCTCTCACTCTCGATAATCAAATGCACATCTTCACATACCCCAGATACTGAATGGTCATGCCACTTACAACTACGTGTGCTAACCCTTCTTAGGGTCAACATTATCAGGCTTGCATGCTTCTATGGTTCATAGATTAGAGTTACCTGTCCAGTACTTCAAATTCCCTTTGGCTCACAGCTTCGCGACCTTTCATTTCAGTTTGATCGTCCCCTCACTTTGTTGTAAGGTGGCTTGTGATGAGGAAATCCCACTCAAAGAGGATCTACCTTCTGCTGACGTTTAATTTGATTCTGCAGTTCTGTGTCGTCACACAGTAAGATGGTCGACTCCACTGCCTGGGCATGAGCTGACCCATTCCTCTTTGGGATGCTACCATGATACGTGTTGTCCTTACCTCTGTTGTCTCTGACAAAATCAGTGAAGGCTGCCAGCTTCTCCTTCCACTCTTCCATCAATAGATGCAGCAAGACGAACTGGTGTCCTCTGATTACTTAAATGAACTTCTTAATATAGATACCACCTCCATTCTATAATAAATGCAGCATGTCTGGGGGAGTGCTTGTTTCCACCTTCATGGACATTACAATCCCTCGGAAATGAACTATTACTAATGATACAGCAATACTTTGGCTGTACATAATGCTGAAGAAATGGAATTACACATGAACTGTATGGCCTTAGACATTGTTTTAGCTAATCTGAGTTGTGTGTGTGTCTGTGTGTTCTTATAGGTTCTGTATGTTTTATGTTTTTGTATTCCTACAACTCCAGTTCGGATATATATATTATCTCACACATTAAAATGTCTGCTTCTGAGGGGGCGTGGCTTGGCACCGTGTGAGATGGCTGCCTAAGCTCTGCGCTCCGCTCCGGTGGAGTTTAATTTACTTATTCTTACCTTCTCCAACGTATTTATTGCCATCCTATTTCAGCGTATGCCTTCTGCTGCTTCTCCCGACAACATAGGAAGACTTCAGCTGGTAACGCGGCAGCATTTCCTCTCAGTGCATTCTCCAGAAGCTGAGCCTTAAGTCGGGTCATACCGTGGGAGCTGCAGCCGGAAAACCCTGTCAGCTGCACAGCAAAGACGACATTGGCGGCCGGTAACGATCTTTTCACCCCAACACTGGTATAAACTTTCATTATATCGTTTACACCAGGATGTTTTCTGTTTTCAATGGATTTTCTTGGTCCTCATATTGATTTCTTTTTTATTTTTTCCATATCTTTATTATCCTTTCCTGACTGAAACTTATGGTTTACCCTTCCTCAGCTCTCTAGCAAACTAAATCCCCTTTTGCCAGCCCACTGCTATTCCCGTACCTAATAATGATAATAATAATAATTATTTAGTATTTATATAGCACTACAAACCCTCTGGAATCTGAGCGCTGCTTATTATTACCTACGGTGTGTGGTGCTCACCTATCGACCTCGGAAGGAAGAAAGGCTGAGTTTGGCCCTTCCTGGATTCGAACCTGTGTCAGCAGGCTCTGCACAGATGTCAAATGGAGCACTCTTCTTGCTGTGCTATCGGACCTGCTTGCATCTTGTTGAATAGTTCATATCAATACGGAGGTGCATAGAGGTAGGCAGGGGTAATAAATGAAAAATTGAAGTGTAGTTAGGGGGGAGAGGAAGCAGATAAAGTAATAAAGAAAGGCACGGTTGAGGAGGAAGAGAAAGAAGAAAGGAGAGGGACGAGGGAGACAGAGAAAAAAAACCTGTTTAAGGAAAATGTGTAGAGGATAAGAGACAAGTGACAATAAACGGAAAAGAAGGAAGAAAGAAGAAAGGAGATATAATAAAGGAAAGGTTATAAGGAAGAATATAAAGGTAGCAGAGCAAGGGGAAAAGAAGTGAAGGAAAGATATCATAACCACTTACTTTCTGACTTCACTACGGCCTCAAAAAAAGGTCAAAGAAAAACCCTGCCTCATCCCCCACTTCTCTCAAAAGACAAATGAGTGAATCTCCTATGCCCAAAGCGGATGTGATTGATCCAGTAATGCAAACTATACTATTAGAGATAAGAGCCCTCAAACCCTTCATGGAGGATACCAATGCTAAATTGCAACAACTGGATTATAAGTGGACCATATTCAGTGCTAGAATGAACGAGGTAGAAAGAAGAGTCGGAAATGCTGAAGATATCGCTAACAAAGTCACCAACTTAGAAAAGACAGTTGCTAACATACAACAACAAGCCAAAAATCTTGAAAATAGGAATCAAAGAAATAAATATTCGTATTATTGGCCTTCCATAGGGCATTGAAAAGGGTGACCCTATCGCCTTTGTGTATGAATTCTTGCCACAAATTCTTAACTTACTTTCGTCTATACAGCTCAACATTCAGAGAGCGCACAACACCTGCAAGACTGTCCGAGAACCCCGTTACCTGCTCTCCTTGACTTTACACATGTAACCTTAATTATGACAAAGGTTAAGGAAATAAAACACTTATCTTGGGAAGGAAAGAAAATCTTCATCACTCAAGACGTTTCTAAGGCCAACGCAGCAAAAAAAAGAGCTCCTAACTTTCAGACCAGCCCTTAAACAACGGAATGCAAGATATGGTATTATCCACCGAGCTACCTTGACAGTCACTTTATATGGCCATACATCAACCTTTCAAAACAAAGGAGACTTAAGACAATATATCCAATCTCAGAAAAGAAATGACATGGATACATTGGATCCTATCACATGAAAAATGTTCAATTTCTAATTCAAGTTAAATGCCTTTATGTTTAATTCTCCACCGGAGTGGGGGTCTTCGATGAGCCTATCTCCGTCTCTTTTTGTTTTGGCTCCCCTTCCCCCCACTTTTTTCATTTTTAGACTAGGGCTGTACCGAACTTCGGCTTCGAGTCCCTATTCTGCCGAAGTTCGGCTGAAATACAGCTATCCGGCTTCGGCAGAATAGTTTCTGTTTAGGGACTCGAAGCCGAAGTCCACTTTCTATGATTAGCTGCCCTCTCCCTGTTTGGGAGATGACAGCCAATCATAGAATGTTTGACAGTGTTCAGGCTGCAGAAGCCAAACAAGCTGTTTGCCTATTGGCTTCTGCAGTCTGACCACAGAGGAACCAGCCTAACGTGTTGAAATAGGAAGCGAGGGAAGGGAACAGTTCTTCCCTTCCCTCACTTCCTATGCCAGCACCCGGACCCAATCACCAGGTAAGTGACCCGACTCCCCCCCCCCCATACCCCCTCATCACGGTGAGGCTGCGGGGCCTCAGGGAACCCCCGCGGCCTCACCGCAATAATGTTCTGTTTGTCGGGCCACCGGTGCAAAGCCGGTGGCCCGACGTTTATTTTGCATTGGGGGGCCGCTCCTACAGGAGCGGCCCCCCCAGACTCATGAGGCCGCCGGGGCACTTTGCCGACCCCGGCGGCCTCGGTGCCCCCCATCCCCCTCACCACGGTGAGGCCGCGGGGCCTCAGGGAACCCCCGCGGCCTCACCGCAATAATGTTCAATTTGTCGGGCCACCGGTGCAAAGCCGGTGGCCCGACGTTTATTTTGCATTGGGGGGCCGCTCCTACAGGAGCGGCCCCCCCAGACTCATGAGGCCGCCGGGGCACTTTGCCGACCCCGGCGGCCTCGGTGCCCCCCATCCCCCTCACCACGGTGAGGCCGCGGGGCCTCAGGGAACCCCCGCGGCCTCACCGCAATAATGTTCAATTTGTCGGGCCACCGGTGCAAAGCCGGTGGCCCGACGTTTATTTTGCATTGGGGGGGCCCCCCCAGACTCATGAGGCCGCCGGGGCACTTTGCCGACCCCGGCGGCCTCGGTGCCCCCCATCCCCCTCACCACGGTGAGGCCGCGGGGCCTCAGGGAACCCCCGCGGCCTCACCGCAATAATGTTCAATTTGTCGGGCCACCGGTGCAAAGCCGGTGGCCCGACGTTTATTTTGCATTGGGGGGCCGCTCCTACAGGAGCGGCCCCCCCAGACTCATGAGGCCGCCGGGGCCCTTTGCCGACCCCGGCGGCCTCGCTGTGAAAAGTGCTCACCCCTTGAGCACGGTGAGGCCGCGGGGCCACAGGGAACCCCCGCGGCCTCACCGCAATAATGTTCTGTTTGTCGGGCCACCGGTGCAAAGCCGGTGGCCCGACGTTTATTTTGCATTGGGGGGCCGCTCCTAAAGGAGCGCCCCCCCCAGACTCATGAGGCCGCCGGGGCCCTTTGCCGACCCCGGCGGCCTCGCTGTGAAATGTGCCCCCCCCTCACCCCTTGAGCACGGTGAGGCCGCGGGGCCACAGGGAACCCCCGCGGCCTCACCGCAATAATGTTGTGTTTGTCGGGCCACCGGGCCAAAGCCGGTGGCCCGAGATTGTATTGCATAGGGGGGCCTAAAAAAAAAAAACTATTCGGCTCACTATTCGGCTCCGGCCGAATAGTTGACAAACTATTCGGTATCCGGCCGAATACTAAATATGCTATTCGGTACAGCCCTATTTTAGACATGGATTGGGGTGGCTGGTTCCTGTTAGCCACCACTATCTTGATTTCTGACGTCTATAACAATATTGTACCAATTCTCATGTCTTCATTGTTTGTCTTACCTCCTCCCTTATGTCTCATTCCTTTCATGTTGTCCTTTGTTTGGTTGGGTACTTTCATTTTTTTATTCGCTAATAAGATTATTTGCTTGAAAGTTACTGCTTTATTCAAAGTATTGCACATGCTAATATATAAAAAAGACCCCTACTACGCAGAGCAGAGCGTAGCGGAGTGTACTGAGTGTTTCCTGTTCCTGGCAAGTCTGTTTGCCATTGCACTCTCAGGAAGAGGAGGAGTTTTGCCATAAAGACCCCTACTACGCGGAGCGGAGAATAGCGGAGTGTAATGAGTGTTTCCTGTGTTCCCTGGTGGTCCGTGTGGTTCGTGGGCCGTGGACCATAGAAACTGGATTGCAGCGAGCGACATTCTACACTCGGAAGATCCCTCTGTGGGGAACCGGTAAGAGTTGCTTGAGCGCGAGCCGTTCTGCTGAATTTTGTATTTCGAGTAAGTCTCTATGATGAGGACTGGAGCCATGGCGAATACCCAAGCTCAAGTGAAGCGAGGGAGGAGCACTGTAAATGTAAATGTAAATGAAAATGCTGTGACCGACATGCTTTTCGAAAGAAATGTGCAAGTGGAAGCTAGATCTGTAGCGCAACGTGCTGTTCCGCCCCTCTCACCACGCCCTCTCCCCGCGAGCTTGGTTCCCTTCAACACACGGAACATGAGAAGGAATTGTGCGGCAAAAAAGTTAACGGCGAAATGATGATGATCGCAAAGAAAGTGCGGATCGTGGCAGCATGAGTGAGAGTGACTGTGAGTGTGACGAAGAGGATGAGGAATCAGAGGAAGTTGTTGATGTGGATGAGAGGGGGGAAGATGAAGGTGAGAAAGAGTTGGCCTCCCGTGAACAACAAACCCAACAAACACAAATATGCTCACCCATGCTTGTAACGGAAGCCGAGGTTTTAATGGGGAAGGAGACCCCGGGAGGGGACGCTGGTCTAGAGAAGGAAGTATGTACACTAATGATACATTGCATACCGACAGTGAGCTCCCCTAAATCCCCTAAGTCCCCCTACCGGCCCGATCAAAGGCCCAAAACTCTCACTGAATTAGTGAGGGAGGGAAAGAGCCTCAAATTGTGATCTGTCAAATTCCACGCCCCGACAGGATCCCAAAAGAAACATAAAGACAGTGAAAAGCAAACAGGAAAAATGTATAAAGCCAGTAAAGGGGAAACAAATCCAGATGCAGACGAACCATTTAGTGATGCAAGAGAAAGCACCCAACAATTGGCAGTGATGAATAGCTCGGAAAGTGTTACAGAGGAGGAAGTACCACTCGGAATGATACAAACGGTGCAGGATATAATTCCAAGGAGGGAGAATCTTAACAGTGAATCTCCACCTCCACCACCAGCACTGAACATGGAGAAGTCATCAAAATCTGGCTCCTCATTAAAACTACTGGGATGGCTAAGAGTTGCAGCAATGCACAAGCTAAACTATAAAATCTTGGAAACCTGGAACAAGAACATAAGGGCGGACGTCCTAATATCTAATGTGGGGCAGGCAGTGTATGTAAGCCTCGCCCAGTCAACAACAAAAGAGAACGCTATCCTTGGTGGTGTAACGAAAAAATCTACTGAGGACTGGGCGAGTTCGGAGGCCTGGAAAGAAAGAATTGAGGCCTAAAATTCTTCCAATCCAATACGTCGAAGAGACTCCATGGGGATTGCTGATCAATTGCAGAAAGATCTCGCAGAGATGAACATTAAAATATTGCAACCACGAAGAGCTTCTCAATCAAGCACTTGTGGAAGAACAATGCCCCAAGCAGAGTGGATATCGACCAAGGATAGGAGCATCCATGAAGTGATGAGCCTCGAATCTAACACACCGTCCTTTTAGATGAGAAACGAGGAGATTGTAGTTTCACAAAAGAGGTGTAGAAGGGATGTAAGTTCTGACATCGAAACCGAAGGTTCGAACAAACGGTTTTAAGGGAGAGAAGGAGAGGATGCAACATCATTGCCCAAAAGATCCAGAGAGCATTCAGTGAGACCTCCAACCTCTGAGTCAGAGGTCGAAGATAAGATTTTGTCTACACAAAAAGAGAGGCTGCCGTCGGCACAATTTCTGTATTCTAGTGATCGGAGCAACTCTCAAGACAGCTCTGCCCTCCTAGAGTCGATAGTCTCAAAACTAAGCCCTATCCTGATGTCAGCCACGATGATAACTGTGGCTCCTCTGATGAAGCTATATGAGAATTTAAATGAGAGCTTCTGAGATCAAACCACTCTGATCGCCCTACTTAATTCGAAAATGGTAAAACTTGAGGTCCACCTGACTGAAATGACATCACAGGTAGTGTCAACGAGAAGAGAAAAGAGGTAATGATATTTCTTTAACAGCTCTAAAAGAGTCTCTAAAAAATACAGCGGAAGACTAGAGACTCCTGGCTGAAGTTGCGAGTCAGGCTTTGACGTTATTACAAAAAGAACGTGAAGGCATGGACGACTTGGTCTCAAAATGTCCGCCCTCCAAAAGCCAACCGCCGACAGATACAGTGATTGACCCAGGGCCATTTGAAAACATAGAGAGGTCAACAAGAATCAATCAATGCCAAGAGAAAATATCAAAGAATCACAAGGCAAATCTGCTCCAGAACTGTTGCTATGAGAAAGACCTTATAATTAGCACTGTGGTCAGTGATAGCCCTGAGAAAGGGCTTAACAAAAAGGACAGTTCAAAGAAAACATGCACCCCTAAATCCACCACTAGAAAGACAGTAACAGCAAAAGTAGATCTACCAGACACGTCCCAAATAGAAAAGGAAGAAGGAAAAGGAAATAACCATCTGCCAATTGATCTGACCCTTAGAGAAAAAAGCAATGATGTCAGTTCGGTGATATCGGGGAACAAATCTACATCTCCAGCGACAAAAAAGAATGAAGCAGAGTGGTTTGATATATTCGAAAATCCGAAATCGCAAGTGGGTGGTGCTAAATCTAACAAAGGCAAGATAGATGAACTGAAACAGAGCAAATGCAAAAAAAATCGAAAAATCAGCAAGTTCAAAAGAATAAAAATCCTCGAAGTTCAGCGAACTTCTTCAGAAAAAAAAGCATTGAACATTACAGTAAATAACACAGAGCAAATAACAACAAAAAGCAAAAGTAATAGTGAAGAATCCACGGTGGAGGCCGAAAATGACACTGTGGAAACTCAATATGAGATTAAGGAAGCTCAATCCGAGACTAACAAAAGGGCAAGGAGCAAAACTGCTCCCTTGGTGATTGAATACGATGAGGTTGAGTCTGAGGAACTATTGAACATGTCAACTCACAATTCACCAGTGGAAGACGAATTAGAGGATGAAAAAGTGGTAGAGGCAGATCAGGAAATTGATGACAAATGTGGTCAAGGTGAGGATAAAATGGTCTCAACCTGTCCCCGTTCGCTTACACAAGAACCGGAGAAAGTGAGAGAGGAGAAATCAATGGGTAAAAGAGTTTTTTCTTGGCCTCGAACACCAAAAAAAGCCAACTCTCCAAATAAAAATGTAATCGAAAAGGCTGAAGAAGCGCAAATCTTCTATACGCTACAGGAAAAATGAGTGATAAGTATGCAGAAAGTAAAATCTGCGTTTAATAACCCGGCAGAGTCACAGAACAAAATAAAAGATGTTTCACCGAAACGTATTTCAAATGCTGAGGCTCAAAAAGAGAAACCGTGCACTTTGAAAAAATCAGAAGGGGCTTGTAGTTAAAGGACAAACAAGTCCGATCGTCAACAGTCTACCCACTCTAACATCAACCTCAATACCCCGGTAAGGCTTCAACCTTATAGAGTATTGGTGGAAAAAATTGAAAACAAGAAAAGTGATGCTCTTCTAAATATATATACCATACTGTAGGAGGATTCAATTCAACACTACAGCTAAGTCAACGCCTAGTCTATAATACTGAATGAAAACCCTTATTGATATATATTTATGTCCAGTTCATGCGTTCTGGATGACTACCCCTATATAACACCCCTCTCTCAGAATCCCCCTGACCCCACTGAGCCAAGAAGTAGTTCTGTTTTGCAAGTTAAAAGGATTATTTGAGAAGTAAAGCAATATATATCTATCACACTTTTTAATAATTAATAATTGAATATCACACTTAATCTGATATGATAAAGATTAACAACGGAGAATCTGGCACTGGCACACTTCTTTATAATCAATGATGAGTGGTTATAGGATGGATAAGATAGCAACAATACTTTTATGGTTTCCAATGGATGCAATGTGGAATGAAATGCAGTACAGAAAATAACTTGATAGGATTTCAGCAAAAGACAATGTAATCACTTTCTTGGACAATTCACCCCCCCCTTTTATGCAATGCAAGGAAATGGAAAGAAGGCACACAGTTCTCAGAAATGCAATTAAATTTGATTCAGTTCACCCCAGCAAGCTTAGACTACAGAAGTTGGAAACACAGGCCCAAAATGCTTTTATATGTACTGGCAATGAAGTGAAAAATATGCTAAAATGCTTTTAATTCCCTCTAGAGGTTCAGGTTGAGGATTAGTTGGTTTAAATTAGTTGCAGGCTTACTTTAGCAATGTCCTAGGAATGATTAGCAGGTTAAACGAATTTCTGCAACGGAAGCAAAAACAAACTGCTGTTTTCACACGTGGAGAAATTTGCAAATCGCGGTAAAATTCGCGGGTGCGCCGGGCGCGATTACAGAGGAACTACAAGGACTATCACTATCGTTTTGGGGTCCTAGGACAGCCTAGGATCTCAGCTTCCAGATGAAAGTTACTGCAAGTCTCTAGCACAAATGGTCATGGAGATATGAGCGATTAAATAAAGGTCGTCTTTCAGATTTGAAATTTTAAAGTTCAAAAAGACAAGTGCAGCTTGCAACTAGAAAATGACAAGTGACAGCTTTACAAATGACAGGTGACAGTTAGGAGACAGTTCTACTTAGATTAAAATAGGATTGAATTATATTATTTTAACTAAGAGATTGGTTCTGCACAGTCTGCTAGGTACTCACAATATATTTTTTAAAATATGCCTCGCCACGGATCTGGTCAGGTTTTGGACTGGACTCCGGTCTGGTCTGGGTCTCTTCACAGTGATCTGGGTCAGCTCTGCTCTGCTGGTCTGGTCTGGGTTTCTGGTTCTGGATATTGATAGATTTGAAGTCTGGATCTTTCTGCACAGCTTTCTCTAGAGATTGATGGAGGTAAAGTATGGATTTTCCAGCAGAGCGTCCCGCAGCAAATGGATTTGAAGGTCCCTATCTGTCCTGTCTGTCTGCTTTTATGTGTTTTTAAAATGGGTGTGTGTGCAGCATCACTATACCCTACCCCTCTCCACTTATCATTGGCCAAGCTTTCATTTCTCCCCTGATTGGGGGAGCTAAGTTGTGTCAGAGTGATGTCATTTTACAGCCTGCAGAAAGTCCACTCCTCCTGTCAACTTGCACACAAATCTAGATTTGAACCAAATACATATTTGCAGAGGTACATATTGTTTTAAAATTACACGCACCCATCACATATCACAGGAGGTATACCCTGTCCAAATCTGCTCTTCCTGAGAGCTTGCATTCAGAAATGGCAATATTTTGCACTTTTTAACTGGTTTGCAATACCGGACATTACCCCAAATTTACACACATGTGCGCAAGGAGTATGGACATTAGTTGATGAAGTGTCAGATTTTTCACATGCACACATTTTGAGTAATATCCTCTTTTCCGCTAAAACCCCCCTGAACATACCACCGGGTCCTAACACGTCTTAAAATGTGGGCAGAAAAATCACAAGAATTATGGTGTCATTTAAATAATTTTCACAAGTCCGTACTATGAGTTATTCATCTTTTTATAGTTATGTTCTGGCCCCAAAGGGGTGTGGTTTCCCCCCAGCACAAGGTTGAATTTCTGGTTTTTCCAGTTCTGCCAAGCCAGCTTGCTCTCACAGGCAGTGCCCCTCCCCTGTCCTTCCAGGAGGAAGCTCCATTTACAACTCCCGCCAATAAAACATTTGCCTGAGTCAGGACAGGGCTTTGTTCAGAGCTCCTGTATTCTGTGGGGGCTCCCCTTAATTCAATTATCAGAGAGATGGCATATCCTTAGTGTAGCTAGCAAAAGGCAGATAGGCCTGGGAACACAGCTGTGACTCAAGTTTCACTCCTGATGGGGGGTAGTTGCCAGACAAAATTGGAATCTCTTTAAGCCAGTTTTTAGCTACATGTCATTTCTGTTCCCCAGTTTTCTGCATTCAAATAAAACTAAACATTTTTACATATGCAGCTAGAATGCTGATTCTAAGTTCAAAACTATGACATTTAAACAATTGAAACCTATGTGACACTCAAAAGTAGGTCACTCAGTCAATTTAAACATTTAGATTTGTAGTGTCTTTCAGTCCAAATTTACTTAAACTGCTGAAATCCACAGCTCAGCCAGTCTTGTTATAAACCTTCAAGTCACTTCAGAATATAACTTTACATTGGATCCACCTCTCAGTAAGTCTTTCTTTGGCCTGCTTTGGGTTCATTTATTCAGTTTTATACAAAAAGTAAATTCTGGTGTTATTTTAAAACGCCGGCTTTTGGATAGTGGTGAGTACTGGTACTGCACCCCTTTTTGGGATTTAAGAAAATGAATTCCCAACAGTTATGGGTTTGCTTTTGGCAATCAGCATTGCCACTCCCAATGGTTTCAGACTACTGTGTGGGTAGTCCAATGGTGGTTTTAGGCAGTGTCCTTCTGTGCCCATAACATCGGCAAAAATGAGTGGCAGCCTATTCTTCATGCATTTCCCTGTGCATTTTCTGGGAAGCTCTGGCCATCATGATGTTTTCCATGTCAGTACTGCACAGTTTTGAGGTAGGGCTTGGATGCGTGGATAAAAACATCCCACAAGCCCCCCTCTTGCGATGGCCATTCTGTTTCACTGATGGGACTCGCAAGACCTGGGATGTTTCCTCATCTTCTTCCAATAGATGGCACAGTTCAGCATCTTTTTCTCCATCCGGTACTGATCGATCGGTTCTCCTCGCCGGTCCTGATGGGAATATTGGACGGTACACCGGGCCCCTTGCGTCTCTGCTCCCGGTCTCCGGATCGTCCTCCTTGTCCCGTCTCCAGGTTTTCTTTCTCCTAGGACGACAAAGGAAGCGCGGCAATACCTATTCATAGACATTTTTCCACCACTGTTGAGATAGTGGGGCAGCATATGCATTTCATCATAACAAAACATTACATTCTTATTTTGAAAAAAAAAACAGTATAACTAAGAGACAGTTTCATGCAAATCACAATATTTTAGAGACTAGATGTTGTATGTTTTATGGTTGGAACTGAATTAGTCTGAGACAGTACCCGCTAGGATTCCAGAGGATTCCTCCAGTTGTTGCAGAGTGTGCCTGGGATGGCAACATTTCAACTGGTTTATGTGGACCCACTTGTCTTCCCCCTCTGCCAAATGACCTTTGGGGATGTGGATTTTGTAGGCCACAGGGGAGATCTTGTCGATGATCTCAAAGGGTCCCTTCCATGTAGGCAAGAATTTCCGCTGTTTTGCCTGGTTTCTTTGGAAGTTGTATAGATAGACCCGGTCCCCCACCTGATATTCCTTCCTGGAAGTCTTCAGGTCATAGTGGGTCTTCATGCTATCAGCCGATCTTTCTAGATTCCGCTGTGCGTAAGCAAAAGCATGTTGGAGGTGTTTCCTTAAATTCTCCACATACTCATAAGTAGTGGAGGCATTTATCAGTGTCTGCTCTTGGGTCCTGTAGAGCAAATGCTGAGGAAGCACCATCTTGCGCCCAGTCATCAACTCGAATGGTGACATTTTGGTTGCAGATGAAGGGGTAGATCTGATGGCCATTAGGACCAGAGGTAATCGGATATCCCAACTTGGCCCAGAATCTGCCACAAACTTCTTTAATATGCTCACAATGGTTCGGTTATATCTCTCTACTGCCCCGGAAGAAGCTGGCCTGTAAGCAATATGCAACTTCCTTTTGACCCCTAGTATCTCCCACATCTTTGTCATTACTTCACTGGTGAAGTGGCTACCTCTGTCTGACTCAATCCTTTGAGGTAGACCAAAACGGGAAAAGATATGGTTAATCATCAGGGCAGCTGCGGTTTCTGCCTTGCAATTTGGGGCTGGGAGACATTCCACCCACTTGGTAAACAAGCATGTCACAGTCAACATGTACTTATTCCCCCTAGCAGAGCGAATCACGGGGCCTACAAAGTCGATTTGTAAATCTGACCATGGCAGTGTCATCCCCCTGTTTTGGAGAGGCGCACGGTGCGTGAGGGATGATGGCTGAAATTGTGCACACACAAGACACCCCTTCAAGTATTGGTCGAGGTCCTGCCCCATGTGTGACCAGTATGCAACCTCTCTTAAGATTTCCAATGTTGTGTGAAACCCCCTATGACCGGCGGTGGCCGCATCATGGGCGTGACTTAACATCAAGCTTCGGAATGAGGTAGGAACCACCCACTGATCGTGGCCAGCTTTGGATTTCCTTACCAGCAAACCGTCTTGGATCCGGAACATTTTTGGACATTTCATCAACACTCTTAGGTCCTCTTTCCCAATGTAATCGGTATCCGTCAGGGGAAAGTTCTCAGGGTCCTCAAGGTGTTGGTAAAACTTACCAATAACTGGATCCCCCTTCTGAGCTGTAATCAAATCAGCATCAGGGGTCTCCTTACTCCATTGTGCAATTGAAAGGTTGTTGTGAGCATTTGTCTGGAACCTAGTGATAGCAGTGACCTGGATTTCCCCCAACAGGGACTCAATCTCAATTAGATCCCCTTGGATGGCCCCGGTTTTGGCCAGCTGATCAGCTAAGTCATTTCCAGTTTTGTCTGGTCCCTCTACTTTGGAATGACCCTTGATCTTTTTCCAATAGATGGTCATCTCATTCGAGGTGACCAGATCATCAATGTTTTGGATCAACTTCCCATGTTTCAAGGGTTTGTTGTTAGCACATAACATGCCTCTGGTTTTCCAATTAACCAGGTGCTCCACGAACCTGTTCCGTACATAATCCGAATCTGTGATTATGACCAGTTCGTGGAGTTGATGCTGGACAGCAGTGAGGATGGCCTGATGCACAGCCATCAATTCTGCCACCTGACTACTTCGGGGACCAATTTTGTATCCAGCGGAGGGTTCTGGGGTCTCATTCACCCATGCATTCCCTACGCCGGCCACCAGTTCTTCCTCCCCGTTTTTGTCAACATGGTAAGAGCATCCATCCACATAGACAGTGGGCATTCCCTCACACTTGTCCTCTTCAAAGACTTTGTGTGGGGAATTAAGGTATGCCTCCATGTTGTCCTTGATTTTTAGACTTTCGTCCTCGAGACAGTTTTCTCTGGCACAATCATGCAAGTCAGCCAGACCTTGCGCGAGGGGACTCTTCTTGTTTTGGCCATATCTGACCTCCACAGGAAAGCCTTGCATTGACAGAATCCAGGAAGTAATTCGGGAATTACTCACATTTCCAGCCCGGATTCTGTCACTTTGGAGATATTGCAGAGGCTGGTGTGGAGTCTCCACTATGATGTGTTCCCCCTGGATAAACGGGCAGTAATTCTTCAATGCCCACACCGTTGCCAGGAGTGCCTTCTCACAATCGTTGAATTTTTCCTCCACAGAGGATAAAGTTTTGCTCGCATAGGAGATTACTTTATTGACCTTGTCATGCTTTTGGTATAATACTGCCGTCAAGCACGTATTAGAGAACCCGGTCTCCAGGAAGAACTCCTTGTTTCTGACAGGGTAAGCTAGGCAAGGCGCTTGTGAGAGGCTTCTTTTGAGTTGTTTTACTGCCTCGGCTTGTTCTGGACCCCATTCCCACTTGACCCCCCCCTTCAGGAGATGAATCAGGGGTCTGGTGATCTCTGCGTAGCCCTCAATGAACTTTCTGCTGTAATTAGTCAGTCCAAGGAGGCTCCTTAGTTCCCGCAGAGTTGTGGGGTCTTTCAGTTTCTGAAGTGCTTCCACTTTCTTTTCCTGGGGACAGAGGCCCTGAGCAGTAATCTCATGCCCCAAGAAATTAACACGGGTTGTACACCACTGTGCTTTCTGAAAGGAAAGTTTTGCTCCGGCGGCCCTCAACTGTGTCAGAACATAACGGATCTCCGCTATGTGTTCCTCCAGAGTTGAGCTTTTGATGAGGACATCATCTACATAAGCCAGGTTACCCCTCGCACCCAAGTCGGGCATGGCCTTGTGTAGAAAAATGTTGAATTCATTGCCGGAGTTGAGGTATCCGAAGGGAGTCCGGGTCCCTGTGTACTGCTGGCCCCCAAAGGTAAAAGCCAGTTTGTATTGGTCCTCCCTACTGACAGGCACGGTCCAGTACCCATTGGTCAGGTCTATTGCAGTGAATACCTGTGACCCCTGGATCTGGGCCAGCCCTTGGTCAATGTAGGGCAGAGGCCATCGAGAAGTATGGACCCGTTTGTTGAGCTCCCTGAGGTCGGCGCAGAGTCTCCACTGGCCGTTTGGCTTTAATATTCCCAGCACCAGATTATTGAAGGTGCTGTGGACCGGACAGATTATTCCCCTGGACTCAAGGTTCTTAATTATTTCCGTAAGGGACTCCATTGATGCGAGAGGCAAGCGATATTGCTTCACAAACACAGGAGTCATGCCAGGGTCCGTGGGGATTGTTGTTGTGTGGATGTCAGTGCGACCACAGTCATATGAGTCTACCGCAAAGAGATCTTGGAAATCCAAGAAAACTTGTTTCAACTTTTGCTTTTGTTCCAGAGTCACACAGGCATCAGCTAGGTTGACTCTCTCTTCCACCATCTGCCTGAAGCCTGGAAAGACTTCTGGTTTGGCTATCTCCGCGGCCTCCTCCAGCTGGGTGGAGAAGTCCCTGGTCAGAGTGCTGATTTGGACTGGAGGCTTCAGGTGGGAAAGGCAGCCCTCATGGACCTGGAAAATCACCTCATCCCTCCTGAAGTCACACGTCACATCTTCCTTACCATAAGGGCAGGAAGTGTACACCAGGAAGTTCCCCCCATGCCGGGTAAAAATCCTGTCTGGTGTTGTATTGTCATCCCTGTCACTGTCAAAACAGTCCTTGGGGATTGGTCCTAACAGTTCATTTCCAAGATCAATGGAGAAATGTCGGTCATCAACCGCCATTCCAATAATGGTGCCTGCGGCTAGAGTAATACTCTTTAAGTCGCTGTTATCCACCTCTATTGGAATGGTGTCATGTTCTATGTTGACTAATGGAGTTGGGTTTACCCCCAACCCTTGCTGTTGGAGAGAAGCATTTAGATGTATGTAAGCATCAGGGTTTTTCAACTCTTGTCCCCTTTTAACTTTCACTTCCAGGGAGAATTGTCGGGTCCTTTCTTGGATGGTGACTTCCTCTTTAACCTGAATTTCAACTGCATAAGGTAGCAATTGAGCTGACCTAAATGCTTTTTCTGGATCATCAAAGCCCATGGGATTATCCGCTAATCGGGACCAAGCTTTGAAGTTTATTAGGTCCAAACTAATGGTAAAGCGATTGAGAATGTCACTGCCTAAGTAAAAGGCGGCAGTGACGTCTCGCACGACCCAACAATTATGGACTATGCTCTTGTTGCCAATGGAGATTTTGAGCATACACCTGCTTGGCAGGAGATGTTTTGAATTGGGTGCTTCAGGTCCATTTCCCATTTGTCTATCAGTTTGAAGGTGGGAATGGCTGGATCTTTTGGGAGTTAGCGAAACATGGCTTCGCTGATGAAGCTCTTACCATTGTTCACGCACACTCGAGCGAGAACAGAGTCCTTCCCCTCATTTAACTGAACAGGGATGAACAACTGCTCTCCAATTTGCTGAATATCAGCCAGGCTCTGAGCTGATTTCACATCTTTCTGGACTATAGGAGTGGGAGTTTCTGATTGTGGATTAGTAAAGAATTTCAGGGTGTTTCCTTCCAGTGTGGAATACCACCTTAAACTGGAAGGAAGGTTGATTTTCAGAAATAGAGAGGACCCCCCATCACCAGTCTGTTGTCCTACTGCTATTACTGTCACGTCTGGAATTTGGTTGTTCTGGAAGTGAAATTCTACTTGGTCAGATTTTTGTTCAACCATGTGGCAGGTGCCGTTTAAACTAACATGGTTGACACTCTGTTTTAATTTTATTGGTCGGCTAGTCTGGGTCCAGAGGACCTTGTTTACGCAATCTATTAGGGGTGACAACCTTCTCAGGAGGTCATTCCCTAGTAAACAAGGGGTGCCCTCTGGGGTCACAACTATGACCGGGTGTTTCAACTTATGTCGCCCAATTTTTATGTCCAAATCTGCCGTCCCCTCAACGGGAATTTCCTTCCCGTCGAAGTTCTGGAGTTGTCCAGGAAGAGAGGTGAGAGGAATTTGGTAATTCTCTCCCCTTCCTGCATTCAGTTCATCAAAGGCCCTTCTGGACAGAAGGGTAGCTTGAGATCCCGTGTCCACCAGCGCTGAAATTGTACCCTGCCCCTGTACTTGTACCGGGGCATAGTATCTTCCCTCCTTCTCCTCAAGGGGGCACAGATAATGCACATTTTTGGACAACTGGTGGGCTAACTTTCTGGTTTCGGACATCGCTAGCGAAGAGATTTGGGCAGAATTCTGTGGAGAGCCTTGGGAATCTGAAAGAAAAAGTTGGCAACTGGAGATCAGAGCCATGGTGGGTTCCCCGGGTTCCGGTTCCGGGCCGCCCCCCCCCTTTTTGGAGGCAGTCATCAGGATGGGTTTGAACCAGGGGATTTACTTGCTGTTGGTTCTGGGATGAGATGGTGTGCGGCGGTAGCTCAGTCTCCACATCTCCCCAGTCTGGATTTGCATCCCTAGGGACCCATTTTTCTTTGGGAGGAGTTCCCCCCTCTCTGAAGGAGAAGATCCTTTTCCCAGGATCCTCTGAGGATCCCTCTCCCTCAAATTGGAAGATCTGTACCTCCTCCTCAAACTGAGTCTGTTTGGGTCTTTTGTTTCTCCTACCACCCCTCTGCTCCTTAGGAGGCAGACTTTCAGGGGCAGGAGATTTTGTTTCCGGTTCCTGGGTTTCCAGGGGCTGTTTACAAGTGAGGAAGGAAGCTTCCTCCAAGGCTTTACACCCCCCTTCCCTTTGTGCCTCCTCCCTGGGAACCGGTGAGTTATCGGGGTGCTGCCCCCGTTATTGTTCTGGAGCACCAGGTCCAGAGTTGGGTGCGTTCTGCGCCGGCACGCCCATCTGAGGGTTCTGCTGAGCCCTCAGTATGTGACCCAGATCCCGCGCCATGTTTTGAACCTGGCGCTCTAACTGGGAAACCCGCTTAGGCTGATACGGGGCCCTGTTTTCTCCCCTGTGCTGATCCCGGGAAGGGTAGCTGTCCCTCCTCTGGTAATACCCCGGGTTGGGAAGATTTGGGTACCCCTCCACCCTTGGCCTCCCCTCTCCCGGATTCAGTGGTCTGGGCTCAGGGAATTGGGGAAAGAAGGATGGATGGTTTTGGGGCTGAAAGTCGGGTGGATATCTGGAAAAAAAGTTCTGCCCAGGGTTTGGTAAATTTCTGCCCTCCTGTGGGAAGTTTGGAGGGAAGTTCCCTGGGTTCGGTGCTCAGTTGGATCCCCCCCTTGGGCTGGGGAAGTCCACATATAACCCAGGATTGGTCGATTTCCCTTGTAACGGGGACTTACATAATCAGGAGAGCGAGGGACCCCATTTGTGGGGCTGGCTCCCTGTCTGTGACTGGCCAGAGGACCTTCTGGGCCTAGCATTATTAGGTGCAGGTAGGTTTTTAGGCCCCCCCCATCTCCAAATCCAAAACGGGGGTGACCTTTACCTCTGCCACCTTGGCAGCAGCAGGGGTGCTGTTGGCTTTGGGGTTTTTCTGGGCATTACTTTTGCTATCTACCGGTTTCTGCACCTCATAGATCCGGGTAGCCTGTTCAATGACCCAGTCTAAAGATCTTTTCTCGTGAAAATCCCTCACGAGCTGGGTCATTATATATTTGGGCAAGGCATGGAAAAAAGTATTAACAAATTCTCTGCTGTCTGTGCGCACCCTTCTGGTGGTCTGCGCAAAGGCACGTTTCAGTTCTTGCACAAACTCTTGTGGGGCCTGATCCTCCCCACACTGCAAATTGTAGGCTGCCTTGCAAGCCTCTTGAGGATTTCTATGAGTAGAAAAATGTTTCAAGATGGCCGCCTTATAGGTGGACCATCTTAAATGATTTTGGTCCTCCAGCCCCGCAAAGAAACTGGAGTATTCCGGGGAGAAGGTCCACTTTACATATTGAATACAGCTTTGGCTGTCCTTCAAATGCAAAGTCTCCATCATTTGCTCAAACAACTCTAAGTGCTCCCAAACAGAATACCTAGCGTTCTTATGGTAAGGCGTGATGACGCTCCTGATCGCCTTAATCTGCTTTAAGGAGTCCTTAAGCAAGGCCCTTTTTGCCTTATTGGCCTTTTTGGTTCGGGTAACCCTTGTCCATTCATCCTCTGACTCAGAGGCACTGCTCCCAGAGGTTCCTGTCTGTTCTTCCAGGTTTTCCCGGATTCTGCGAGCCTGGGAATGGCTGGCAGAATGTGGGGACCTGGTCTCCTGTTTCCTGTGGTGCTCAGAGGAGTCCTCAGATCCCTCCTTGCTGCCAGGATTTGCTGGGCACCCCCCCCACTGACCTAACTGGGCAGAGGTTTTCAGGATGCCCTTAAGGGGCCTACTCTCCTGGGGTTCCCCACTGAACTGTACTGTACTTGGGTGCCCATACCCGGATGCCCACCCCTCCATTCCTGAGTGGTACTGGCCTATGAGCCCCATACTTTTAGCTGGATAGTAATCTGCCATCCCTGTGGCCCTGTGCTCATGTGCGCCAGGGGACATGGGGGTGGTAGAGTCCAGGGACTGGGAGAGATGAAGGCCCCTGGTGTTAGGGCTCCTGAGGTTATGGTCAGGAGTCTCTCTTTCCCAGCGGACCTCATCTCTATCCGCCCCTGCTCCCTGTTGCAATGCAAGAGCCTGCATTTGTGCTTTCAGTTCCTCAGTCAAGGCCTTACTAGACTCTATCAGTCTCTCCTGCATCGCTACCTGTTGTTGGAGCCTATCATTGTGTTGACAGAGGGCCTCACTTTCCCTCTGTTCTTCCTGGTTGGTCCTGGAGAACTGGGCCAGTCTTTGCTGCAGGAGGTTTACCTCCTGAGTCCCATCCCTACTGGCCTGCTCCTTTCTTGCCAGAGCATCTTCCACCCTTCTGGTGTGCTCTACCAAGTTCTGGTTTTCTTTTTGGAGGTCACCCAGCCCCTGGAGGGCCAGGTGATTTTCTTCAATTTCCTTTTTTAAGTGGCAGACTTCCTGGCCTAAAGTGTCTCTTTCCTGACTGAGAGCCTGCATCTGTGCTGCCAGGTCGTCCCTCTGTCGTTGAAAGGCACCAGCTTTTTGGCGCTCCTCATCAAACTCTGCCTGGGTATCCAGGTCTTTCAGCATCAGTTTATTGCTCTCCTCTTTCTCTCTATCTAGCTGGCTTTGCAGGGTGACTACCTGCTCCGCGCATGCCCTGTTGAAATTGATCTGTTGCTCCAACTTTTTCTGGTTCTGCAGTAAGGAGTCCAAACTGTCTTGGTGCTCCTTCTGCAGGGCCAGAAATCTGGTATCCTGGTCTGTCTTTTCCTGTTGTAGGATGCCCATATCCTCTTTTATTTTAATGATATATTGCCTACTATCATTTTCTGACTCCTGGCTCCTCTGCAGCCTCTGCTCAGAAGAGGCCAGATCAGATCGGGCCTTCTCTACTGCCATCTGTTGCCTATTTGCCAGATCTTTGCTTTCAGTGCATTTATCCTGCATGTCTCCCATATATAGGTACAGGTATGCTGCTATCCTGGCAATCTTATTGTGTTCATCTTTGGCTTTAGGAGCCATATATAGTTCACTCAGGGCCACATGTAATGGACCCTGATCTCTCCATAGGTCTGACCCTGTTTCAGTGACCTGTCGCGTGATGGCCTGCAACCAGGCATCCTGGCCCTGTTCAGTCCATTCACCTCTCACAAATAGTTTATGTAAGAGGTGCTCTCTGGCTATTTTCATGTCTACTAAGGTCGTCATTCTAGAGATTGGTCTCTGTCCTGACTTACAGAAGTTTGTATTTTATTTTTGCAAAACAGACCTTTTCCTAAGAGCGTTCCTTTGAGGAGTGCTTTACAGCGTAACACAGCGTGGTGATCCAACCGGATATGTGTATCTGGTCAGCTGACACGCTGTATTAATCTGCACAAATGGTAGATCTAACCCAAACGTCCGGCACGAGCCCCCAATTTGTAAGAGGATTCAATTCAACACTACAGCTAAGTCAACGCCTAGTCTATAATACTGAATGAAAACCCTTATTGATATATCTTTATGTCCAGTTCATGCGTTCTGGATGACTACCCCTATATAACACCCCTCTCTCAGAATCCCCCTGACCCCACTGAGCCAAGAAGTAGTTCTGTTTTGCAAGTTAAAAGGTTTATTTGAGAAGTAAAGCAATATATATCTAACACACTTTTTAATAATTAAAGGACAGCCTAGGATCTCAGCTTCCAGATGAAAGTTACTGCAAGTCTCTAGCACAAATGGTCACGGAGATATGAGCGATTAAATAAAGGTCGTTTTTCAGATTTGAAATTTTAAAGTTCAAAAAGACAAGTGCAGCTTGCAACTAGAAAATGACAAGTGACAGCTTTACAAATGACAGGTGACAGTTAGGAGACAGTTCTACTTAGATTAAAATAGGATTGAATTATATTATTTTAACTAAGAGATTGGTTCTGCACAGTCTGCTAGGTACTCACAATATATTTTTTAAAATATGCCTCGCCACGGATCTGGTCAGGTTTTGGACTGGACTCCGGTCTGGTCTGGGTCTCTTCACAGTGATCTGGGTCAGCTCTGCTCTGCTGGTCTGGTCTGGGTTTCTGGTTCTGGATATTGATAGATTTGAAGTCTGGATCTTTCTGCACAGCTTTCTCTAGAGATTGATGGAGGTAAAGTATGGATTTTCCAGCAGAGCGTCCCGCAGCAAATGGATTTGAAGGTCCCTATCTGTCCTGTCTGTCTGCTTTTATGTGTTTTTAAAATGGGTGTGTGTGCAGCATCACTAGACCCTACCCCTCTCCACTTATCATTGGCCAAGCTTTCATTTCTCCCCTGATTGGGGGAGCTAAGTTGTGTCAGAGTGATGTCATTTTACAGCCTGCAGAAAGTCCACTCCTCCTGTCAACTTGCACACAAATCTAGATTTGAACCAAATACATGTTTGCAGAGGTACATATTGTTTTAAAATTACACGCACCCATCACATATCACAGGAGGTATACCCTGTCCAAATCTGCTCTTCCTGAGAGCTTGCATTCAGAAATGGCAATATTTTGCACTTTTTAACTGGTTTGCAATACCGGACATTACCCCAAATTTACACACATGTGCGCAAGGAGTATGGACATTAGTTGATGAAGTGTCAGATTTTTCACATGCACACATTTTGAGTAATATCCTCTTTTCCGCTAAAACCCCCCTGAACATACCACCGGTTCCTAACACGTCTTAAAATGTGGGCAGAAAAATCACAAGAATTATGGTGTCATTTAAATAATTTTCACAAGTCCGTACTATGAGTTATTCATCTTTTTAGAGTTATGTTCTGGCCCCAAAGGGGTGTGGTTTCCCCCCAGCACAAGGTTGAATTTCTGGTTTTTCCAGTTCTGCCAAGCCAGCCTGCTCTCACAGGCAGTGCCCCTCCCCTGTCCTTCCAGGAGGAAGCTCCATTTACGACTCCCGCCAATAAAACATTTGCCTGAGTCAGGACAGGGCTTTGTTCAGAGCTCCTGTATTCTGTGGGGGCTCCCCTTAATTCAATTATCAGAGAGATGGCATATCCTAAGTGTGGCCAGCAAAAGGCAGATAGGCCCGGGAACACAGCTGTGACTCAAGTTTCACTCCTGATGGGGGGTAGTTGCCAGACAAAATTGGAATCTCTTTAAGCCAGTTTTTAGCTACATGTCATTTCTGTTCCCCAGTTTTCTGCATTCAAATAAAACTAAACATTTTTACATATGCAGCTAAAATGCTGATTCTAAGTTTAAAACTATGACATTTAAACAATTGAAACCTATGTGACACTCAAAAGTAGGTCACTCAGTCAATTTAAACATTTAGATTTTTAGTGTCTTTCAGTCCAAATTTACTTAAACTGCTGAAATCCACAGCTCAGCCAGTCTTGTTATAAACCTTCAAGTCACTTCAGAATATAACTTTACATTGGATCCACCTCTCAGTAAGTCTTTCTTTGGCCTGCTTTGGGTTCATTTATTCAGTTTTATACAAAAAGTAAAATCTGGTGTTGTTTTAAAACGCCGGTTTTTGGATAGTGGTGAGTACTGGTACTGCACCCCTTTTTGGGATTTAAGAAAATGAATTCCCAACAGTTATGGGTTTGCTTTTGGCAATCAGCATTGCCACTGCCAATGGTTTCAGACTACTGTGTGGGTAGTCCAATGGTGGTTTTAGGCAGTGTCCTTCTGTGCCCATAACATCGGCAAAAATGAGAGGCAGCCTATTCTTCATGCATTTCCCTGTGCATTTTCTGGGAAGATCTGGCCATCATGATGTTTTCCATGTCAGTACTGCACAGTTTTAAGGTAGGGCTTGGATGCGTGGATAAAAACATCCCACAATACTGCAGTTATTTAAAAAAATCCCTGTGTTAAGAACAATAAAAAGTGCACAAATTGAGCGTGTAGAAATTATAACAGAGTCGAATCAGAAATACGTGCTGCTACACATCATGGATAAGAAGGATGTGGAACTGGTCATGATGTGTGAGAGACAGCTGCTGGATGCTGGTTACCAAGTATATGAGGTGGACAATACCTTGGTGGGATGTAAACATGAAAAGTCAAATGACAGAAAAACGCCAATAAAAAAGGGAAAAAAACTCCTGTCGAATAATTCTCCAACAATGAGCGTAAGAGCAGATACCCGGATAAGTGACAAAACACACCCGGAAGATGGTGAAGTGAAAACACTCTGCTCAATTGAAGAAACAAGATTAAAAGAAATCAAAACAACAGTAGAGAATTTTCTGGATTAAAAGACAAAGGACCCAAAAAACGAGGAGTCAAATTCACTTGAAGAGGAGAGCAAAGAATGGGCATGGCTGGCAAAATTTCTAAATGGACCAATGAAGAGTTAATGCCATGAGCAAATGACAAAGTTGGTGATAGCCTCTTGGAATACGAGAGGTTTTTCTCACCTACTGAATTGAATACCTGAAACTCTAATGAAGGCTGACCTGGTATGCTTGCAAGAAACGTGGCTCACGAGTACACCATGTGTCAAGGACTTTGAAGTTGTAATAAATCCAGCCATTAGCAAAAAAAAGGTCGTCCGATGTCGGGTCAATTAGTCCTTATTAAAAGAAATTGCGGTCTGAGAATTAAGTCAGCTCTGAACATATCACCTAACCTGCAGAAGATTTGTATTGAACCAGCGAACCAATCAATGCAGAATGAGCAAGCTGTTCATCTTTTAAATGTGTACTGGAACACAACATCGAAAACACACCAAAAGTTTGAAGATGACCTCTTAGACGCAATGTGCAAAATATTAATAGACGACCCGAAGGCACCGCTGATATTGTGTGGAGATTTTAATATGAAACTAATTGAACTCGAACAAGCTAAGGCTCCGGCGAATTTCAATGAAAGATACAAATGTGAATATTGGTTGGAAGAAATGTCACACAGAAATCTGGTAATGCTGAATGGAATACCACAAGGTGACATTCTAGCGAAGCCAACTTGGGAAAGAGGCCGTCAAAAATCCATACTAGATTATATTTTTGTCTTGGACAGCCTATCGCAAGAAATAGTTTTACTCAAAGTCGACAAGACCAACCAAAGTGATCACAACATTGTGTCAATGGAATGGAAGAAGGCCAAATTGGCTCAGTGCAACAAATGGAGACAAGAAATCTAGGTCGTACCAGGCCGGAACAGACTGCGTCTGAGGAACGCTGACATAGTGGCAGTAACAAAACTTATGCAACAGACTCAGGATTCGGGTCGGATCGATCCAATTGAATATCAGCAGTTCCTAGAGATCTATAAAACCAAAAAGAGGAATCCCTTGAATAGACCTGGGTATCAAAAGCATCAATACCATCCTGAAGTGGCTAAATGAAAGAGAGAGTTAAGGAAGACATTAAGAAGAATTATCGCTGCAAAAATATCGAACGGTAAGAGTCTGTCAAAAAAGACAAAGAACCAATATAATAATTGGCGTAAACAGCATGGAGCACTGATGGAACAACGAGATGCCGAGATAGTGTTGAAGGCCCTAACCCAAAGGAACTTTAGAGGTTTCTGGGCAATAATAAACAAATCACTGAATGGCAATATTATCAAACATGGTAACCGAAAAAGAGTGGGAAAGTCACTACGCAAAGCTATTCAAAAAAAGAAAAAGCCCAAGTACCACAAACTTTCATTGGAGTCAGCCGTGGGAAATTGAAATAGACAGAGTGGATATTTGAGCAACTATCCTAAAAAGTAGTGCCTCCCGCACAGCAGGACCTGATGGCCTATCAAACGCAGACCTAAAAGAGAACATTGAAGAGTGGTCAGACTTCTGCGACACCCTGTTCCGCTCAATAATAAAAGAAGGAAGGATTCCATTGACATGGAAATCTGGGATCATCGTCTCAATTTTCAAGAAAGGAATCCGAACTGACCCTGCAAATTACCGGCCAATAGCACTACTCGATGTATTGGGGAAAGTGTTTGCAACGCAGCTACTCGCACAACTTACAGCATGGATTCGACAGCAGGAGATCTATGACGACCGACAGTCTGGGTTCGTCAAAGGTGTAGGCTGCAGCGTAAATTTGTTAATTTTGAATCTGTTAAAAATCGACACCATTAGATCAGGCCAAAAAACATACCTAGCAATTATTGATATGGCGAATGCTTTTGATGGAGTGGACAGAGAAACTCTTTGGAATCAACTCAAGGAAAAGGGGTGTAACGAGAGTTTTATCCAAGCTATTAAAGAGCTATATTCAGATACCTATATACAAGTATATCTGGACTGCGAAGGAAACTTAACAAACCCCATATCGACTGAGGCGTGAAACAAGGGTGCCCATTAGGAGCCACCCTATTCAACTTTTAGATATCAGAAGTAGGAGCGGCTTTAGCAAACGTGGTGTCATTTCCACCGCGTGTGAATGGAATTCAGATAAATCATATCTTGAATGCAGATGACATGGTGATCTTAGATCGTACACCTATCTGCCTCCAACGAAAATTGACAGCACTAAGATCTTTTATAGAAGATCTGGGATTGGAGATCAATGTGGCTAAATTGGAAATCCTAGTTCTTGAAAATAAAAGAGGAAGAAAAACTAACACGTTCAAATCAGGTTGGTCCCTAGGCACAAAAAAGCTGATCAAAGTGCCATATACAAGATATTTAGGAACAATCATCAATTCCAGCATAAATGATGATCCTATGATGAAAAACTCCTAAACAGCTGCAAACAATTAACTTCGCATGGTATCATAATACAAAAAAAGTATGGAAAAGTCTCTTGTGAGCCAGTGAGAAAATTCTACCAAATCAAGGTCACTCCAATTTTAACATATGGAGCAGAGAATATGTTTGGGTGTGATCACAGAGTATGGTCACGATGTGAAGGCGTCTTTTGGAAGAAAATTCTTCATATTCCCCAAAGTACGCCGACTGCCTGTGTTCTGTATGAAGTAGGGATCTCTTCCCTTAAAGTGAGAATCACATGGAACAAGCTAGCGTTGTTTAGAAAAACATATGAAGACGCAAATTTACCACCTCTCAAAAATTTGATGGAACGTAAGATGCAAAGGAAATCTGCGCTAAGAGATTGGAATCAACAATCCAAAGAGATCCTTAACCAGCTGGGAACAGATGAACGAACTCTATGGTTTAACCCAGATTTGGTGAAAAGGAAACTGTTAGATATTGATTGGATTGAAATTGGGGAGAAAAGATCATCCCAAAAATCCATGCAAAATTTACCATCAGAAGCCAAAAAACATAACACGCTCCCAAAATATCTGATGTTATCACCCTGAAAACGCTTAAGAAGGTTGTATTTAAAGTTCCGTCTGAACATCTTTGAAACAAAAGACATTTTAAGACATTGACGGATGATTTCAGTAGGAAATTCAAAATGTAGATTCTTTGCAAAGGAAGAAGAAAATCTAAAACATCTGGTGCTGTCATGTATCGAACTAAGAGATCAACGTGTGAATTGTTTAGGGAAAGAGATGAATCTATGTCAGACTTACAACTCTGAGGAATGGTGGAAGCAACTTCACAATGGTGAAAGCAAAACATTGATGATTGCAATGATTTGATTCCTGGAGCAAATACAAATCCAATTAGAGACGACGCCAGCAGACTCTATCAGTGATGACTCTTGGCAAGATGAAAAGGAGTCACGATGATCTAAGTACAGGACATTTTTGATAAATATCACTTTTGTATTGAGTAGAGTTGCTTGATATAATCAGAATTGATTAAACAAAAAGGAATTAGATGAAAATTTAGCAACTTTAAAGTTTAGAAACTGTGTAAATGTGTGAGTTTTGATTTTTACATTTCCAAAAGTTTGCATGAACTAAATGAAATAAAAAAAAAAATATATATATATTTTATATATATATATATATATATATATATATATATATATATATATATATATATATATATATATATATACACATAATACACAGCTGTTTCCATAGGAAGAGCCCTTTTTGAGTGGCTTATAACTTTGCTCTCCCTGGACAAATCCTCACCAAACTTTGCAAAAAAAAGTATATGGGCCACTCTGAATTATTTTGCAAAGTTTGTTGAGGTTTGGTCCAGGGTGGGGCAAAGTTGTAAGGGGAGTCCCAAAACTTCTTTTTTTCCCATAGACTGAATGGGGAAAAAACTTTGCTCACGCCTAAAGCCCAAACCGCTGGACGGATTTTCACCAAGGAGCAGCGGCTTGGTACCGAAAGCGTGCTTTTACACATTTGGTGAAAAGCCGTCCAGTAGTTTTTTATAAAATGAGCAAAAAAATAGGTTAAAAACAAAGTGATATCTATGTTCGGTCCGCGGACACACTTCCCTGGTCGCTCCGCAGACAGATTCCTGATTGGCCAACCGGCTTGCGTCATGTCCGCAGACATGCAACATGTTCGCTGATTGGACGGCGAAAAGCATGAAGCACATCAGATTTTCAGGAATGCTTGACATCTTGAATTCGCGGATGTCCGCGGACAGCGCGGTGAAACTTGGTGGAGAAATGCTATTTAGTAGAGTGTGTTGGTGTGAAAGACTGTTTGGGAGGGTGGGGGAGTAAGAGATGGGTTAAATGTTGTATTAATTTAGGTGGTAGATCTCCTTGTTGTGTTCGATTTGTCCGCGGACAACACGGAAGTCCTGAAATGTTCTAAATAAATGAAATGGGGTGTTCTGAGGACAGTACATCCATACGTATGGTTCGTAGGCAAGTTGAAACTGTTCTAAGAACACACACGTTGTACTGATATGTTCGAAAATAAACAAAATGGGTGTGTCTTGAGGACGGTATGTCTGTCCGTACTGTTCGCAAGCAAGTTGAAACTGTTCTAAGAACACATGAAGTGTCCCGGGATGTTTGTCAATAAACAAAATGGGGGTGTCCTGAGGACGGTATGACTGTTCGTACTGTTCGCAATCAAGTTGAAACTGTTCTAAGAACACATGAAGTGTCCTGGGATGTTCATCAGTAAAGAAAATGGGAGTGTTCTGAGGACGCTACATCTGTACGTATTGTTCACAATCAAGCTGAAACTGTCCTAAGAACACATAGAGAGGTCAACAAGAATCAATCAATGCCAAGAGAAAATATCAAAGAATCACAAGGCAAATCTGCTCCAGAACTGTTGCTATGAGAAAGACCTTATAATTAGCACTGTGGTCAGTGATATCCCTGAGAAAGGGCTTAACAAAAAGGACAGTTCAAAGAAAACATGCACCCCTAAATCCACCACTAGAAAGACAGTAACAGCAAAAGTAGATCTACCAGACACGTCCCAAATAGAAAAGGAAGAAGGAAAAGGAAATAACCATCTGCCAATTGATCTGACCCTTAGAGAAAAAAGCAATGATGTCAGTTCGGTGATATCGGGGAACAAATCTACATCTCCAGCGACAAAAAAGAATGAAGCAGAGTGGTTTGATATATTGGAAAATCCAAAATCGCAAGTGGGTGGTGCTAAATCTAACAAAGGCAAGATAGATGAACTGAAACAGAGCAAATGCAAAAAAAATCGAAAAATCAGCAAGTTCAAAAGAATAAAAATCCTCGAAGTTCAGCGAACTTCTTCAGAAAAAAAAGCATTGAACATTACAGTAAATAACACAGAGCAAATAACAACAAAAAGCAAAAGTAATAGTGAAGAATCCACGGTGGAGGCCGGAAATGACACTCTGGAAACTCAATATGAGATTAAGGAAGCTCAATCCGAGACTAACAAAAGGGCAAGGAGCAAAACTGCTCCCTTGTTGATTGAATACGATGAGGTTGAGTCTGAGGAACTATTGAACATGTCAACTCACAATTCACCAGTGGAAGACGAATTAGAGGATGAAAAAGTGGTAGAGGCAGATCAGGAAATTGATGACAAATGTGGTCAAGGTGAGGATAAAATGGTCTCAACCTGTCCCCGTTCGCTTACACAAGAACCGGAGAAAGTGAGAGAGGAGAAATCAATGGGTAAAAGAGTTTTTTCTTGGCCTCGAACACCAAAAAAAGCCAACTCTCCAAATAAAAATGAAATCGAAAAGGCTGAAGAAGCGCATATCTTCTATACGCTACAGGAAAAATGAGTGATAAGCATGCAGAAAGTAAAATCTGCGTTTAATAACCCGGCAGAGTCACAGAACAAAATAAAAGATGTTTCACCGAAACGTATTTCAAATGCTGAGGCTCAAAAAGAGAAACCGTGCACTTTGAAAAAATCAGGAGGGGCTTGTAGTTAAAGGACAAACAAGTCCGATCGTCAACAGTCTACCCACTCTAACATCAACCTCAATACCCCGGTAAGGCTTCAACCTTATAGAGTATTGGTGGAAAAAATTGAAAACAAGAAAAGTGATGCTCTTCTAAATAGATATACCATACTGCAGTTATTTAAAAAAATCCCTGTGTTAAGAACAATAAAAAGTGCACAAATTGAGCGTGTAGAAATTATAACAGAGTCGAATCAGAAATACGTGCTGCTACACATCATGGATAAGAAGGATGTGGAACTGGTCATGATGTGTGAGAGACAGCTGCTGGATGCTTGTTACCAAGTATATGAGGTGGACAATACCTTGGTGGGATGTAAACATGAAAAGTCAAACGACAGAAAAACGCCAATAAAAAAGGGAAAAAAACTCCTGTCGAATAATTCTCCAACAATGAGCGTAAGAGCAGATACCTGGATAAGTGACAAAACACACCCGGAAGATGGTGAAGTGAAAACACTCTGCTGAATTGAAGAAACAAGATTAAAAGAAATCAAAATAACAGTAGAGAATTTTCTGGATTAAAAGACAAAGGACCCAAAAAACGAGGAGTCAAATTCACTTGAAGAGGAGAGCAAAGAATGGGCATGGCTGGCAAAATTTCTAAATGGACCAATGAAGAGTTAATGCCATGAGCAAATGACAAAGTTGGTGATAGCCTCTTGGAATACGAGAGGTTTTTCTCACCTACTGAATTGAATACCTGAAACTCTAATGAAGGCTGACCTGGTATGCTTGCAAGAAACGTGGCTCACGAGTACACCATGTGTCGAGGGCTTTGAAGTTGTAATAAATCCAGCCATTAGCAAAAAAAAGGTCGTCCGATGTCGGGTCAATTAGTCCTTATTAAAAGAAATTGCGGTCTGAGAATTAAGTCAGCTCTGAACATATCACCTTACCTGCAGAAGATTTGTATTGAACCAGCGAACCAATCAATGCAGAATGAGCAAGCTGTTCATCTTTTAAATGTGTACTGGAACACAACATCGAAAACACACCAAAAGTTTGAAGATGACCTCTTAGACGCAATGTGCAAAATATTAATAGACGACCCGAAGGCACCGCTGATATTGTGTGGAGATTTTAATATGAAACTAATTGAACTCGAACAAGCTAAGGCTCCGGCGAATTTCAATGAAAGATACAAATGTGAATATTGGTTGGAATAAATGTCACACAGATATCTGGTAATGCTGAATGGAACACCACAAGGTGACATTCTAGCGAAGCCAACTTGGGAAAGAGGCCGTCAAAAATCCATGCTAGATTATATTTTTGTCTTGGAAAGCCTATCGCAAGAAATAGTTTTACTCAAAGTCGACAAGACCAACCAAAGTGATCACAACATTGTGTCAATGGAATGGAAGAAGGCCAAATTGGCTCAGTGCAACAAATGGAGACAAGAAATCTAGGTCGTACCAGGCCGGAACAGACTGCGTCTGAGGAACGCTGACATAGTGGCAGTAACAAAACTTATGCAACAGACTCAGGATTCGGGTCAGATCGATCCAATAGAATATCAGCAGTTCCTAGAGATCTATAAAACCAAAAAGAGGAATCCCTTGAAAAGACCTGGGTATCAAAAGCATCAATACCATCCAGAAGTGGCTAAATGAAAGAGAGAGTTAAGGAAGACATTAAGAAGAATTCTCGCTGCAAAAATATTGAACGGTAAGAGTCTGTCAAAAAAGACAAAGAACCAATATAATAATTGGCGTAAACAGCATGGAGCACTGATGGAACAACGAGATGCCGAGATAGTGTTGAAGGCCCTAACCCAAAGGAACTTTAGAGGTTTCTGGGCAATAATAAACGAATCACTGAATGGCAATATTATCAAACATGGTAACCGAAAAAGAGTGGGAAAGTCACTACGCAAAGCTATTCAAAAAAAGAAAAAGCCCAAGTACCACAAACTTTCATTGGAGTCAGCCGTGGCAAATTGAAATAGACAGAGTGGATATTTGAGCAACTATCCTAAAAAGTAGTGCCTCCCGGACAGCAGGACCTGATGGCCTATCAAACGCAGACCTAAAAGAGAACATTGAAGAGTGGTCAGACTTCTGCGACACCCTGTTCCGCTCAATAATAAAAGAAGGAAGGATTCCATTGACATGGAAATCTGGGATCATCGTCCCAATTTTCAAGAAAGGAATCCGCACTGACCCTGCAAATTATCGGCCAATAGCACTACTCGATGTAGTGGGGAAAGTGTTCGCAACGCAGCTACTCGCACAACTTACAGCATGGATTCGACAGCAGGAGATCTATGACGACCAACAGTCTGGGTTCGTCAAAGGTGTAGGCTGCAGCGTAAATTTGTTAATTTTGAATCTGTTAAAAATCGACACCATTAGATCAGGCCAAAAAACATACCTAGCAATTATTGATATGGCGAATGCTTTTGATGGAGTGGACAGAGAAACTCTTTGGAATTAACTCAAGGAAAAGGGGTGTAACGAGAGTCTTATCCAAGCTATTAAAGAGCTATATTCAGATACCTATATACAAGTATATCTGGACTGCGAAGGAAACTTAACAAACCCCATATCGACTGAGGCGTGAAACAAGGGTGCCCATTAGGAGCCACCCTATTCAACTTTTAGATATCAGAAGTAGGAGCGGCTTTAGCAAACGTGGTGTCATTTCCACCGCGTGTGAATGGAATTCAGATAAATCATATCTTGAATGCAGATGACATGGTGATCTTAGATCGTACACCTATCTGCCTCCAACGAAAATTGACAGCACTAAGATCCTTTATAGAAGATCTGGGATTGGAGATCAATGTGGCTAAATTGGAAATCCTAGTTCTTGAAAATAAAAGAGGAAGAAAAACTAACACGTTCAAATCAGGTTGGTCCCTAGGCACAAAAAAGCTGATCAAAGTGCCATATACAAGATATTTAGGAACAATCATCAATTCCAGCATAAATGATGATCCTATGATGAAAAAACTCCTAAACAGCTGCAAACAATTAACTTCGCATGGTATCATAATACAAAAAAGTATGGAAAAGTCTCTTGTGAGCCAGTGAGAAAATTCTACCAAATCAAGGTCACTCCAATTTTAACATATGGAGCAGAGAATATGTTTGGGTGTGATCACAGAGTATGGTCACAATGTGAAGGCGTCTTTTGGAAGAAAATTCTTCATATTCCCCAAAGTACGCCGACTGCCTGTGTTCTGTATGAAGTAGGGATCTCTTCCCTTAAAGTGAGAATCACATGGAACAAGCTAGCGTTGTTTAGAAAAACGTATGAAGACGCAAATTTACCACCTCTCAAAAATTTGATGGAACGTAAGATGCAAAGGAAATCTGCGCTAAGAGATTGGAATCAACAATCCAAAGAGATCCTTAACCAGCTGGGAACAGATGAACGAACTCTATGGTTTAACCCAGATTTGGTGAAAAGGAAACTGTTAGATATTGATTGGATTGAAATTGGGGAGAAAAGATCATCCCAAAAATCCATGCAAAATTTACCATCAGAAGCCAAAAAACATAACACGCTCCCAAAATATCTGATGTTATCACCCTGCAAACGCTTAAGAAGGTTGTATTTAAAGTTCTGTCTGAACATCTTTGAAACAAAAGACATTTTAAGATATTGACGGATGATTTCAGTAGGAAATTCAAAATGTAGATTCTGTGCAAAGGAAGAAGAAAATCTAAAACATCTGGTGCTGTCATGTATCGAACTAAGAGATCAACGTGTGAATTGTTTAGGGAAAGAGATGAATCTATGTCAGACTTACAACTCTGAGGAATGGTGGAAGCAACTTCACAATGGTGAAAGCAAAACATTGATGATTGCAATGATTTGATTCCTGGAGCAAATACAAATCCAATTAGAGACGACGCCAGCAGACTCTATCAGTGATGACTCTTTGCAAGATGAAAAGGAGTCACGATGATCTAAGTACAGGACATTTTTGATAAATATCACTTTTGTATTGAGTAGAGTTGCTTGATATAATCAGAATTGATTAAACAAAAAGGAATTAGATGAAAATTTAGCAACTTTAAAGTTTAGAAACTGTGTAAATGTGTGAGTTTTGATTTTTACATTTCCAAAAGTTTGCATGAACTAAATGAAATAAAAAAAATAATATATATATTATATATATATATATATATATATATATATATATATATATATATATATATATATATATATATATATATACACATAATACACAGCTGTTTCCATAGGAAGAGCCCTTTTTGAGTGGCTTATAACTTTGCTCTCCCTGGACAAATCCTCACCAAACTTTGCAAAAAAAAGTATATGGGCCACTCTGAATTATTTTGCAAAGTTTGTTGAGGTTTGGTCCAGGGTGGGGCAAAGTTGTAAGGGGAGTCCCAAAACTTCTTTTTTTCCCATAGACTGAATGGGGAAAAAACTTTGCTCATGCCTAAAGCCCAAACCGCTGGACGGATTTTCACCAAGGAGCAGCGGGTTGGTTACGAAAGCGTGCTTTTACACATCTGGTGAAAAGCCGTCCAGTAGTTTTTTATAAAATGAGCAAACAATAGGTTAAAAACAAAGTGATATCTATGTTCGGTCCGCGGACACACTTCCCTGGTCGCTCCGCAGACAGATTTCTGATTGGCCAACCGGCTTGCGTCATGTCCGCAGACATGCAACATGTTCGCTGATTGGACGGCGAAAAGCATGAAGCACATCAGATTTTCAGGAATGCTTGACATCTTGAATTCGCGGATGTCCGCGGACAGCGCGGTGAAACTTGGTGGAGAAATGCTATTTAGTAGAGTGTGTTGGTGTGAAAGACTGTTTGGGAGGGTGGGGGAGTAAGAGATGGGTTAAATGTTGTATTAATTTAGGTGGTAGATCTCCTTGTTGTGTTCGATTTGTCCGCGGACAACACGGAAGTCCTGAAATGTTCTAAATAAATGAAATGGGGTGTTCTGAGGACAGTACATCCATACGTATGGTTCGTAGGCAAGTTGAAACTGTTCTAAGAACACACACGTTGTACTGATATGTTCGAAAATAAACAAAATGGGTGTGTCTTGAGGACGGTATGTCTGTCCGTACTGTTCGCAAGCAAGTTGAAACTGTTCTAAGAACACATGAAGTGTCCCGGGATGTTTGTCAATAAACAAAATGGGGGTGTCCTGAGGACGGTATGACTGTTCGTACTGTTCGCAATCAAGTTGAAACTGTTCTAAGAACACATGAAGTGTCCTGGGATGTTCATCAGTAAAGAAAATGGGAGTGTTCTGAGGACGCTACATCTGTACGTATTGTTCACAATCAAGCTGAAACTGTCCTAAGAACACTCGAAGTGTCCTGAAATGTTCATAAATAAACAAAATGGGAGTGTCCTGAGTATGCTGTCCGTATTGTTCACTGGCAAGTTGAATCTGTACTAAGAAAACTCATCATGTCCGCGGACATTAAAAGTGCCCATATGGCATAGTCAAAATGTTTGACTCTATGGGTGTGATATGCTGCGGTGGTTGTGGCCAGGGCATAGAGTCTTGTGGCAGACTCTATGCCCAGGCCACAACCACCGCAGAATATTTCACCCATAGTGACTTATAACTTTGGGATCCAAGAACAAATTTATAAGCAACACATATTCTACCTATCTATTTTTTGATATAATTTAGTAGTATTCATTTATCTGTTTAGTTGTTGTAGAATCCTGGGGCAGTTAGATACCTGTTGGCATATTCTAATAGTTTATAGTTTTTTAATAGAAGTTTAGTTAAGATATAAGTATAGTTTAGTTCATACATTTTGGTTTTAAGAAGATTAAACAAGCGTTTGTAAGATTTGCCGTCAAGTGTACGTAAGCCTGATAGTGCTGCGTAGCTCACGCCTTCTTTAAAGGCAGTGTTACCAATGTCTATTAATGCTTTGTTTAGGGTAAGACCTTGTGATTTATGAATGGTGACTGCATATGCAAGAGTTAGAGAAAATTGTTCTCTGCGTACATACATGTCTTTGAAGAGAAGGAATCGAGATGTTGAGCGTCCTATCCTTTTTACTTCTGAAAGTTAGTCAAAGAGAATATTGACAAACTGAATGTTGTTGTCATGTGGGTATGTTTGAAAGCCATCAAATGTACCCAGTGCTCCATTAACTAGTCCTTGGTCCACGTCAAGGTTACGTTTAAGCATTACTCTGCAATTTAAGGATAATTTTAATATTTGTTCCAATCCAGCTGTGTTGGAGATTGAATTTTTTAAACTATTTAGTCTTGTTGTGGCTTGTTCACACATATGTAGTGTCATACCATGAATGTCTAGTTTGTCCGTGGTGCTAATTTCCAATATTGGTTGCATTTCTTTTTTTAACATTGTTTCATTGAATTTGAAACAGCTTGCAAGAGTTGGCATTAAGGCCATACAATTGACATTTTTGTGGGCTAATTGTTCCATAACATCTGTAGCACATGCATTATCGCCATAAAGTGCATGAATGTGCCGGGTTTTTAATATTGATTGTGCTTCTTGCGATAGTATACCAACTCTAATACTTTTTAAGATGTTGGCATAAGTTAGATCTGCAGATTGCTGCATGTTTTCTGTTAATTCTCTGTATTGGAAATGTTGCCAAAGGTTGACATTTCCTCTGCTGCCAACAGTTTCACGGCAGAGTTTGTGTCCTAAGGTTTTAAAAATAGGCTCACCTTCCACTGGTGTCAATTGAAGAAGATCTCCGAAAACAATAATGTGTTTTCCTGCAAAGAGCTCTTCGTAGTTTGTTTTGAGTACTTCTTGTAATCTGAGGTGAATCAAAGCCACCATTAATTTGGAGACCATGCTCACTTCATCTATTAGTAGCATTTTAATTTGTTTTAATACTCTGCGTAGTTCCATTGCAGCTTCTGTAGAGAGTTTGTAATAGTCTAATTTGTTTTGGTGTTCTACTGGCAGGAGTAGTAAAAGGTGTAAAGTGACACCGCCTATGTTGAAGGCAGCTAAACCTGTGGGAGCAGTGACAACAGCTGACAGTATGTTGTTTGTCAATTGTTGAAGGAATTTAGTGATGATTTTGATTAAGAATGTTTTGCCAGAACCAGCTTCACCACTGACGTAGAGTAGTATAGGTTTGTCATTTTGACAGGTGCATTCTTTGTTTTCATGTTGTACACCATGTGCAATTTCTTTTGTTACTTCTTGAAAAATGGTACGTTGCTCATAGTTTAGTTTTGATTGTAGTATAGTTAAGTCTTCTTTAACTTCATACTGACACATGGTGTTTTCTACTTCTGTCATAGGTAATTCTGCCTCATTTGTTATTAGTGGCTCTCCCAGTGGTTCTTGACTTCCTGTTACAGAAGGTTGACTACTGTCAGGAGTGTCCTTATCTAGTTGGGCCTGTAGTTCTTCTTCGTGTTGCTGTTCATTGTACAAAATTGTTTTGTACTGTGTAAAGTTTACATCAGTTATAGTGCTTTCATTTGCTTTGAAAGCGTCTTCATATGAGTCATAGTTATCTAGTATTTCTTCTTCTTTTCTCCATGGTTTAAGGAGTTGTAGCAGGGACATGTAATATAGTTCTTTATGTTGAGGAGTCTTTAATGACAATTTGATAATATGATTAATTACATTTCGTTTGGTGAGTTTTACTAAGCTGCCTTCACAATTTGTCACTCTGTATTTACCTTTTTCTTCATCAGGTTTAATATTAATTTTGTATGTGAAGTTTTGGGCTATGTGGTATAGACACATGGTTTCCAAAGTGGTACTTCTGTTTGGGTAGTATGTGTCCAGTAAATCTTTTTTATAAAATGTCTTGGCTGTTGGGATCATGCTTGGCTATTGTTTCTATATCTTCATATGATTTTAGAACTCTTTTTCTAGATTTAGCAGGACCAAGACTTAGCCATACTATATTTTAAGATTTTCCATACAAAGCAGTACCAGTTAAAAGATCTGCTGCTTCATAGGAGCCACATTCTCTATGGGAGAGCATTTTTATACCTAAGCTGTATAATTTCTGAAACAGTGTTTTGTCTGATGACAGGTCATTCCAGAGGTCTTGGAGCTCTGTTTTTTCTGCTTTTGTTAAGTATGCTGTAACATATCGTTCAACTGCAGTGCAATTGTCTGCAATGTACTGCACATCTATGTTTGCATTCCATAAGTGGGCAATGATTGCCTTTTAATCATTGATATATTTTTCTTCTTCTGTTCGTTTTATGTAATATGTATGTTTTGGTGATTTACCTTTAACACTATTTCTAACTGAAGACATGAAGTTGTTCACCTGACCTGTTTTTGTAACCCATCTAGGAAAACCAAAGTGGCATTTGGTGTAGTATTTCCCTTTGTTTTTGTATTTGTGACAACAATATTTGCCACATTTGTGTCTTTGAAACTGTAAAATTTGTGCATGAAGATCACTATTTGTTGCTTCTGATGGAATTTCACAAGTGACATCTTTTTAAATAAACTGTAAAACAGTGGCATCACTGTCTTGACCAAATTTAAGAGCATCTTTAATCCATAAAAGCATGTGGATATGTGGTACTCCTCTGGCTTGGTATTCTTTTCTCCAAAAGTGTTGAACTTCTCCGAGGGGAGGATCAGTTTTATTATAAATAAAGTGTAGCATAGAAATGAAGCGATGGTGAAAATATCTTGAAACATTAACAGGATCTAGAGAACAAAGATCTCCAGGTGTTAGTATGTCTATGTTTGTTTTGTTTTTGTTTGATATGCGTAGGAAATCATGTAAATCTTCCCATGCATATTCTGCACAACTTAATGTAACAAACCGAGAGGGTGGGCCAAGGTTTCTTATCATACAACGTACATCCATCAAAACCAGTACTCTTTAGTACCACGCATATTTGCTAATAGATTTGTAATATTTGATTGCAAAACCTCATCTTTTTGTTGCACTTTTTGTAATAATTGTGTAGCTGACATATTTTGAAAGTGGGATCCTGATTTTAATGTGTGTGCAACTCCGTAATATAAAGTTACTAGTTCACTTTCAAAGAGTAGGTGGAATATATATTCCACATTTTGTCTAAATCTGGGATCTTCAGAATACATATTCTGATGCTGTTATTTAAATAGGTCTATCATCGTACCTTCCTCCTTTGCCAGTAGGAAAGAGTAGAGGAAAAGCACGTGGTTTTATACTTTTCTCCCATATGCTGATTGGTGATCCTTTAGTTTGACGCATTTGGTACGTTTCTAGTGCATCTTCTACAGTGTCATTAGAGTGCAATGGGTGAATTGTATAATGGTCTAAAGTATTGGATATTGTAGCAGGATCTAGGAGCTCAAATTGACCAGTTCTTGTGTCTCTTGAATTATTTCAGTGGTATCCTTGCCAATCCTTGCCAAGTTTTCTTCAATATTAATTTCTTTGTAGTATTCATTATTTTCTTTTAGATATTGCAAGCCTTGTCTAACTTTATGTAAATCTATCAGTTGTTGCCAAATCGTTTTGTCTTTTGTAGGTACACCATTTACTAAGATAATTAAAGATTGCTCCATTGGACGTTGCACTCCTAGAGTGTGCACATTTCTTTTAGATCTAATGGTAAATACACTACTTTTCCCCGAATACCTTTCACTAATTCAGAGTGAGGTAATTTTGCTGTTTTTGGTTGAAGGTGTATTATTGCTTGAAATGGGTGCACTGTTTGAATTATGATGCTCTCATATAAATAGAGTTGTTGTAGGGGTTTTGGTAGTGGAAATAATTCCAAATTATTTGTGATAGCACGAGAAGGAGTTTGGTTGTTGTCAAGGTTTGTAGTGCAGTAACTGCAAAGTATTAAGGGGTCAGTTATTTCGTATTTGATTTCTGCTATAAGGTAGAGAGCTAATTCAAACCATTTAGAATCTTCATTGTCTTCTATTTTGTATGTTAGGTCTACAGTTTTTGTGTTACTTTTATAAAAAGTTCTACGGCAACATACACATACATGGTTTGGTATTTCAGCAGATGTATTTCTTTTTTGTATGTGTGTAGTACAAGGTTGCCATGCATAGAATTGTTGCTAATTTGCTTTAAAGCTATTTCATTCTGTAAGTGGCTTTTTCATTTCCAAAATATTTTTTCTGGATATCGTCAATTTCTTCAAGTAGGTCTTTTGCTGTACCATGTAGAAGAATGTTATTTAAATTGGCTAGTGCTAAAGCAGGACTTTTAGCATAGTACAGTTTATAGACTAGATTTCTTATAGTTGAATGATGTGTTGATATCATTTTGATATAATGGAAGGTGGTTTTGCAAGTAGGTCCTGAAATGCAGGCCAATGAATGTCCTTGTAGTCCTGTGTACCTGCGCACTGGACAGGTATCCATATTTTGCAGTAGGTTAATTATGATTTTGTCTTTGCCTTTCACATATTGATTGAGGAATTGGCACAAAGACTTGAAAGATTTTTTGGGAATGTTACCCATTGACGTGCATGGCCATTTGTATACTAGACGTTCTGATTCAGTTGAATGGAGAGGTAATTCTTAGTTTTCTGGGGATATTTTTGTAAGCAGTATTTCTTGTTCCATTATGGTATTAACTTTTTCATAGCCTCGTCCACTGCTATGTATGGCAATTGTATTTGTTTGCTTTTGTTTGTATGCTTCTTCATTAAAGCATGGTTCTGTGCTCGAAGTGTGACTCCATTCACCTCCACAGATACTTAAGAAGTTATTTCTGTTGACATTTTGTTTATTGAGAAGTCGTTTTTGTAATTTAGTAATTAGTTGTGTTAGTGGTTTCATTTTGTTTAACACTAAAATAAATAACTTTCTTTTGAGAAGGATTGCACTGTCTATCAACGCTTCTAAAATTAATTTCCAACGATAGGTTTTAAGGGTTGAGCCTGATTTCTCTCCTGTTTTTATAAGATTTTGAAAGACTCTGTGACGGAACATTATGCTAAAATACTTTTTTTGGTATGCTTACTTTGCACTATATCAAGATTTATAGGAGCAGTTTTATCTGTAGTGGTAGCTGATTTTTTGTTTATTGTTTTGTGGTTCGTTTTACATTTTGATAGAGGGGGCAACGTTTCTGTACTTGAAGCTTGTTTTGTTTCGCTAAATGACTTTATCAGCTGTTTTGTTTTAACTTTCTTTTACAAATTCTGCTAGAGATGGATGATTGTTTTGGACACTTTTATTTTCATTTGCTCTGCTTCTCCATTACTTTCTATGGACTTGATTTTTGGTAGGCATTCTGTAGGGTCTGTTGAAAAAAATGAAGAAGGTATGGGTTGGGGGTTCTTAATGTATGTGTGCAGTGTGCATGAGTGTCTGAGTAAGATGATAAAGATGTATGTAATGGTGTGTGATTGTGCATTGGGCAACTACAACTAGTTGTGATGGGTATTCTTGAATTTATGTGCTACTAAACTGGGGTTCAGATGACAGTAGAAAGTAAGCTGGTAGCGTGGAGAAGTAGAAATAGTAAATCTAATGGTATACAATTAAAACAGTTGTTTGTTCTATAATATCAAAATTCTAGGGGCTGATTTGGGTCATTTTTGTGTCGAAAAATATGAAATTGTGTGCCATTCTGCCTGTAAATGTCTGTTTAAGAAATGGGGATTTGTAGACAGAATGGTGCACAATCTCTATTTTTAGCCACATAAATAGTATGAATTAACCTTGCAGTGTGTTTGAATAAAGTACAAATAATATGGTGGTATTCAACTTACTTTTTTTCTGAATTGAGCAGGTTTCTTCTAAGTTGTTCTTTGTACTTCAAATTCGGCTACTTCTTTTCAGGAGACTGGTCTTCACTGCAATTGTGAAGGAAACAAATTAGTAATTTTGTTTGTATATAGCACGTTTTTAATTTAGACATTGATTTTTTTTAATTGACATTGACCCTCAGCGCCTTCCTCAAAATCATAAAAACTATCTTAGTCACATAAGATGCGTTGCACCAGTTGAATACATATCATATGTTCTTAATGCATAAACTGTATTGTAATGACTAACTGTACCAACCAAAATATTATTTGTATGCCTTGTGGAATTCATAATGTACCACTGAATACAACTATTTCTGTAACTAAGCTCTTGTAAGTAACAGCGCCTCAATGCCATGGGCTGCTTGCACAGTATATAAATATAAGTAAATAAATGTTTATGTTTTTGTACAAGTATTGTTGTTTGATATTTGAAGATAATGTGTGCATGCAATTTTGTTTGAGTATGTTAACTCTTCATATTGTACTTTAAATATGTTAGTTCAACATGCTTCAAAAATGTGTGTGTAAAAAGAAATTAAATAGCAGATAGTTCTGGAAGTGACAGTTGATTTTAGGAGATGGAAAAAATGACAGTAAATTCATTTTATAGATTATACAAGCTAAAAGTCAGTTAATCTGTTTATATGAATCTATAAGAATTGTACATGTACAATACAGAAAATATGCATACCTGTAGTTTGTGTTCATGCATATGGATATGCATGCAGCTGCAAGTAGAAATCTTGGAGACTTGTACAGTATTTCTCGTAGAAGGTGCTTTCCAATGATATGACCCTTGTACTCAGAGAGATTAACAGTACATTTAAAGTGCTGATCTATGATGATGCAGTTAGATGTAGAGTTCCTGGATGTGATTGGTGGATGTTCATTTGACCTCTTAGCTATATCCAATGAGGGAATGGCACAGACAGTGAAATGGAAATGGTAGAAGGACTGTCCATGTTACAATATGTCCGCGGACATGGCGGTAGTCCGCCGACATCAGGTGTTACAACCAGGGATTTTGGGTTGGGGGGCTATGCAATTGAGAATGAGCAGAGAAAGGGATTGGTCAGGAAAGATTAGTGGGTGCGCTGTGCCAGGAGAGAGTTTCTCAGATACTCATTTGCTGAGAGAAGAACAGATAGCTATGGCTGTGTGTTTCATAAAACAGATTGTTTGGATTTTGGGAGACTCGTGGATACATTGGTTGAAGGTGCATGCAGAAAGCTGTGGAGTAGCTGTAGATCTTGGATACCCACACTTGGAAGTGCACATGAAGTGGTTGGACTTGCTACCTCTCTGTGCTACTTTGGAGACAGAGCAACATTCAGACATAATTGTAATTCATTGTGGAGGGAACAGTTTAGGACATGTGTCTGGAATTTCTTTGCAATTTGCAATGAAAGAAGGACTTGGGAAGGTCATGGATATGTTTCCTAAATCTCAAATAATTATTTCATGGATTGCGCAGAGACAAATGTGGCTTTGTTCTTCTTCATTTGGTCCACAAATGGAGAAAGGCGCAATGTCAATAAGGCTGTTTGTGCCTTTCTAAGAGATGTTGGCATGTCCTCTTTTCATAATGAAAATATTATGTTTCGTAGTACATACATTTTTCGCAGAGATGTAGTCCATTTTATTTATGCTGGCAATCAGATTTTTCTGAGAAATGCACAAAATGCTTTGCAGCCTTTTTCGGAATTACAGCATCCATTTTGTAGTAGGTGTTGAGCATTTCAAATTTTTCAAACACAAACAAACACCACCAAAAGGCTCTTTTCAGAGCCACCACTTCCTCCCAGATAAAACTGCAATGGTTATGATAGGGTAGCACCCCAAAATTTTAGATGTCTGCGGACTGTCCGCGGCCTTCTAAAAAATACACAGGGCCCTGCTTCATTTATTTTCACTTCTATTTTTTAACTGTGAAAGGCGGCTCTGAAAAGAGACTTTTTTATATTTGTTGTTTTATATATATTTTTTTTTTATACAAGACACACTAGGAGAGGAGGGGAAAGGAGGGTAAGGGGTGGAAACCAACCACAGGTATAAGACAGGGCAAGCTGAGAGAGGAAGATGTAGAGTGGGTTTTACTTGGGTAGTGAGCAGACCTTCTCGTGCTCTGAGATGTTAGCCTCAAAAGTAATACGAAGTCTCTCCCCCCTGCACAGTACTGCGTCACAGTACATACACACAACTGTGACCCTCAAAAGGTAAGGGTCATCAGTATTGCGTATGGCCTGTGAGGCAGCTTGAGGAATATGCTGTCCCACAGGAGTGTTCCTTGTGGTGACAGGATCGGAAACGGAGTATGAAGTAGAGGAAGTCAACCTGCTACGTTCCTTGCAAGGTACAACCTTGCGAATGGCACCAGTGTGGAATGACTTTAGTTGTCCCAAAGCTGTATGAACCATGCCTCCCGCGACTGAGTACCATTTTCCACTTGTTGCAGGTGACTTGGTTCACACGCGCCTTAGGACCATTACCACGAATGGTAAATAACCACCACACCCAAGACTCACACCGAGTGCTGGTAGTAGGGACTTCCACTACCTCATTCTCGTCATCCTCTTCATCCTCCTGTGCATCCTCACTCCTGTTCCCCTCTTCAGGCCCTTGGGGAGGTGGTGATGGTGGAGGGGGTGGGGGTGGTGCTGAGGCAGATGCAGCACCAGGTGGAATGAGTGGAGCCATGGAAGCCATCAGCTTGGAGTTGAAAATCTGCAAATTGGCAGCAAAATTCACTGGGTTCTGTAGGATAGCCAGAAACACAATGGGAATGAGCTCTAGAGCGTGGTCTTTTATTGGGGTGCTTGTGTGCGATTTGTGGACATGCGTGCTGTCCGTGGACATATCGAACAGAAAAAAGCGTTAAAAAAGTCACAAAAAGTATGTAGAAATTTAGGATTACTATGTGGGACTTGTTCTATGGTGTGTTTCTATTGAAAAATATTGTAGATTACTTGAAAATGTAGTTTTAAATTGTTCGGGGACACGAACAGTGTTCGCAATCAGAACATACGCGGTCACATGATAGGTTTGCGAACATGTTTGCGAAGGGAGCAGGTGTCCGCAGGACACCAAATGCACTGAAACTGTTTTGCGCATGCACGTTGGTGTTCTACGGACGTTGTTCGGGTCCTGAAGTGATTAAAAGTGTGTCACAAGTGAAACTAACAGTTACGGACAGGTGTTTGTTCTTAGAACAGTTTCAACTTGCCTGCAAACAATACGGACAGGCATAGCGTCCTCAGGACACCCCCATTTTGTTTATTTACGAACATCCCGGGATACTTGATGTGTTCTTAGAACAGTTTCAACCTGCCTACGAACAGTACGGACAGGCATAGCGTCCTCAGGACACCCCTATTTTGTTTATTTACTAACATTTTAGGACACATCCTGTGTTCTTAGAACAGTTTCAACTTGCCTGTGAACAATACGGACAGGCATAGCATCCTCAGGACACCCCCATTTTGTTTATTTACGAACATCCCAGGACACTTGATGTGTTCTTAGAACAGTTTCAACCTGTCTATGAACAGTAAGGGCAGGTATAGTGTCCTCAGAACACCCCCATTTCGTTTATTTACGAACATTTCAGGACACAGCCCGTGTTCTTAGAACAGTTTCAACTTGCTGGCGAACAGTACAGACAGATATAGTGTTCTTAGGACACCTCCATTTTCGTTTCTTCACGGACATTTTGGACACCGGCATTGTCCGCGGACACCTGAACTGCTTTTTTTAAAAAAGACAAGAAATTAATTGGGACACAATATAATAATTTTACTTTATTTTACATGTATGTTAAACTTATGACAGAGAAGGTGAGGCAGCAACTGAAACAAAAACAGGAGAATTGGGGGTTTCAATAGGATTTATATGAGGTGAAGAAGGCATGGAAGTCTCATCAAAACGTTTTGGTTCATGGAGAGGGTTTGGGGATAATTGAGTGGGATATGGTGAGGGGGGACAAGGTACATGTTGGACAATGGTATGTAGTTGTTTGTTTCAAGTGATCCTCCACAAAGTTTTTTAAATTATAAAAATTTGCCAAGAGTAGGTCCATTTTTTCTTCTATGTGCTGAAGAGTCTTATCCAATACTGCTTTTTCTTTAGTATTTTCAATTTTTGTATGGTCTGTACAAAAAAATATATATGTTAAATGTATTTAAAAAAATATTTATTAATTGGTTTATATAGTAAAGTGTCTACCATTAGGTTCACTATCTTCTGACATTTCCTCACATGGGAAATGCTCCTCTAGCCATTCCAGAGTACTAGACATTTCTGTGAGAAAAAAAACATAATATCATTTTTTTTGTATTTAATACAGAAAGTTTACAAATATAGGCGTAAAATGCAGTACACTTACTAGCTTCTGGTAAGGTGTGTTCTGAGCGATCTATTGGGAAATCTCTCCTCAATCTGGGTCACAGTGGACTCCTTGACGCGGGCTGTGAACTTCAAAATGCATTAATGCATGATTCGAGTGGATCCACTTCAAGGCGTCCTTTATAAGGGTCTTTATCACTGCGGGCTGGATGCAGCTTGTGCCACGTCTAGGATGCAGTGCTGAGTCACGGTATTCAGCACGATTGTGATGCTGGCTGGGTTGCAACACCATTGTTTGAGGTCTATAAAGGATGCCTTGAAGTGGATCCACTCGAATCATGCATTAATGCATTTTAAAGTTCACAGCCCTCGTCAAGGAGTCCACTGTGACCCAGATTGAGGAGAGATTTCCCAATAGATCACCTGTGGCTATTTCTTACCACAGCACCGATTGAACATCCCGGTCAGACAGTACCCCGTCCTGATGAAGGCTGTATCAAATATCAGGCATATCCAGGCCCTATAGACGGCTGAAAAACCTTGGTGTAGACAAACCTTTTACCATAGTGTTATCCATGTGTCCACACTGTTCTGTACACAATTTACTCCTGTGTTCTAAATGTTCACTTTGTGACATTCACTGTCATATAGCTGCATTAGAGAATTGTATTATGTTTGCTTCATAATAATTTTGTTGACTTGTTGTCCATTGTCTTGTGATTATTTTGTGTGGCCGAGTTTTGAATAATGTGATGTTTCATTTTGTACCTAACATCCTTCAAATAGATGTTATTATATAAAAAATGAGGATTCATCATACGCAGGTACTATACTCAAAGTCATTTCTTTGTTGACGGTGACTGAACTTTAGGATAGTGGAGTGCTTAATTTATTTATCAACCCATTCACTTGTATCCTTGTTTCTCAAGAAGCCCTCCTGGGTAGAATAGGGTTTTGAACCAGTAGCCCTGATTTCTAAATTTAAATGTGGTACTCCTATTACATTTGATGAATTTATTGCCAAATTCCAGATGCCTGTTTCGTCCCTGATGCAATTCCTCACATTAATTCCTGCAATAGTTGAACATTTTGAAAACACTGATATATCGCTCCAATAATCCCAGTGCTCTAAAACTGCTTCATTTGCTTAACTTTAATATGGCAACCTCTATCTTCTACAAAACTCTATTAAGTACTGCACCTACTCAGAGGATTGATTACCTTCATAAAGACTGGAGACAAGATTTCTTACAATTGGACCAGCAGCTCGACTGGCCTTCCCAATGGCAGTGTATATCTAAAATTACCACCTCTGCAAGCCTTATCCAAACCTTATTTTTTTATTACATCACAGAGCCTTTATTACCCCTGTATCCCTTTTCAAATCTGGTCTTTCACCTAATGACAACTGTTGGAGTTGCTAGCAAGTTCAAGTTTCTTTTAAACATATGTTTATAGATTGTCAATTCGTCAAGCCATTTTGGAACTCTGTTTGGAATATTATCAAACACATTTTTAACCTTTTAATGGATTTATGTTTTGATTTTCTTATCCTAGGTAGCTCCTTGCTACATAACAATACTATCAACAAACATACTAGATATTTGTTTGACTTATGCTTAATGGTAGCAATTCAAAATATCACATCCAATTGGAAGAATCTAAATCAAATTCATTATAAATTTTGGTGGAATCCTATGTGTAATATTCACAGATTACAAAATTGTAATGCTTCTACCCCTGATCTTCAAAATATACATCAGTTGAAGTGGCAAGTTTTCAATGGCTATTTGTCCGTGTAAAATCCTGTGAGTAATTCTATAACCTTTATGCTGCAATTAAGTTATTGCATTTGTACCCCATTCCTCCCCCCTCCTTCCTTCTTCCTATTGTATGTGTTTTATTGAGTTGGTTTTTTATTTGCAATGTTTAAACAATATTCCGAATAAGTATACCTGGCTCACCTCAGTATAAATGTTTAGTTTATTTTACATGTCTAATCATATATATATATATATATATATATATATATATATATATATATATATATGCTGATATTCCCACATGTGATGTTTGTATTAATGCCATGTATGCCTAATTTATATTTAATAAAATCTTTAAACACAAAAAAAATCTGCTTCTAAACATCAGCCCAATGCATTCTTGATCCTTATGGCAGTGGTAGAAAACCAGTTTGGGATTCCAATGCTTCTAAATTAGATGGATTATTAATAGAATCAAATGTAAAATAATCTACTAATGTTTGTCAATTTTTTTTTTCACAGTATTTTACTGCTCACAGTTAAGTGTTAACCACACTCTGGACTAAAAATAAATATAATAACCCTGACCACAATCTGGTAAGGACAGCACTGCACTCTTGCAAGGCCAATTTCCAGAACAAATCATTTAAGTTTTACCAAGTTAAGAATAACCCATATTGGATAAAATATTAATTATACAAAAAGCTCATCAATAGTAATATTGGAGGTATAAAAAATAAGCAGTTGCTTTTGAAAACATTCAAACCAAAAGTAAAACAAAACTTCAACATATCAAATTCACAATGTATCATTAACTTTTATAAACAACATAGCTACACAAAAGCTCTTCCAATAATCATACCCAAATAAAATAAAATATTGATCCCTTCTGATGTTTAAATAATGTGTTTAGGATACATTTCTGTCCTTCAGGAATAGAACTCCCTAATTTCCTGCAGAAAATGAATGTGTAAGATAACTATGCCATTTTCTGGCCAATTCATCAACAATGGATTCTCAAAATATGAATAAGGGCCACTAACCTTACAATGGTATGCCAAGTAGACCTAAATCTGCCCTGTTTGTCCATGGCCAGCAGGAAGCAGGGACCTAACACCTCACAGTGCCATTTCTTCAAATACTATCATTCTTATTTTTGTTATGTATTTATTTATTTTATGTCATTCAAAACAATAATAAACAGCACTGCTGCTTCCAGCAGGGCGTGCGAAAGTGGGATCTGCACCAAATGTGCCAAGGGCAAATGGCTGATGTCAAAAGGCTTGTGCCGAAATATCCTGTTTTGACCTAACAATGCTAGTATGATAAAAGTTGGTAACAAAAATAACTCTCTCAGTTTTTGTGCGTTTATGTTCATCTGTCTTAGCAGAATGATGGCATTATAAGATGGGTACAACACTCAATCTTCAATAGGAAGACAAAACTATGTATTTAGAGTTTTCTCTAAAAGTGCTTAATATCCTAAAAGTAATGAATTAAGAGAGCATCTCCAGTTTGGCAATTATGTGTGTGTTGCTGTCGTAAGAGTAATAGTACTTGCTGGGAGAAAGAACGCCTTTCCTGTCTCTAACTGCAATGATACTGTGACTTTCCCTCATTACAACCTTGGCGGAGGACCATGGTGCTATTAGCACCATGGTCCATGCCGCTAAGGTTACGATTCCGCCATGGTGGAAGGTGGAATTAGCACCCCATTCCAAGGTGAGTGGGGCGGTAATTCCCCATTCACCATTTGCACTTCCCCATTTTTGCCCCCATAGGGCATAATGGGAATGGGGAAGGCGCTAATTACGGGACCGTAAATTACGGTGCTGTAATTAGCTCCAATGTCCCTTTGCGGGTTGGATTTTTAACGCCTGCTAAAAGCAGGCGTTAAACACCAACCCGCAAAGGGACACTTGTAATCAGGCGTTAAGGGTTAACGGCGCCGACGGCGCCGTTAAACCCTTAACGCCTGAGTTGTAATGAGGGCCAATATATCCTCGGAAAGAGGAAGGGAGGACCGGCACGGAGTCCAGTGGCGAATCCAGTTACTCGCCTTAAAGCCCCCTCTTGTGTTGCTTTCACTGTATTTACTGGGAAAAAGAACACCTTTCCTGTCTCTAACTGCAGTGATACTGCAACTGTAAGACTCTATATAACCTCGGAAAGAGGCACAGAGTGCCAACGCAGGGTCCGGTCCAGTTATTCTCCAGTTATCCACCAGCAGCTGCTGCCTCATTATTCTGTTTCACCTTTCTATTTGGACTTAGAGGCGAGCAAGGGGAGGATGATTCTCCCCTCGGTTACTTTGCTTATGGAGGAGCCCTGAAGCCTGCTAAGCAGCTGTGGAATGCGCGGCAGTGGTGGCAGTAGGGCACCAGAGCCAGAGCTTGCAGACCTCCCTATGATAACTAAGGGAAGCAGATTTAATGGAGGTAATCCATTGCTGTTTCACTGTGCACATGCCAGCCCCCCTGCTTACGACCCCCTTGAATCCTCCCCTCTGAATTATTCCATGAACCCCAGTGCATTAGAGACATGCGCAATCGATGCCCTGGAGCGGCATGAGTCGCTGGCGGGGGGTCTAAAATCTGTTACTGCAAAGCCCAGTGAGCACAGATTGGCTTCTTCAATCTGTCAAAATACCCAAACCCCCCCACCCCAAGTATCATAATTAACATTAATGCAAATAAGCTGCAAATGAAATTAACTGTAACCCTAAATTACGGCAGGACACTGACATAGACAGCGGTTTAAATGCTAATGTAATGGAAGGAACTGCAAATGCCATTGTTGGTATTGCACCAGCACCCGCTCATCACCTTGGGGGTAGATGTGTAGCGGGAGCAGCTTCAGAAATGGTGGCACGTCTTTCTGCAATTCCTTAAATTACACATGGAGGAGGCTTGGAGCAGAGACAGAACATCCTGGCCAAATTTGTTTTAAATCTAAAAAATAGTGAAAGTGGCGAAAATCAAAAGCAGCATGGCACAGTAATGGAGGGTGTGCCTAAGACACCAGGTGGCAGTCATAGACCTCAGCTCTCACCTATAATTTAGAGAGCAAGAATTGCTGAAGCAGAAGTCCTGGAACCATAGTTCATGACAAACGTCATCATCCATTAAAACAGGGCAACCTGTGTCTCGATCGAACTGGCAATTGTCAATTAACAAGAAGCCCCGTGATTCAAATACAAAGCTTGAGAACTAGCCTAAAAGCGTTGAGATTAACAACAGGGTCAGGATTGAGTGAGTCAGTGGATGACGTCAACCCTCTTCTGGCTCAGGAACAGCTTGGTACGACTAAGCAACCTAACTCAGACGCACAACCCTGCAGAAGTTCCAAATCAACTGAAGGGAAAAATAACATCTTTTTTCCCATTGATAAATAAGACAATTTATAATTGGACTATGGCTGCGGGAGAAGTATCTGACATGGAAATGCTGGAAGGAGTGGAAGAGTCTATGGAGCTGGATTTTGCTGAAACACTTACCCAGTCAAAAAAATCAAATCACTGGGTATACAACGGACTGGCCCCTGTATTTTGTCTTCTCCCATCAATACCTCAAGATGTAAGCCCCCTTTCGAAAGGAGTATTTAGGGCTTACTCTGGTTGGACTAGCACTCCGGGTTAGTTGGCACTTCTTGAGGCTAAGGCTGGTGACCTGGCAACGGAGACTTCCCTAAGACGTTACATCACCAGAATTGAAGAGATGATAAAAATGGTATATTCTGGAAGACCCCCACCTTTGTATATACCCCAAAATCATCTGTACAACCTGTATCAGGGTATTAGAACCATCAAAGGAATTGGGAGCTAACCTAGGGACAACGCATAAGTCATTTGAGAAAACGTGTGGGTACCTGGGCAAAGAATTACAGACAGTCCCCCAAGAAGTTGGGTTGGAGGAAACAGGGGTCTCCCCTTTAGGGAACATCTAATTGGTGGTGGAATCAATGGACTTATCCCTTTCTACTCAAGAGGGATCAAGGGTCCTTAGCCCCAGAAACATTTGGGGAGCAGGCATGGTCCCTACCTTTCTAGACCTCCGTAGTGGCATGTCATTGTTGTCAATTGCCCTGGCCCCATTTTTTAAATTGTATGAAATGATCACTGACAATATTAAGCAGCAGTCTACATTACTTGCCATGCTTCACTCCAAAGTCCTATTCATAAAGGGCTATACCACTGCAGTCAAAGTCAATGCTGTTAATGATGCTGGAATTTGTGCCCAGAACGAACACCCTGGATCTTTAAAAATGTAAGAGGAATCTCTTGCACGGAGCGGACCGAGGTCCAAATGTGAGGGCAACAATGGATTTATCAATCCAAGACTTAAAGAAGATCAGTCGGCAGACCTCGAGGTCCCATGTCATTGGGGACATTCGGTTAGAGAAGTGCTGGCAGATGCTGTCAGCCAGCAAGTGGTCAGCCGAGATGGCCTGACGGCTGCCTTAGCCCCTACCATAGTACTATCAGAAAATTAATCGGCAACAATGAACAATGTACAGGTTGTTCCACCCATATACATATCTGAAATCGGGATTGAGGGGGAATTGCACCCCTAAATATACCTAACCCATTCCCAATATGTAGGTGGAGAAGAAAGAAAAAGATGGGAAGAACAAATCAAACTATGAAGTAAAAAAATCTAAAACCTTAGCAGCCTACTTGAACAAAGCTCTTGAAAAGAATTACGAGAAACCACACAAACACAGTAATGACAGAGGGAGGTAATTAATCAAATGCAAATATGGCCCGTAATAAACAAGAGGAGATGCTTATCCTGCCCAAGAACCTGACGTCAGGTGGCATCGGGGTGGAAATGGACGAGGCCGATGTGGCTGCATCCCCTGTGATGAATTGGTTGGTTTATTCTGTATTCTGTAGAAAAAAAATGAGGAGCTGACTCCTGCTTATGAAAATGCTTTAAATGTTAACAGGGAAATGAAAGAAACCCAACATGCAAGTGCATGGTTGGCAGTGCTTTAAGTGGGCCGGGGTCAGCCTGGGCCCCCGGTCCCACCACACCACAGCGGGACACATTATCCCACCACGGCCACAGCTGTGACGGGGGATGCACCCGCTATTTAGTCAGGCAAGCTGACAGAAGTGTCAGCCAGCCACATGTGTGGCTGTCTGGCACTTCTGTCAGTTACTGTAACTTCCTCTGGTGACCCCTTGCATGATGCGTCTTTAACCCTCAGCGAACCTGGGGACTGGTGACATATGTTGAGGTTTATAAAAGATGGTTTGAAAAGTACACAATTCAAGCCATCTTTTATAAAGCTTTGCGACAGACAAAGACGCCTTTTGTCCATAGTCAAAACGTATAAATAATTGATTGAATTGTATACTTTTCAAGCCACCTTTTATAAACCCCCGAAATATGTTAGATATTTCTGTTTAAAAAAGAAGGCTTGAAAAGTACACAAACCATAGTAAGGCTCGCAAACAAATAAATAAATGTAAGCATTTATGTATTTATGAGCGCACCTTACTATGGTTTGTGTACTATGCAAGCCATCTTTTATAAACATAGAACACAGCAACATATTTCTATATTTATAAAAGATGGCTTGCAAAGTACACAAACCATAGTAAGGGATGCATATAAATATATAAATGTTTACATACATTTATATCTTTTTGCTCTAAATCCAGCCAATGTCAGGCCACAGACTTTAGGCACAGGTTGCACCAATCTTTGTATCTCAGACATTCCTTCACTGATTGATCTGGCTTCTCTCAATGATCACTCTTTTGATCCATCTAATTTTGATTTCTCTGACTTTGACATTGATCCGAGCTGGGATATTCGAACTAAAATGAAATCGAAATCAAGATTTAATCCACCCATTCCAGACGGTGGTGGCATTGAAGCCTTTCATGATCTGTGTGTCAGCGACCTCCGAAAACTACACAGAAGTTCTAAGTTTAATCATAAACAACACATTACCCTGTCCCAGCGTAAAGCTATGCTTGAGTTGGAAAATATATCCCACATAGTGATAAAACAAGCGGACAAGGGTTCCAACATTGTTCTTTAGGATCGTGTTAGTTATGTGGCAGAAGCAAATAGACAACTTCATGACCATTCGTGTTATCTTCCTCTACCTACCAATCTTTTCTCTGAAATTCAGTTGAAATTGACTTCATTATGTGCTAAGTGGTTGGAAAATGGTTTGCTCGATGAGGATCTCTGCAAATTTCTTGTTCCCTCTTGTTTTATCATCCCCACGATTTATTTCCTTCCAAAAACACATAAATCATCAACACATCCACCTGGCAGACCCATCGTCACTTTATGTGGTTCACTGTTAGAGCACTTGGCACAGTTTATAGATGAGACTCCTGATTTTATTTGTTTCAGTTTTACCATCTTATTTACGTGATACCAAGCATTTTCTGCAACATATTAGTGACAATCCATGGGAAGAGGGTCTTATTTTGTCCACTTTGGATGTTGTTTCTTTAACCACCTCTATTGATCATGACATTGGAATGAGGGCCTGCAAGCATTTTTTGGATTTGCAATCTTTACATTTATTGAGTCATACCACAATGATTTTGGAAATGTTACTTTTCTATCTGACCAATAATGTTTTCTTGTTTGAGGGCACTTTTTTCCTCCAAATGAGAGGCACTGCGATGGGCAGTACATTCGCGCCCTCGTATGCCAATCTCCTGATGGGATGGTGGGAGGCCACATCATTGTCTGATTTGATTTCTGTTTATTTTTCCACACAGATTATTTCTTGGTGGAGGTATATAGATGATGTTTTTGTTATTTGAAAGGGCACAGAAAAGGATTGGTTATCATTTGTTAAAACTATTAACATCAATCGGGTGAATTTAATTTTCACAGAAGCACGCAGTGTGACTGAAATTGTGTACCTGGATGTCAATGTTAATATTGACACCTCGGGTATACATACCTCTCTTTATAAAAAATCTTCCAACACTGGTCTACCTTTGCATGCTAGTAGCAGTCATCCACCGAGCTGCAAAAAAAGTATTCCGTATGGGGAGTTCATTCGGTATCGTCGTAATTGCAGTGATGAAGCACAATTTGATCATTTTTGTGCCTTAGCAGCCACAGACTTTTTAAGACAAGGGTATGCTAAAATAGTCATTGAGACGGCCTATAACAAGGCACGTGCCCTATCAAGGGATGAATTGTTACATGGCAACAGACCTATTAAGTCTGTCTCCAATGATGATCCACGTCTCATCATCACCTATGACGGTTCATCTGGTCAAATGAGAAAAATTATCCAAAAACATTGGCGCGTTTTAAGATTGGACAAGGATCTTCTTCCTTTATTGTCTGTGCGTCCTACTCTCACATACAAAAGGGCGTCATCTCTAAAGGACAAACTTGTATCCAGTTTCTTATCACCTTTACAGAGTACTTCCAAGACGCAGAGCTGGTTTGCTGCTCCCCCGATGGGGTTTACAAAATGTTCTAAATGCAAAGTTTGTACACATGCTACCATACAGAAATTCTTTATTCACCCAGTGACTTCTATTCATCATGACATTAAGCCTCTCGTAACCTGTGATACGTCATTTGTGGTATATGTTCTATGCTGCCCTTGCCAGAAATGGTATGTGGTAGCACCACCTGTAAATTAAAGCTGAGGGTATTACAACATTTAGGCCCATAAAAAATTCGGACCCGGCCTACCCAATGGCCAAGCACTTTAAAGAGACACATGATAATGACTTTCGGCTGCTCACTTTTTTTGCAGTGGCACATGTGACCAAGAACCCCAGAGGTGGCGACCGTGTCTTAAAATTACAACAACTTGAAACTAAATATATACTGGATTTTGACACCAAGACACCAAATGGTCACAATGTTGACGAGGAGTTATATACCTTTCTGGGAGTTTAAATTGGTTTTAACTGAGGATTTTTCTGTGTATCAGGCCTTTTTCCTTCTCAGCGTCATTTTGTGTGGCATTACACATGTTTTGTTTTCTGAATTTACACACTGGTTATATATAGTTGTTGCCCAGTGGCAGTGTCTGCTTTAGTTACCTTTTTTCTTGCTCAATTGTCTGGCACTTGTATTAGATCTTCAATTGCTAGCATGAGATCAATTTATTTTCTCATTTATAATCTCTGTTTTTATACATTGATTTGCTGTTTTGGTTTCTGTGTCAATGGGGGAGTTTGGGGATGGTCCATGATCATTATTTACAGGTTTCCTTTGGCACATGGAGTGTTTTTTTCTCTTGGTCTGAATATTTTGTTTATTTATCTTGTTTTGGCCTAACATCTTTTTTGATGCTCAGCAACATCTGTAATCCTATAACAGCATCACAATTCTGTTTGCTGTTGAATGGTTATCCATTTTTGACGTTGGACACTCCCGTCATTTCCTTTTGTCTATCTAGTCCGGTTGCTGCAGTACAATGGCAATTTTGCTTCATTAGGTTTTAAATTTTGTATTGACATTTGTACTTCTTGAGCCTATTGATCTTTTTATCATCCATCAATGTTATCGATTACTGCTTTGTATTTAAGCACTTGCGCTTTAACTGTTGTTTCAGGTTGTTGTTTCAGGTTGCTATCTTGACTGATGACTGATGAATTTTTCAGTTATTTATATGCACTTGCACTTTATTACTAACCTTAAGCTGCCATCAAAGCTATGCACTTTGCTAAACATTATGCTTCTATTAAGCATTTGCACTTTACCAACAATATGCTGCTATTAAGCACTTGCACTTTGCTTTTATCTTGTGCTGTTTATACCGTGATCGGCACAATTGGTGGATGATTTCAGGTCATTTTAACAATTCTTTCATGTCATTCTGAAGCTGTTGCATTCTGCAATTATTTCATTGCCATTCAGCATTTGCACTGTTTGGTTTGAGTTTGTACTGTATGTTTTATAACCTATGCAACTGTATGAATTTTATTTAGCTTGGGCAATTTTATTTATTCTGTTACCCCTGTGTTTTTGTGATCAGGTTGTGTCCTAATGTCATGCATTTGTTTTTAGGCACTAGCACTTTGCCATTGCGTTACAAGATCTCTGCCATGTGTTTACCTATACAGGTATCCACTTGCCGATGTGTAGAAACCATGAAGGGATTTACCCTGCTATGTATACTATGCTGAGCCCCAGCCCCTATTGGTGAACAAGCGCTGTTTATAACGCAAATCGCGTCCATACAGGACTGCTCTCTCGGTGTCCTGCCTCTGTTTTGGGGTCTGTGGTGGTTTTTTAACATGATGCACTTTTTGTATCTTCAATAAACTTGTAAGTAATTTGTTTCATGTTTCTGGCTCTTTTTATGCACAAACGGGACCTTGCTGCTTTTTTACATGACTTGGAATGCAGGTTGAACTGTCCATTTTAATGGCGGTTTTTTCCTCATTTTTTTCTACATTTGTATATTTGTTTGCATACCTTACTGTGGTTTGTGTACTTTTCAGTACGCCCATCATGCAAGCCACGCCCCCACATGAGGGCCCTCCCAAAATGTATAGCCCCACTTGATTGGTGACTGATGAGCCTACCATCCATTTCCAAACTCAAACGTTTGGCAGCAGATCTTAAACATCAACAAAATCTGAAATCTAGTGTGGAAGACAGGGGCCTGACATCGCAGAAATAAGTATCAGCTGATCTGTGCAATTTCATAATCCAAGTGAGAAACTCACCTGGTCAGAACGTGAGGGAGGTGGGTGGAGTAGAGGCCCCTCGTGTAAGTTCTATTGATGACTCATTCTTAACATTGGAATTTTAAACCAACACAGCCAATGGAGAAAGGGACTTCAAAACCTAAGTACTCTAACAAACCTGAAAAACATAGACCAAGGAAAGATAAAAGAGAGATCAATCTCGTAGTCTGCGTGTAGAAAGGATGCTGGACAGAGAAGAGAAGTTGATCTTGAATAGAGAAATGTCTTAGCTCTATTCCACTGCATTCCTAACCTCAGATAGATATCTACAGATGACTTGACATTGATTGAATTTGTAACCGAGACACACCTGGATGCAGTTTTTCTCCATATTTGTTCGCTTTTAGTGAAACACACTTTGATGGAAGATATGGGAGTCTTCGACTACTGGGGTTTGATTTAATAACGGTAATGGAACCTGAGAATAAAACAACTGAACTAATGGATGAACAGAGCGAGCAAAAGCATGAGACACAGGAAATAGAATATGTGAGCACGGTGGTCCAACCGAGTAGGCCTAGGGGCCCAAAAAGGTTGGATAAGGACAATGAAATAGATGTTGTTGGCTCTGATAAAGAGGTACTTAGGATGGCGATTTCGATGAAGGGAGGTCTTAAGCAGGAAAGAAAGGTGGGCATCCCTAAGAAACCAACTTTAGACACATCAGCGAAACATTCATGGTCTTGGCTGCTTGGTGCATTGACAAGGTCAACATTACAGTAGTATTCTGAGGGGAGTAACCCCAGGTCATTGGTACTCGCCTCATGTAATACCAGGGGTTAGTCCCATTCGTTTAAAAATGGAGAAGTCCAGCTGGGTGACTTTGACCTTATCTGTCTGCAGGAAACCTGGATCCACTACAATCCTAGCCTGGATGGTTATACTGTGCATATCAATCTGGACAAAGCTTCCCCCATGGGAAGATCAACTGCAATGCTTCTATTCGCATTATGAAATGGGATGGGTTTGGAAATAATGAAGGTGGAAAATCCAAACCACTCGTGCAGAAAGTGGTCTTACATTGGGAACCTAACAATTATGACCGATTGAAAAAGAAAAGGCGACAACTTATATTTATAAATGTCTTTTGGAACCTGGTGGAGCTGGAGGCTGTGGAATTCATAGACAAGATCTCTGACCATATTGACGAGGCCTATGTGGCTCAGGAGTTGTCCTCGATGATATTCTGTGGGGACCTGAATAATACAAGTCTAAGTAACAGTGGAACGATAAACCGTACTGAGAGACTGAATCGAACACTGTCAGAAAGGCAGGGTTTGGCATGGACAGTACCAATAGATCAAAGGTTCCTTCATGTTTTGGGAACTATGTGATCACTGAGACCACACATAATTGCGACGGCTGAAAATGCAGACTTTTCTTTTAATTAAACGCCCTTTGCACCACATAGATAGTTGGGGGGAGACCCCACGCAACCCCCCATATTACTATAACATCCCATACCCCCCACATATATATGTGGTGTAAAGGGGGTGTTAAAAAAAGAAAAGTCGGCCATTTTAGCCGTTGCAATTATGAGGGCGACATTTTGGGCCATTACCCATGTTTTGAATAGTTGTTTTAAGGGTGACATCCCCTGTGAGCCCACTTGGGCCAGAGGTACCCAAGAAGCAATAATTCAACTGTATCTTTGTATCTAGGGACTTAATCCAGAACATAAAGGCCTTTGAGGTGGTAAGGACTGTGGCCAGTGACCATAACTTGTTGAAACTAAAAATGGAAGATGTTAATGGAAAGATGGGTGTTGGGATGAACGTGGCCATGGAAGTCGAAAATAGAGGCTGCAAGCTCAAGATGATCAGAAAGAGCATAAAGAGTTTGGCTGGTCAATAATCAGCGAGGGTTAACTTGAAGGAGGATAAGGATGTGGTCAATTCCCTGGATTATACTCTGATCCTGCAATGTTTTATGGTTAAAAAAACAAGACCAAAAGAATGGCTTTGATCAACATCGTCACACCTATAATAATGTCTTGGTAGCTAAAAGAAGGGACTTAAGGAAAGAACTAAGATGTCTAAAAGGACTCAACCAAAAGGCGCTAGCCTTGGCCATAAAGGCCCTAAAGAACGGCTATGAGTACTGACTCCAGAGGCATAAAGCTCTCATGCAACATCAAAATGCAGAGGGCATATTGTGGGCAATAAGTAAAAAGAGCCCGGGTGAGCTTTGGACCCTAATTAGAAGTTGTGACACCCATCAGTCTCTTTATCAAGTAAATGGGGTGTTGGAATCCATTTGACTGGACCACTTTAAATCCCTCTATTCTTCAGACATTCACATGGAGGTGAATGAGAGTAATAGGTGGGGAGGTGAATGGTTGGCAGAAGCTAATGTGGAGGACATCTTGGGTCTAATTGAAAAGGTTAGTGCCTCCTGTGACCCGGGTCCAGATGGTATGACCAATGCCATGCTGAAGCAGGAACCGGAGATGTGGGCTAACTTTCTGTGCATGGTCTTCCGAAGGATTGAATTGGAATGCAGTATCCCTGAATCTTGGTGACATGCTATCAGTGCCCTGATATTTAAGAGGGGCCTTAGGGACGATCCCAAGAACTATCACCCTATTGCCCATCTGGACATCATGGGGAAGATATATGGATCTTGTTTGCTGCTACGACTGAACAGATGGGCTGAAAGGGAGTGCTGCATGGATATCCTTCAATCTGGTTTTGTCAAGGGGCTGGGAACGAGCCCAAATATCTCCATAATTAACTTACTGAAGGGCAGGGCTGTGGAAGGTAACTATTAAACTTACGTTGCTTTCGTCGACCTGGTGCAGGCGTTAGACAGCATGAGTAGGTCTAGGCCAGTGGTTTTCAAACTTTTTGTCCTGGGCCCCCCTGAGCAAAATGGGCAGGCCAGGCCCCCCAAAAATGCCAGACTGTATGTACAAATGGCTATAAACTATTGCACACCGTCACCGCACCCTACTCCCAGTATAGTCACTGGGCTCACCCAGCTGCTACCATCACAGTCACTGTGTTCCCTCATCCTGTCCCTGGGCTTGCCCCACCACATCACAGACCCTGTGCTCTCCCTACCCTGCTCCGACCACTATCCCAGTGCTCTCCTCACCCTACTCCCACCACTATCCTGGGCTAGCCCATCCTGCTCCCAACACAGTTCCTGGGCTCCCCCAATCCATTCCCAGCACAGTCCGAGGGCCAGTGGGGACTGGTGAATTTTTTAAGTGGAGGGGCGTAGAAATTTCCCAAACAAATGCCATAGCAACCGAGCGCAGCGAGGGAGCCCGAACCAATGAAGGGAGGTTTGGGTGGTTTTCCCCCCTGTGAATTTTTTTAAATAATGGGTTAAAATGTTGCATTTTAGAGCATACTGCAAACAAACTGGTAAAATGCCAAACAGTATGCAATTGGCGCTGGTGGGCCAAGGGGAAAAACATGGTATTTTTGAATAGACATCTATGATAGATATCCAGTAAAATAAATACCATGCCTGTCCCCTGGGCTCCACAACGCCTCAGAAGTAGAGCTTTTTTTGGTAGGTAGGGGGATAATGCAACAAAGGCATTTTTAAAATGCCTTTGTTGTACAACCCTCGTTCCCTCCTTTACCCCCGCTCACCAAAATCAGCTGAACGGACCACACACACACACACACATTCCACCCCTCAGCCTGATTAGAAGGTAAGGCCCAGGGCTTTACCTATTGATCAGTACATATTGTACTGGCAGGCACTTTCACCAGGATTGCACAGCCCCCGTGCAGTTTATCAGCTGTGAATATACCTTGCTTTATAAGGTGCATACCGCCGCCACAGAAGGGCATAAATTATTTCAAATTGCACTGACACTGAAAGGCACGATGACCTCATACTCCAAGATTGCCGCCACTCATTTTTACCAAACTTCGAAAATTGCTTCCCTACCTATCTGCATGTCGCACTGCTGATTGGCTACTATTCAGCATAACAACCAATCAGGCAGCGCCGGCAGGCGAAGCCAGCCTCTCCCACAAAGCCCTCTCTACTAAGGCTAACTCCTGTCCGATCCCACGATGCCCAGATGCCCACCTGGACCCAGACGAACAGGAGCTCGCTTCGTGCACAACACTGCAAGAGCAGCAATCCACCCCTCACCCTGATTAGAAGGTAAGGCCCAGGGCTTTACCTATTGATCAATACATATTGTGCTGGCAGGCACTTCCACCAGTATTGCACAGCCCACGTGCAGTTTATCAGCAGTGAATATACCTTGCTTTATAAGGTGCATACCGCCACTACAGAAGGACATACATTATTTCAAATTGCACGGCCATTGAAAGGCACGAGGACCTCATACTCCAAGATGGCCGCTGCTCGTTTTTACCACACTTCGAAAATTGCTTCCCTACCTATCTGCATGCCGCGCTGCTTATTGGCTACTATTCAGCATAACAACCAATCAGGCAGCGCCGGCAGGCAAATCCGGCCTCTCCCACAAAGCCCTCTCTACTAAGGCTAACTCCTGTCCAATCCCGTGTTGCCCAGATGCCCACCCGGACGAGCAGGAGCTCGCTTCGTGCACCGCGCTGCAAGAGCAGCATTCCACCCCTCAGCCTGATTAGAAGATAAGGCCCAGGGCTTTACCTATTGATCAGTACATATTGTACTGGCAGGCACTTTCACCAGGATTGCATAGCCCACGTGCAGTTTATCAGCTGTGAATATACCTTGCTTTATAAGGTGCATACCAAGGCTACAGAAGGGCATAAATCATTTCAAATTGCACCGCCATTGAAAGGCACAAGGACCTCATACTCCAAGATGGCCGCTGTTCGTTTTTACCAAACTTCAAAAATTGCTTCCCTACCTATCGGCATGCTCCACTGCTGATTGGCTACTATTCAGCATAACAACCAATCAGGCAGCGCCGGCAGGCAAAGCCGGCCTCTCCCACAAAGCCCTCTCTACTAAGGCTAACTCCTGTCCAATCCCGTGATGCCCAGATGCCCACCCGGACGAGCAGGAGCTCGCTTCGTGCACCGCGCTGCAAGAGCAGCATTCCACCCCTCAGCCTGATTAGAAGATAAGGCCCAGGGCTTTACCTATTGATCAGTACATATTGTACTGGCAGGCACTTTCACCAGGATTACACAGCCCACATGCAGTTTATCAGCTGTGAATATACCTTGCTTTATGAGGTGCATACCACCGCTACAGAAGGGCATAAGTTATTTCAAATTGCACCGCCATTGAAAGGCACGAGGACCTCATACTCCAAGATGGCCGCCGCTCGTTTTTACCAAACTTCAAAAATTGCTTCCCTACCTATCTGCATGCTCCACTGCTGATTGGCTACTATTCAGCATAACAACCAATCAGGCAGCGCCGGCAGGCAAAGCCGGCCTCTCCCACAAAGGTCTCTCTACTAAGGCTAACTCATATCCGATCCTGTCAAAGCCTGGAGACGCAGAGACGCCCAGAACTCTGTCAGGTGACTTTATAGCACTTATCTATATGATAATCCCTCCTTTCTGCCCCACAATCTTTACCCAAGCCGGTCTTTCGAAACAAGCCGTAACGACTTCCTGCACCATTACGTACTACTACTACTACGATTGTGTGACTTTGTTTACAAGCCTAACTTGCACTGTGATGACATCTAACAACGCCGTGCTTGTAATATTTCATCAGCTTGCGCTCGCGCCGATAGCCCTCCTTGCTTGCTGTTCCTATTGCCACTACGAAGCCCTCCAGCTGTATTAGTGCCCTAACTATGCCTTTGTTTTCTAAAACAGTTCCACCACTGCTTTAATTGATACTATTCTGATACGCCAATACGTTTTATGGTTGTTCCTGTAATTACACTGTTTAGCTAGTACAAATTTGTCTGATACCCATAGTGATATAACTGACCCACCTCTTGCTCACCGCGGTCCTAAGCTATCTGACAGAGTTTTTCCTGCCTAACACTGCTCTGCCACACCATTGCAGAATTGTCCAGTTCCTTTGCTGATTTGCATCGCATTGTATTGCTGCCGCATCATTGCAGAATTGTCCAGTTCCCTTGCTGATCTGCATCACATTGTATTGTTGCCACGCCATTGCAGAATTTGTCCAGCTCCTTAGCTGATTTGCATTGTATTGCTAGAATAGTACCATATACCTGTATGCTCTCAATCCACTCTACCTGCTCACCCATACCACCTCATCTCTTCTCTGAGTTCCACTAGTACATACAATGTATATCCCAAGTATCTGCTCTGCGCTACTAAGAGTAATTCTACACCTCATTCACTTGACTAGCCAGTCCAACTACCTTACCCCCACCCCGTTTCCAAAATGTCCACCACTTGTAGCACTCCCACTAGAAATTTCAACCTACACGCCAGGCTAACCAAAATTTTCGAGCCGCGTGTAAGGGACTGCCACCACTCCAAACCCAGCAACTGGAACACACCAGAGCACATGGCCACACCCACGATACTGACCACCCACAACCCCATCAACATTTATACTAAAACCAATCCTGACAATCGGGCCACAAAGCCTGCCTCTACTAAGTCCACTATCCCTCCCATCAGAGGGGCCCATATAAACGCATGCTCCATGGTAGCACACGCTACAGACATAGCAGACACTATACTAGCCCAAAAACTGGACTTCCTAGCCATCACTGAGTCCTGGCTCCATCCAGCCGCTGACCCAGCCCTCATGCTAGCCATCCCGTAAAATTACACCATCCTGAGAGCTGACAGAACTGGCTCTAATGGCAGAGGCCTCGCCATTATTGCCAAGACCCACCTAAACATGAGACTCACCCACTTAGAGAATTCCAACTCCTTGCGAATCACTATTAGCAAAACTACCCATCACCAACTTTCAGACCCTCACTATCCACCTCATATAGAGACCCTCTGGACTCAACAACTATCCACCAAAAAGCTAAAAAAAATACTACCCAAATACTACTTCTAGGTGATTTCAAGCTAGGATTCAAAGACCCTAAAGACTCCCAAGCTACACTTATTGCCAACTCCCTATGCGAATTAGGACTTTTCCAAAGAGTGACCCTTCCCACCCACATCAAAGGGAGGACCCTTGACTGGGTGGCAGACTATAATTGCTCTGCATCAATTACAGCCATCTCACCCCAGCATTGGTCTGACCACCATCTCCTCTCCTTCTCCTTGAAGATCTCCACCCCAACCTGCACTAATAACTCACTAGTCTCAGCTAGTCCCATGAGAAATAAGAAAAACTTTACCACAGAAAATCTTATACCCCTGCCCTTAATTCACTTCCTGAAACCTCCAGCCCCCACACTCTTGTAGATGAATATAACAAAATCATGACATCGGCCTTGGATTCCATTGCCCCAATGAAACTCAGAAAGAGTAAGCCTCAATGACATCTGAACACATGGTTTTCCCCACACCTAAAATCTCTCAGACTTGAAAAACATAAAAGTGAACAGGCATGGAGACTATCTCCATCAGAAGTAAATAAGACGATCCTCAAAAATATCTCCACCCTCTACAAAAACGAAATCATACTGGCCAAACAAGAGGCCTATAACTTAAGAATCTTGCACGCCAACTCTAGTATTAAAGAACTATTCACCATCCTCAAAGAGATGGAAACACCTATCCTAGTACCTGACACATGTGTGAAAGATAAACAATGGTGTACGAGCATCCACAATGCCCTGTCCAATAAAGTGTCTGGCAAATAAATTAAAATCAATAACAAGAAAGAATCCTTATCCCGCACCTCCCATGCACCCATCCCCAATCGCCTACACCTGTACCCCCTCGCTTCAGCTTCACCAAAGTATCAACATTAGAGTTTGAAAAAATGATCCTCACCCTCAAACCATCGAACTGCCAAGGCGACCCCTGCCCGCTCAAATTATCAAAGACGCTGCCAGAGACCTCTCACCATTCATCACCAAACTCATCAATTCATCCTTCTCCTCAGGCACCATTCCCAGTAACCTCAAAGAGTCGTGGGTTCTCCCCTTCTCAAAAAACCCTCCTTAGACCCGTCAATGCCCACGAACTACAGACTCATCACTACCGTCCCCTTCCTGCTCAAAATTCTAGATAAAACAGCCTATCTCCAAATACAGCAATACCTTGAAAAAAATCACCTCCTTGGAATCCGACAATCAGGTTCCAGACCACAACACGGGACCAAGACAGCCCTCATTGATCTCAAGGCCCAAATTGGCACCATTAGAGACAACGGAAAGACAGCCCTACTACTTCTACTTGACCTTTCAGCGGCATTTGACTTAGTAGACCATAAAATACTCTTTAACCACCTCGACTCAGCAGCCCACTTTTTGCAAGAGGCCATTGATTGGATTCAATCATTCCTCAGCAACAGGTCCATGCGTGCCTTCTCCAAAACAGCCTCTGCTGACACTATCCCTATCACATGTGGGGACCCCAGGGTTCATGCGTCTCCCCCACTCTGTACAATGTGTTCACAATCCCCTTTTCAACGATTTCGACAGTCTGGGTATCACCTACCCCAACTACATTGATGATACCCAGATCATCATCCCGTTGATGGGAGATTATGACAAGGATTTGGCCTTGGTGAACAAAGTGTACCTCATCATCCAGGCATGGATGGCCGCTCACGGTCTATGCCTGAATGATTACAAGACAGAGCTCATCATCCTGGGAACCGCCCTAAACCTAAATAAACTTGACCACAAATACGCTAGCTTTATCATAGATGGTAACTTGATTAATGTGGCCAAGGAAGTTAAAACCTTGGGATTCTACCTTGGCGCCACCCTCTCCTTCCACAAACAGGTCAGTTCCATGGCATCCTCTACAGCTTACACCTGCAAACTAATCAGAGCAGCCAAACCCTTCCTCTGCACTCACAGCTCCATTACCCTAGCTAGAGCCCACATTTTATCTAAATTGGATTACTGTAATGCCCTTTACGTCAGAGCCAACAAATATATCATTAACAAAATCCAAATTCTGCAAAATAACGCTCTCAGGGCACCTATGAGCATCCCCAAAAAAGAACATATCACCAACAACAGGAGAGTAAACAACTGGCTTACTACCACTGACAAAATCTTGCTAAAGGTAGCCTCACTCACGCACAAATGCCTTAATAATGCAGCCCCACGCTACCTTATAGACAGGGAGGAAATAGCTTCCAGGTGAAGGCGACCCAACACTGGAATTCCCTGCCTCCATCTTTGAGAATAGCCCAAACCTATCCTCACTTCAGGCGTAACTATATCCACTGGGTAATGGAAGATGACTGGTAACCTCCGATCCTTGCCTCCTATGTTCATTTTGTATATTGTTGGTAATGCGTCTCGTACCGGCACCTATTACCATTTTATAAATTTGTAAATTCTGTACAGCATTGTAACCAAGCTGAGAATATCCTTGTTGCTCTTGCGCCCTGATACCTTCGGGTCTGGTGCGCACTACAAATAATAAAACAAACAAACAAACACACACACACACACACACTCACACAGCAATCACTCTGTCAGTCATACGAGCAGAGCATCCATCACCATACACTCACTCATAACACAAGCATACATGCATCCATACACATATTTAAATAAAAAATAAATTAACATAAACGTTCCTTCTGCAGGGGCCTGAAATGCCCCGCTCCAGGTTGCTCTGTCCGTGTGTGCGAGGAGGCGCAGGAGCTCCCCTTCGCACTCACAGACATGCAGTGCTCCATTTCCAATGAGCTATGCAAGGCTGGCGAAGCAAAACGCCCCCGGCCTTGTATGGCTCAGTGAGCATGTGCAACTGAGGATCCGAACTGTCAAAGGGAAATAGTGTTTCCCTTTGACAGTTCAGCCAGCCCCGGAGCACTCCCTCAGCTGATAAAAGCAACTGAGGGAGTGCTCAGTGTTTCACTGGGTGGGTGCCCCCTCAGCCTTTATGGATGAGTTTCCAGGCTTGGACTGGCCTATAGGGCAATAGGTCAATACCTGTGCCAAAAATGCAAAATGCTAGTGTAGGCCAGTCAAAATTGGCCACTTTTTTGGCCAATGTGGCCCAGTTTGATCAGTTACTTCACTATGCAGCTAGTAGTTTTGACCATTGTTGCTGAATAAATATTCTTTAAATATCACAATTTGCTTACATTTCAACAAGAAACACCCCATGGGTACTAGTCAAACAGTTTGTGACTAAAGGAATGAATATCCATTTGCACCTATGGTGCCTGAGACAGTTTTATGGTCCAGTCCGATCATGTGAGCCCCCATGCCCATTACCTCCAATCTAAAAAAAGAAAAAAAAAATTGTAAATGAAATATTTTATATTTTTGCACATTTCATGCTGTGCTCTTGCACACCCCCCACCCCCCTGTGATGCAGCCATGCCCCCCTGTGGAGCTTGAACCACAGTTTGAAGACCCCTGGTCTAGGCTGTGGGGAAATCTATCAAGGTGCGGCTGCCGGAGAACCTTTTGGAACAGCTTAAGGCCCTGCACACCGGGACAAGCCTAAGCGTGAGGCTGAATGGAGCCTGATTGCTTTCAGATGAAATATACACTTCCAGGAGACTGAAACAGGGCTGTCCCCTAGGACTGGCCCTTTTCAACCTTTACATCTCTGACATAGGGGAGACATTAAAGCAGGCAAGGACCTTTCCTCTGAAGATTGGTGGAACTCCAACTGACCACCTTTTATATGCAGATGACCTGGTATTAATGGACTAAACCATGATTGAACTTCAACAGCAGTTAACCAAGTGGGAGAAATATGTGGAAGAAAATGAGCTGGTAGTGAATACTGCAAAAACTAAAATTATTATCTTGGGACCAAACCAGAATGAACGTTTAAAGTTTCTGCGGTATTTAGGCTTTTCACAGATCAAACTAGTTGAGTCCTTCAAATATCTGGGTGGTTGCATAAAATTGAGCAAGACTGAAGCCAACACAGAAGTGATCAATAAACATAAAGCAAAAGCCCTGGCAAACCAGGCAAGATTGCTTAATAAAACATGTTTTCACTTCTCCTTGATCCCACTGTTAGATTTTTACACAATGAAAATGACGGTGGTGCTATCTTATGGAACTGAGTCCATGTTCTTTATCCGTACAAACCAGTACGCAGATACCCTAAAATCTGGAAGCTCATGACTCTTAAACATAATTCCATATCCCCTTTGAATAGACTTAGAAACATGGATACCAAGCACCGAATACGTCTCCTGCCAAGGTAGCAGCGGAGCGGCAGACAATCTTTTCGGAGTTTGCAGTGACCTCAATAAAGGTAGGCTCGAGAGTTTAAGCCCTTAGATAGACGTTAGAGGTATAGAAGATGTAGTTACATAGTTTAAATCTTTCTCTGCAGTTGTTCCACTCAAGGACACTTTGATTACGAGTTGAAGTAGAAAAAGATGTAGCATACAGTAGAACACACATGAAAACTGTGAATAGGTATGTTGTCACATGGACAGAAAATATATAGAGGGCACTGCATGAATTACGTCACTCTATACTGCACAAGTGTGGAATAGAGCAACTCGGGTGTGGTCAGAAAGGATATGGATGTCCCCCATAAACGCGATACAGTCACGTTTAGGCGTACATTTTCCCTAAATTCAAAGTTAACAGTACCATATGTGTCTAAAGGATTAAGGTGCGGTTTAACAACACACTGGCTGGTGACTCTGATTCTATAAATATTAGAATGTGAACCCTTGGCACATAATTGGTGGTTACTATCTACTATGTTGGGGGATTTCGATGCTGTTTATCAAAGAGACTTCATGTGAGTAAATTGAATTATTATTTCACATTAAATTTAGCTCATGAAAAAGGGGAATGGGTCCCTGAAACACTTAGAGCAAGATATTTTGAAGACTGTATATAAAATATCTGGGATCCGAATGAATAACAATAAACGAGAAAAATAAAAGATTTGTTTTGATCTTTTTTTAACATTGCACTACACTTAAGAGTGAAAATAGGCTTACAATATTTCTGTTTAAATCATTTCAGAAAGCCAGTTATCTGGCAATACTGTGTGCAGGGGACGGAGGGCCCATAGATTGGGCTCACATCTTTACATTTGTGATTACTGTCTTGTGTGAGTGCAGTTATACCTACCTTGCACCCTAATTGTTTTTTAGAAATTGTTTTGAATTATTTAATTAATTGTCTTTATCTTGGGTGTACATGGTAACAAACTAGAAGCAATTTTTTTGTTGGGTCATGCCTACTGTGTAAACCCCACATGGGCATTGTAATCCATAAATTACATTTTTAGAATCACACCAACTTCTACTGCTCATAATGCTATGCTCCAGACTCCATAAAACAGAATAATTGGAGTAGAATTTATGTAATCCTAATTGCAATACATTAATTGGTGGATGGTGTGAGAAACCTGAAGGTGTCTCACCCCTAGTCCCCGTGTATCTGTCATCCAGGGGGCCAGGACACGGCCATCGCTTTTGAATCCAGTTCCTTCGGGTGGACCAGTTCTGAGGATCACATGGGTGAGGGATCTTCTGGGAGTGGGAGTGGGACCCTGGATTGCGAGATGAGGCATCCCCTTCCCTGTAACACCTTTACCCCATCCTACCAGGTAGGATACTTAGGAATGCAAACCTCCCCCCTTTTACAACAAAAAACACTTTCTCACGGAGAGCTAGCTGTGAGAGAAAACGGACTAACACCTGAGCTGGATACCTGATATGTACCAATATAGTGGTCCGACAGGGCCAGGCAATTACTGACCATCACGCACACATGACTTCCATTACACTTCCCCGCAGGGATAAAAGGCAGAGCAGAGGAGCACACACTGTGCAAGGCAAAACACACAATGAAGCAGCAGTTCCAAGATGGCAGTTTAACACGAGGGGAAAGACAGCAAAACAGAAGGGAATTGCAAGGAGGGAAGTGCCCTTCACCTTTTTGATGAGGAACCATTACTTTCATGACCCTTGAGAATAGAAAGCGTAAGACCAAGAAACTAGGCTGAAGAATCCTGCATTGTGTGTCGGAGGTGCCGGAGCCATCCCGTGTCGATAATCAAGGCAGAGAGAATCGCTTGCCACCGTGGTTCTGTCCTTGGCTCCTTCAACAAAGCAGCACAAATGAAATCAACACAGCCAATGAGTTGGGGAGACTGATACCATATCTTTCTGTGTTGAAGCCAAGGTTGCAAACAGCAACATTGTATGGTGAATACTAAAGTGAACAGTGTATGAAACACATGCGATAACCAACATGAATAAAAAGTGAACCGATGAGTGATTGAACTTTGAAACCAAGAGACAATAACCTTGACAGAGTGGTCCGGCACCACGTGCGTGCTCATTCAAAGGTCTTGGTAAAGTATTCAACTGAGAGTTGAGAAAGGTGAAAGAGTGGCAAAGAAATGTACATCAAAGTGGTCCTGTGATGGGCCAAGCAAAATCCTGTGCACAATCGAAAGCCTTTGCTGTTGATACTACCAAGCAAGTTAATGGCAAAATAGAGAAAGTTGGCCTGATCCCAAACGAGGGAGATCAAATGCAAAAGAGTGAAAAGTTGGTCCGATGACTAACAAGGGAGATCAATTGCAAAATAGAGAAAGTTGGTCCAAGCATGAACAAGGGAGATCAATTGAAAGCTTTTGGGATAACGCAAGTTTTTGTTAAAGTGAATTAAATTGGTCCGATGCCGGCAGAGGGAGATTGATTGAACATGTGTTAAAATGGATCTGAGCCCAGCTGAGGGGATCCGGGGTGAATAGTGAATCACCCGAGAAATTGGACATATGAAAATCCTAGGAAGTTTGTATTAAAGGGGATCTGAACCTGGCTGAGGGGGATCTGAGGTGAATAGTGAACATTGTGTTAAGAAATTGAGTGTGTGTGAAATTCTGAGAGGAAAAGAACATATTGTTTGTTTGTCACATCAGGCTCTCTGAAAGAAGAGACTTTGAAAGGGAAAGAGACTTCAGCACGGAAGGCCCTGATGCTAATGTTTGAACTGCACCCTCATGCTAGAGAAGCCAGAGTCTCTGTTAAGCTCGAGTGTACCGCCTTGTCCCATGCTGAAAATGTGGGGAAGGGAGGCCAATGGCCTGACCATCCTGATATATCCTTTCTTGAACACTTCTTTCACATAACATTGTTTCCCGCACTATTTGTATTTAGAGGTAAGGATTGGAAATAGGTTTATCAGTATAGGCCCTTTAAGTTTGACAAGAGACCACTAGGACTGCATTATTATTATTTGATGATCGTAGCTTGCTCCCATCTGTTGATTTTGGATTAGATAGGCATTTTTCAAACTCTTTTTGAAGTTCAATAAACACCCTTGAACTGTTGTCACTTGTTTCTGTCTGTTACGCTCACCTGGTCTCAGCAGAGGCATTGGGGCAGGGTTGCAGCCCTCCTGGGGGTGAAGTCGCTCTGGTCCGACTTTGCCCTCTGTGCTTATGTGGTGACTGGTGGTAATAGGTGATGCTGCTCGGGACTGCTCCTGCATGGAGAATAGGGGGCGTGAGTATGCCAGCTTGTGCGCCTGATCCGCTTTCTGACCCCTTCTCCCAAACCATGGTACCCGTGGGATGTGCTGTTCCTGGTAAGCTCACCTTCTGATTCGTTTCGGCAAGCACCCCGTCCTGTTGCTTCTGGCAGGGGCGCTTGTATCATCTGGACCGAGTTCCTTCACTGGTCCCTTGCACGTGGTAGTCCAATCCTGCTGCGACTAAGCCACTATACTTCAGGTAAGTGTTCCTGTTTGCCTTTGTCTTTCCTTGTCTGTTTTTGTTGTATTGTAAAGTTTGTTGTCTTGTATTACTGTCTGTTCCACTTTTGATGTTTGCTGTTTTGTTTTCTTCCCTTGCAGGTGATGTTGCTGGCCCGACAGAAGCTGCGGAGCTCGAGGCGGCAACCAGAGGGAATGAGGAACAAAGCTGCAGTGGTACAGTAGCTGGTAAGTTGTTAACTAGGGGACACGCAGGGCTCAAATGCAGTACAGCCTTAGGATGGATGTTCTAACCTAGTCTTTCTTCTTCTTCACAGGGTCCGAGCTCATGGATGCAGAGTGCGGTGCTGCGGCGTCGGGATCAAGATCACTGGATGTCAGGAGATGAGTCTGCAGATGAAGCGATGAAGCACCCGTTTCCTGGAGGTGAGCATGCAGGAGAACGGTTACCAGACATTTAGTCGAAAAAAAAATGGTCGACAAGACATTTGGTCGAAACCATTTGGTCGAAAGACAAATGGTCGAATTTTTTTATTTTTTTATTTTTACTTTATTTTATTTTTTTTGGGGGTTCCCCCCAACCCCCTTTTTTTTCTAAAAAACCCTTTTTTCCCTAAACTAAAACCTAAAAAATATATATATAAATAAAAAAAATTCGACCATTTGGTTTTCGACCGAATTCCATCGACCAAATGTCTTTCGACGAAATGTCTTTCGACAAAATGTCCGGTCACCCAGGAGAACGCCTGGTTTCAAAGGAAAGTAAACTGGTCCAAGCGGCGGTGAGCTTCACGTTGCACGCGAGTTCACAGTAACGCGAAGCACTGGCCTTAAGGATGGAGCAGCTTATATAGCAGAGCTTCTGAAGCAACAGCCACCAGGTTCAGCCTTCCTGCCACACCCTGCCACACCCGATGAGTCAGCACAGGAAGACCAGGCCTAGGGAGCCACACCGGATGAGTCAGAACATGAGGATGTTCTCTGGAATAAAGGCTTTCAGCTCCTAGAAAGTTCTTGTAAAATAAAAACACTCCTGCACTGAAATAAAGTAAAAGCACTCCTGCACTGAAATAAAGTGTTCCTGCTCACATCTCTATATGAGCCTGGCGCCAAAGGCACCAGGACTGAATCCAGCCAGGGCCCCTGTGTTTATGGGTCCCAAAGGGACATAAGTGAGTCAAGGGACCCATTGCCCCCAACAGTAGATGGTGTGGTTTTTGTGTTCTGTGGCCTGTGGCCATGACACTGTCTTACTGTTGATACCATGTCTTCCTTACAATGGAAGGATCATAAAAGTGGAATGGACTGCTGAATCAGTTCTGACCATCTTCAAAAGATGTTGTTGATGTCAGAGAATTCAAAATCTGATGGCCCTTGGCAATGCTAAGTTTTGAAAATCCACAACATGGCATGGTCATTCATGTGATACTCCCGAATGCTGCTGACCCTGTGGGAGGGGTCCAGCAATCCGTGCCTTACCAATCTAGGGGATTACTTGTCCACGCTCCTCAGCAATGGCTGCACTCTGTACAGTAACCCAACCTTGTATCATTTCACAAATCACTCCTCCGTGCAATTCTTGCCAAAAGCAGTTCCAGTGAAAAAGGCACTCCTCAGCCATACTGGCTTCCATGTTCTGTGGAGTGATGCACTGTGAATTTCTTCCCCACAAGCAGTGGCTCTCAGTCTAATAGAAGATGCTCCCTAGGCTGCTCCTCTATGATTCCACTGGTAACCACTATAAATATGCTTCCAGCTTCTCACTTCCTACCCCTTTAATGGCCATGGGGGGCCTGTAGATAAACAGGAGCACACCAGCAATCTCCTCTCATCTCCAGCAGATTGCATGGCTGCAGCAGCAATGTGGCTGCTTGTAGGCATGACAAATGGATTCCCAGTGCCATCCACTAGAATGAGCTACCCTCTGGGGGAATTAGGTGGTTGTCTGCATAGCTGTGTCTTACATGACATCCGAGTCTTTTGAACCTCATTTCCAAAAAGGCGATATCATGGGCAGCAGATAAGGCAGGATGCAAGCAGGAAAAGCAGGATTGTGGAAAGGTGAAATCTTTATTCTGTTAAAGGTTGCCAGTAGGTAGTTAAGTATGGGACTAGAGTAAAGACACCCGTCATGCACCAAATCCTGTCCTGTCAGATCTCAAGCAGGCTCTCCTGGAACCTCCAGGTTGTATATGCTGTTTTCCTTTTGGAGTAGGTATAGTCTCTTTGTGTGGTCATTTCATATGTTTGGGGCATATAAAGAGGGGATGGTAATGAAACAGATGTATCTTTGGGGATAACACAAACTAGGAGGGAAACTGAGGAACGGATAGAGTACAACCATCATAAAGGGGTTGTATTTGACACTGTGGCTGATGTGCACCACCCCGAATTGGATAAAATGTGTTATAATTAAATGCACGCAGTGGGGAGGGAGAGTTCAAATGAGAGCTGCTATGTATACTTTGTAATATCTCATTTAACGGTTGCACCCAAGTTGTTTATACTTCAATAAATGCTGCCTCTTATATCGCATTGTTTGGTACACTTGGTCCTATGAAGAGTACAAAGTCTTTTTCAAGGGCACAATGTCCAAGCAGTAATAATAGACAGAGGTGATGAAGAATGTGCCAAGAAGAAAGAACAAACCGGGTGTAAAGTAACACCATTGCTGAAGATGGAAGGAGCATTGTTTTCCAACAATAGGTAGGTGGCAGGAGTAGTGAGATGTGCAGCAGGGAGGTTACTGGTGTTTCCGGAAGATGTAGTGGCACGCATGAATAAAATCTGTGGTAGAAACTACTAACTATGTGTCAAAATTGACATGGTCGAGCTAAGTGAATCACTAGCCGAAGTACAGAGATCAGCATAGTATTCCTTTTGAGGAAACAGCAATATACCTATAGAAACAAACAGCCAGTGTAATAAGGCACAACCGCATTGCTGGATGTGTACTGGGTACATGGACAATATGCATACCTACAACTCCCACCATCATGGAGGAGGGTATGCTCGCTGATCACCCTCTACTCAATATTATATCAGTATTGCTAATTATGGCTTATTAGCCTATACAAGATGTTACCCTTTGAAAAATCACAGAGCTCTATGCAAGTTTGGTTCTACGGGATCCTATGAAAACCTTTTGCATGTAATAAACCTTATTTTTCCTTTCAAAGTGGTGCAATGGAAAGTCCAAATAAAAATAACCGGGCATAAAAGATAAGCAATTCCTAATTTTTTGGTTTTAGCTAGTGGAACTGGGTAGCTCTAGACGTGCTCCTTCCATCATGCATATCAGAGCACTAGGTAAACTATCCATACGCCGTTTGGCTTTTTGGCTCTTCCAGTCTCAATCAGCGGTGCAGACTCTTTGTCAAAATAGAGGTGTTATAAAAGTCTACACCTTCTGCAGAAAGGGTGAAGAAGCATGATGTATTACTAAGAAGTATATTTAGTTTGGCCAGAAAGAGCATAGTGTATTGTATCTGATGTTCTCTCAGTAGTTTGCCAACATCTGTGAAGGATTTCCTTTCTGCCTGTACAACAGGGTTGTTATCAGGGAAGATGAGGATATTAGCTGACTGGTATCACAATTTCCCTTTATCTCTGGCAGTGGAGAGGATATGATCTCTGGTGTGGCTGTTGAGTATTCGAGCTATGATTGGGCATGGTGACATTCCTTGTTCCAGACAAGGGCCTAAAGCTCAGTGTATCAGGAAGTTGGGCGAGAGGGGCTGTTTATCCAAAACTCCAGGAACAGTTTTTCCAAAAAGAGATCCATGGGGCATGTAGTGGGTGCACCGGAATACCCACGTTTTGAATATTGTTCTGTTTGGACCTGTTTTCAAGCTCATCATTCTTGACCCAGTATTTTCCCAATTCAGACTTGAGGGTCCCAACTGTAGATTCGAGGTGACACATTTTCTGTTCATTTGAGGAAATATCCTGTTAAGCTGTTCTATCTTGGCATCAGAGGATTTGTCTTTGGCAGTAAGATTGTCTAATTTACCATATATTGCCCCATGCACTTCTGCATGATGCACAGCGAGGCAACGATTGACTCAGCTGTGTCCTAAGAGAATATGGGCCTCATTACACCGTAGGCGGTAACCATGGCGCTATTAGCGCCATGGTTGCCGCCGGTATTTTACCGTGTCCGCCTTGGTTGATGGCGGAATTACCACCCTACTCCAATGTGAGCGGGGGCGGTAATTCCCAATCACCAAGGCACTTCCCCATTCCCATTTTTGCCCCCATAGGGCTCAATGGGAATTGGGAAGGCGCTAATTACGGTACCGCAAATTGAGGTACCGTAATTAGCACCAAGGTCCCTTTGCGGAACCCTACTTTAACGGCTGGTTTAAGGTCGGGTCCCACAAAGGTGAACTCGTCGTAAGGCAGTAAGGGTTTACCGGTAACAGTGCCCTTACCAGTACTGGTAAACCCTTACCACCTTCCGTGTAATGAGGCCCTATATCTTTTCTTTGGGTGGGCTCATTGGTGCCATTGTGCTCAGTCTCTTGGGGGCTTTTCCTGAAAACTTTTCTAGCCTCATTTGTTTCTTGGAAGAGCCAGATTTTACCATCATGTTTTACTCAGGCGGGTGGAGCAAAGATCAGTTTGATTGTGCAAAACTGTATTAACAATAAGTGGTATTGTTGATATAGCCAATTTATTCAGGTTATTTACGGTCCCAATGCTCCCGGGAAACCATAACGATGTTTCCACGCATAGTTCTAATAATTCTGTGGATTCCACTGCACCCAGGGGAAGAGGCTCCAGGACATGAATGACACCCCCCCCAGCAGCAGCCCAGTAGGGTCCCTTGTACCCTACCCAAGTCGGGGCACACCAAATCCGGACCGAGGGGTGTCCAGCCACGGTAATCTCCTCTGCTAGCTGGGTCAGAGTTGAAGTGTGCTCTCATCCCCAAAGGTGCCCACAAGGCTCCAGTAGTCTGCCAGGCCACCGTGCACAATCTCACCCGGGTTCCATCTTCCATCTGCCTCTTCAATGATTGGCTCGTTGTTAGATGTCTACTCTGATTTTCTTATTGGGGAATGTGGTATGGCCGAAGTCCATGGCCCATGGATTGTGGAGACTGGCCATAGCTGAAAGCCATGAGCACTGGCCATTGGTCACATAATGAGGGTATAGTGGACACTGAGCTAGAATACAGGGTAGGTGACAGTGGATAACAGGGGTGTTTTGGTGGTGCTGGGGTCATGGTTGTCCTCATGCCATAATCAATTCAACCATGACTTGCATCCCAGCATGCACTGCTGATAAGGACACACATCAGTATCCATTGCAAAACATATGTTTGTTAAAGGAGGTTTATAGTTCTTTCATATATGTTCAAAGTGGAATTATTAAAAACGTATATACAGTGATGTAACATCATGAAACATTTTCACTCATAAAAACCTATGAAATTCACTGAAAAATCATTAAGATGACATTATGGTTAAAATGCACTAATAAAAACCCATGAAATTCATTGAAAAAAACTTTGTTATAGGTACGTTATGGTTTAGTTGCACTAATATAAACCTATCAAATTCAGGGAAAAAACTTTGTTAAAGGGACATTATGGTTACAAGTAAAATCGAAAAACCAAGAGATTTGCCAGTTATGGTAAGCTATGCAACCATAACTCGCGCCACTGTCATGCACTGCTAAAACGTACACCAAGCACATCAAAGATGACATCACAAATGACATCATCAATGACATCACTACATCACATATCTGGGGTGGTTGTTTTTGTTCAGTAATAATATTTATTTTAAGCTGAGGACTTCATGTGGTTATACAACATTGCAAACCATGATACACATACTATAAAGATACTGTGCCCCCCCAGGCACTCAACAAGTGCCCCCATAATCTATGCCAGCTCCCCCCAGAAACTAGCAGGCCAACATTGCCCTATCCCTTTCCCTCCACAACACACACTGTTTCTGTGACGCAGTTTGCTTTGAGATGTCGGATATGCAAGGTTTTAGCTGAGGTTACAGAAAATCTTTGTGTTGCAAACTCAGTCCCCAGACCCCCTACAAATCACTAATTTTGCTTGGTGACCTCTAGCCACTCTCCCACCTCTAGACTAATGACATTTGCAACTAACTTGATCTGCAAATGGCTTTTTGTCTGCTTTTCTTTTTCGTATTTCCTCGGCTATATCTCGCATTAAGAAAAAAAGAAAAGGGCGGCTGTTTCATTGCTAAAAACCACCGGTTTTGGTAATTTACCTGAGATATAGCTATCTATTCTGGAGAGGGGGGGATCCCATTCTCCATCAAATATTTAAAAAACTACTGAATAACCCCACACCACAAAAGTCCTCTTTTAAATGCTTCATCACCAAGTTGTTTTGGACCTTATCCAAAGTGCCAGTTATTCCCAGAAATATGAGTTACATTTTCAAATGGGCTATGATCATTATCACAGTCATCACCATCATCACTATTTTTCTCAGACTGACATAAAAATTACTTTGTTATGTTATGGTATGTTATTTTGGATTTATATAGCGCCTTATATACCATTGGTATGGTCTGAAGGCTCTGGTAGGTTGAACGCCCTTGGGAACCGAAGTTCAGGTCAGTAGAGAGAGTAGAGAGAGTCCAAAAGTGCGTGTGCGCACCAGGTATGTGTGCAGCTGGTGCGGAATTCAAGTGGTAGCTGCTTCTTAGCTGTAGGTGTGGTGGTTGAGAGATCAGGAGTATGTGTTCGCTCTGGTTGGCTTTATCCAGAACAAGTGTGGCTGCGTTGGGCCTGAGGAGAACGCCTGGCTGGGGGTGTGAAACCAGCAATGTTTACTTAGAGTGATGTGGAGTAAGCGGAAGATGTAGATATGAGAACAGTTATACCGAATGGTGTCATAGTATCTCTGTGTTCTAGATGAGTGGTGGTGTAAGGGAGAGAGTAAGCGTGGGGTGTGGTATGATGTATGTTTTCAAGTGTTTCCTTCATTCCAAAGCATATTTAGTATGTCACACTGTTACGTGTGGGCAGGTCCGTCTATGCATTTTTGTTAATTTCAGGTGTTCGATTGTCCTACAAATTCACGTCTTATTCATGTGCTCTGGTTCACGTGGCAAGCTCAAGTCTGACCTTCATTCTCCAGTGTGCTTCACGCATGCTCTCATGTGTTCCATCCGAATGCAATCCTGTCCTTCTTGCGCATGCACACCAGTCTACCCCGCGCTTGTACTTTTGTCTGCTTACGCGCTCATCTGCTCAAACACTCATTCACTCCATATACACATCCGCTCCATACGCTCATCCACACTACACATTCACTTTTTCGCTCTCCTCATTCATCCGCTCTTGACACTCATCCGCTCTCGACACTCATCCGCTCTCCACACTCATCTGCTCTCCACACTCATCCGCTCCCCACTCATCCGCTCCTCGCTCATCTGCTCTCCACACTCATCTGCTCTCGACACTCATCCATTCTCCACCTTCCTCCATTCTCCACACTCCTCTGCTCTCTTCCGCTCCCCACATTCAACTGCTCTCCACACTCGACCGCTCTCCGCACTCAACCGCTCTCGACATTCATCTGCTCTCCACGCTCATCAGCTCCCCACGCTCATCCGCTCCCCACACTCATCTGCTCCCACACTCATCTGCTCCCCATACTCATCTGCTCCCCACACTCCTCCGCTCTCTACACTCCTCCGCTCTCCACACTCCTCCGCTCTCCACAGTCCTCCGCTCTTATCGGCTCCCCACACTCATCCGCTCTCCACACTCAGTCGCTCTCCACACTCAGTCGCTCTCCACACTCGGTCGCTCCCCACACTCAACTGCATCATACATCTCTGTGTTCTTCACATTCGGTCGCTCTCCACACTCGCTTCTGCGCTTACACATTCAGATGTTGTTCACTATCAACTGCTCTCCACGCTTGTCCGCTCTCCATGCTCCTCCGCTCTCCACACTCACCCGCTCTCCACGCTCATCAGCTCTCATCCGCTCTCCGCGCTCATCCGCTCTCCACGCTCATCCGCTATCCAGACACATCCGCTCTCCACATTCATCCGCTCTCCACACTCATCCGCTCTGCACACTCATCCGCTCTCCACACTCATCCGCTCTCCACATTCATCCGCTCTGCACACTCATCCGCTCTCCACACTCATCCGCTTTCCAGTCTTATCCGCTCTCCAGTCCCATCCGCTCTCCAGTCTCATCCGCTCACCCAATCTCCATGCCCATCCGCTCTCCATGCTCATCCAATCCCATCCGCTCTCAATGTTCGTCCGTTCTTTACGCTCATCCGTTCTCCACGCTCATCCGCTCTTCATGCTCATCCGCTCTCCATGCTCGTCCTCTCTACTTGTTCGTTCTCTCTCACACGTTCGACTGGCCGAATGTTCATCAAGTCTATACGTTTGTCCATCCAATATAGTTCTACGCCCTCGCCCTCTTGCTCTTTCCGGTTGAGTTCTATGCGCGTTTGCGTTTTGTTTGCTTCTCTTTATTTGCGTGGTCGTTAATTCTACACGTACTCATCAACTCAATACGCTTGGCCGCTCTATACACCCAACCATTCTTCATACTGATGGGCATTATTATGCTCAACTGATTCATCCGGTCATCATACTTATTTGATCTTTCTAGTCGTCAGTTCTTCCACTCATGCACGCTTCCACTTAGTGTATTCGTCTGTTCTGTACGCTTCATCCATTCTAACTATTTCATTTTTGTCATTCACTGTATTCCCTTCTCATTCATTATGTCCCTTTTATCGGTTCAGATCTCCTAAGATTCTCAATGACTTATTCCTATTTTCTGTTTCACTGTTTTGATCTACTTTACTCGTTTAGGCCTGTTTGTCTTTCTAGTTTACATTCGAGTTTATTTAGCTGTCATTTCTCGCTTCATGTAGTTTGATGGGTTGGTATTATTGTGATGATGCTAGATTTGCTTTATGGGAAGAGCCAGGTTTTCAGTAGTTTGTGGAAGGACGTTAGGTCCTCAGTTAGGCGGATGTGGGGTGGGAGTGAGTTCCACAGGGTTGGAGCCAGGGCAGAGAATGATGATCCGCCTAGCCTGACTGAGTTTGTCTTGGGAATTAGTAGGAGGCCGGCTGAGCTTGATCTTAAGGTGCGAGTGGGATGATAAGGTATTAGTTTGTCTTGCAGATATTGCGGTCCAGTTTTATGTAGTTCTCGATGGGAGAGGCATAAGGTTTTGAAAGCCACCCTAAAGGCTACTGGAAGCCAGTGCAGTGTTTTAAGCGCTGGGGATATGTGGTCTCTTTGACTGAGCGCAAGTAGCATTTTGGCTGCCGCATTTTGTGCTCTTTGGAGTTTATTCAGTTGGTAGGCATGGATTCCGTAGTCCAGTCTGGATATAACGATTGATTGGACATCCAAGATTTTTCACTGTTTTGGAGGGTGTCGGTGAGTTGCCCATGGCGGGTGGCCAGGGTAGTGGGTGCGGAAGAAGGTCAGAGTTGCCGCAGACCATGATTTCTGTTTTGGAGGGGTTTAACAAGATGTGGCTTTGGGTCATCCAGCACTCTATGTTAAGGAGGCAGGATGCCAGGTCAGGTTGGGAGTTGGGTTTCGAGTTCAGGAATTTTAGAATTAGTTGAGTGTCGTCGGCGTAGTTGTAACATAGGATGTTGTGTGAACGAATTATTGGTGGGAGGGTGATCAGGTAGAGATTGAACAGGAGGGCGGATAGACATGCTCCTTGAGGGACTCCCGTGTCGACTGGTCAAGCTTGGGAGGTAAAGCTGCAGAATGTCATTATTTGGTGCCTGTTATTGAGGAATGAGGCTATCCATTTAAGAGCGGTTCCACAAATTCCTAGGGAGTGGAGGCGGTCTAGGAGGATTGAGTGATTGATCGTGTCAAAGGCAGTGGATAGGTCGAGGAGGATTAGAGCGGCCCATCCCGCGGAGCCTGCTGTCATTTTAAGGTCGTCCCAGATCGAGGTTATGGTGGTTTCAGTTCCGTGACGTGTTCTGAAACCTGATTGGGCGGGGTCAAGGAGATTGTTGGCTTCGACAAAGGCGTTTAGTTGGGAGTAGGCGGTTCGGTCAATGAGTTTGGCAAGGAATCTGGTGTTTGAGATTAGGCGGTAGTTTTTGGGCTCGAGGGGGTCGAGCGAAGGTTTTTTAAGTAGAGGTTTGACGTGTACCATTTTGAATGCTTCTGGAAAAATACCGGAGGAAAGGGAGGCATTTATGATAGACCTTGCGTGTTCTCCTGCGCAGGTGGAACCAAACATTTCTTTAAGGGTTGTGGCTGGGCAGGGGTCTAGAGGGGATCCAGATGGTTTGCGGGCGGATAGGAGTTTGAGAAATTGTTCTGGTGATATTGGACTAAAGGATTTTAACGTTGGTTGAGTAGAGGTTGCAGTTGATGGGCTGGCCCGTACGGGTGGAGGATTGTCATTTGGCTGTAAGAGAGCCAGTTTGGTGTTTAGAGTTTTTGTCCTTTCAATAGCTGTGGTGTAAAAGTGGAGGGAGAGTGAGTCACACAGTGATTGTGACGAGGTCGGGACGGTTGTATTACATATTGGATTGGTGAATTTGGAGATGATTTTGTGGAGTTCTTTGCTCGGGTTTTTGCAGATTAGGATTCGGGTGTTGTAGTGGGCTTTTTTAGCTTTCCGGATTTCGGCCTTGTACCGGTACAAGTGTCGGGCCAAGGTGGTCCTGCTTTTGTGGGTTTTCTCTTTTTGCCAATTGCGTTCTAGGTATTTGTAGTGTCGTTTAGTGGTCTTCAGCTCAGGAGTGAACCATCTGGGGAACGGGCCACGGCGGGTTGATGGTTTGCACGGAGGGGTGAGTCGCATCAGAGATGCGTTGAACCATGAGTCAAAGGCCTCAGGTGTTAGTTGGTTGTTAGGGCGGCAGGAAGGTGGTGGAGACTAAAGGAGTGCCTCACCTCCGGGTTGATTATTAGTTTTTTCCAGCATTTGCGGAGGTTCGGAGGTTCAGATGCGGGTACGGGAAGGGGGCCGGGTGTGGGGATGGCAAACGAGATGTGGTCGGACCAGATGGTAGGAGTGGGGGGCTTTAACTGAATCTGGGTGTTGGAGCTAAGGTTTGGTGGGTATAATTATTTAGTCCATCTGCACTTTGTCTGGAATTGTATTGCACATAAAATAATCAAATGTTCATGCATTTCCTTGGAGACTATGGCCCTGATTCACAGAGTGTTTTTCATTTGGATTGTATTTCCAGATTGTATTTCCAAATGGGGTTGAGCGGGCACAGCTTACTTAAACATGAGTTATTTAAGTGTCCTTTATGCCGTACTGTAGATTATTTGGTCCTGTCACCAGATAATACTCCACTTGCACAGTGTAGTTATACGTGGAATAAGCTAAATGTTTGTCTTGGTATAGTAACACAAACAGCTGGAAGGACCTTTGTGGATTCCCACTTTGAGTTCTTTGTTTTTTGGATATATTGTGTTCTATTTTTTTTTAGTATAAAATAGAATGATTCTGTGTTTGAAAGTGGTACACATATTTGTGAATATTTTATTCCAAAGAAAAAGAAAAGGCCTATGAAATTAAAGTCCAATGCATTCCGGTCCAGAGGCCATTTCTAAAGAAAAGAAGATATGTACAATTTAATATGAACATTGTTCAAAAATAAAAAACAATTGGTAAAATTCAAAAAATATTTCCAACTCATTCATATTTGTGTACTTTTATTTAGCAGACTTTGGTTTCCTTGCTTGGCATCAATGCTATCATAACATTCTCTGGTGTGGCGCCCTTGAGTATATCTGCAATACATAGTATTTACTTAATGAGTTGATCTATACAGGTTATCTCATTATTATTTGAAACTATGTCCTCATTCTAACCTTGTATCATTGTCCTCTCGCCCTCACATGATTGCCATCTAAAGTAGCTCTCCTGGAGGAATAATGATTACTTGCACAAAGCAAGATGTTACACATTTTCAATTGAAGGACCTTGCCCGAAATTTATCTCAGGTGTAACAACATTGTATATTTAAAGATTATTTCAGCTTAACTTTATTCAAAATTGAGTTTCAAGATGGTATCGTGAAATATGATTACTCTTTTGTGATTGCATATAGTCTTTTGTTGATATTCTATACATAAAAAGAGAGCAGGAACACAGTTTAATAATGTCATATACCCATTGAGGAGGGCTACCAGCATATAATCCACAAAAATAGCTGCCTTAATTGACACTATAAAAACACAACTATTGCAGACACTTAGTTGATATTCTCGCTTGTAATCTATCATTTCATAGTAGAACAAAACACTTTTAAGATGGATTTCTAGAATTTGGCCTGTTAAACAGATTTTAGGAGGCCACCCTAGTAATAGTGAACAGTATAACTCTGATTGGTTGGCCAAAACCCAATCAAGATGGCAGAGGAGAGCGGTCAAGGCTATTCTCATGAGTGTGTGAGTGTGGTCAGTGGTCCACAATGAGTCCAACAGTGAAGCACACCATAATTCAATTTAGACAGGTATGTACAAAAATACTGTATTATTTCTAGGCCCAAAACACACATGAGGAAACGAAACAAGCAGGTTATAATATTACACAACACTCAATTAGAAACATATATACAGTCACCATAGGTGCCTAGGAATGCATTAAATATTGTATTCAACAAAATGAATTGATGCAGTAGGATGGAACCAAGTCACAAAATGTATACCCTAACTTTAGAAGTCCAATCCCTATGAAGAGTGGGATCTTGTCCCCAAAAGTGATAAAGCTACTTGCCAGAAAAATGGTCAGATGTGGGATGAGTTATTGGGTTGGTGAAATGTTCCAAAAAAGATATTCAACAAAGTTATAGGTAAGTAAAATTATGTTCCTATCTTTTAGGTATAGCTGCACTTCGATGTGATTGTCAAAAAGCAATGAAATGGAATAACCAAAGTTTATTCAAAGGTTTTTTCTAAAGAGGATGGAGAGGACCGCAATTGCCATGCATTTAATTACGTCTGATTCAATTTTCCCAGATAACTAGGTTGGTCAAGTGGATGTCACTGTAGGTAGGGTTTCCTGCCAGTGGTTCGTGAGTGAGGTGCCCAGGAGCTGGCAGTGAAGGATTATTCCGGTTGTTAAGATGGATTTCTGAACTCTGGCCTGGAGGGGCAGAGGCTCAGAAGGCCACCCTAGTTTCTTGGGATATGGTAACCTCTGGACAAGCCAGACCAATCAGTGTAGCGATGGCGGCGGTCAAGACTAAGTCTAAAGAGGGGTGAGGGTGACTGAAAGACCTCAATGAGCACACAATGAAAGGACACTTACAAATTACTCCAAACAGGTATTATATTAAAAATATAGACACATTTATTACAAGGCCTTTGTAACATCGACCATGGCAAAGAATCACAATAATACTAAAGTAAACCAACACATCACAATCAATACAATATATATACAAGACCGAGGGGTCTAAGGAGTTAGAAGCACGAAATATGTACACCACGTAGATGGGGAGGAAAACAGGCAATGCAAGTAATCGTTAGACCCAGTTCAACATCAGGAATACACCTAACTAGGAGGCAGTCCAAGCCCTACGAAGAGAGGAGCCTTATGCTCAATAGTACATGCACGCGCTTGTGCCAATGGACAAAATAAGGTCTCTTCAAGGGTCTCTGACAGTTCAGGAAGGTGGATGAAGCAAAGAAGAACAAGTCCCCACTACTCAAGCAAGACCTCCACTTGCGGGCAGAGGAAGGGTGAGAGTGCGGGATGGATTCGCTATTTCGCAACAGCGGTAGAAAAGAAATGGGTTCCTGTGCTAGGGGCCACCAGTTGGGGTATGGACTACTCACCGGTCCCCGATGCAGGCAGACCCAGACTTTGCCAGTTCAGTTCACGTTGCTGGCAGGTTCGGATGTGACAAGCCTGACGTCTCGACACCGTGTAGATTCCACGGTAGCAGGATTCAGGGTCGAGGGGGGTCACAATTGCAGCGAACGTGCACAGGTCGTTACCACGGCAGGGTAACATGGCAACTGCGTTTACTCTGGTCCGGGCACACTCGTCTCACTTCACACCTGGGAATGCCAAGTGTACGAAATTCGGTGTGAGGGTGCCGTGGACGCAGAACTAGCAGTAGGCCAAGTTTCGAGGGCTTCCCCGAAACAGTGGCGGTGACAGAGCAAACGTCTTGTGTAAGCTGGTCAGCCCACTGGTTGGCCCAGGGACACTTCCGAAGAGGCTTACTTGCAGGGTCTGATGAAGGTGCCGAGAATAGTTTATCCCACTATTCCAATGGGTCAAAGCGCCTTCGCAGACCTTCTAGGACGATCAGATGCAGAGGGGTCTCGAAGGACGACAGCGGGCTCAGGGTGCCAAACCTTCCAGCGGGTCACCAGTGGTTCCTCGACTCAGCTTCTTGTTGCAGGATACTTGGCTCCTTATCCCTTGTTGGTAGTGGTGTTTTCGGCTTCCTCTTATCAAAAGTTCCCTTCGCGCCAAAACGGAGAGGACCCAATGGGAGATCTTCTCACAAACACTCACTCCATACGTGGACCAATCACGGTCCACGGTAGTCCCAGGCATTCAGGACACTCCAGACTCTCTGGCACCCAGGATGTGTATTGGGAACAGACATCCCAGCCCACATCCTGGAGGCACACACACAAGGCATGCAGAAGCCCGCAAAAGCGTTGGGTTTCGCGGGAAAGTGCATGACCAAATAAGGACTGACCCGGGTCGGCTCGACCTGGGGAAGGTGAAGGAGCAAGATGGCCAAAGGACAGGACAAAGAACCTCGTGGCATGGCCATTTTGAGAGCCAGGCCACCTATTCGTGCCAAACGCAGTAAGCGTGGATAACATGGCAAAAAAGTGTTCAAAACATAAGAAAAACAATAGATGCCACCAGTCCTGTCCATGACACACCTGCACAGTTCATGATAAGTCCAGAGAGAGTTTCTAGGGCCTTTGGAATGACTAGAGACCCAAGAGTGCAGTAAAGTAAGTTACATTGCACTCTTGTTACATATTGCACAAAGGCTGCAACATGAGGAAAGGACTAAGGGAAACAAAGTCTCCCAGTACTGACTTGTCTTAAGGGCATGTCAGTTTCCCCATAAGAATTGAGCGAAAGCCCAGAGGAGTGCCGCAGAGGGCTGCGCTTCTCTGGCAAACTTTAGATCAGGGTGTAAAACAGCAGCAAAAAGTTTGGGGTTTGCCACATGGAGGGAAAATTACATTCAAATATGAAATATTTCCTAACACCGGTTAGTACCAGGAACAGAGTGCAACCCGTGACAATGAAGAAATGCAGACGACACCAATGCAGACCTCTTCAGGACACTTCACCAGATGGGGGAAGGTGAGTACCGGCCACAGCCAGCACACAAAGGCGTCAATAGGCGTCCCTCCAGTCGCATTTGAAGAAGACCTTCCAGAGCAGGATCCCTTGAAGTTGGGAGACTGAAATGCAGCAGGAAGGTGATTTACACCACAGGTCGGTGACTACCGAAGGTCCATTGGTGAACACGTAACAGGGACAGTTCTAGCAAGGTAGAGCAGAGGAGAGCTGGTCAGTCCACTGGGTGGTATAACAACACTTTCAAATGCTCTGCAATGCGGATCAGGTAATCTGGCAGGGCTTCACTGGGTCTAACCCAGGAAGGGATGCTGAACCTCTTGGGATTCATCAACGGATCATCAGTCAGCTAATCTTCTACACAGTTTACTTGTTACCACCCTATCTCCCTTCTCGTTGCCATCATGAAACTGTTGGAGGCAGTGATTACACCTCAGTTTTTGATATTTTTGGAAGACAACCACTGCTTACATCCTTTTCAGTGTAATTTCCATCCCACTGTGAGTACCAAATCTGTTATGATAGCGTTATTGGATGACTTAGCTCTTTGCCAGGACTGTGGAGAGTCAGGAGTTCTTATTCTCCTTGATCTCTCTGCGGCTTTCAACTTTGCTAGCCCGACTGGAGCAAGCAGGGGTGGCAGGTTCCCTGTTGGCCTGTTTTGGGTCATTGCTTGGAGAGCGGTCTCAGACCATTTCTTTTCAGTGCTGCCTCACGCCCACTCGTTGTCTGACTTATGGGGTTCAGCAAGGCTCTGCCCTCTCCCCCTTCTTTTCAATCTCTATGTTGATCTCCTTGCCAAACTTATTGCTGACTGTGGAGTACCCTTCTATACTTATGCTGACGACACTCAGTGTTTCGGCTGGACTCCCCTCAGACTGACCCTCCCGAAAAACTCTGGGATTGCCTTGACAAGATCAGTAAACGGATGACAGCGAACTCGTTGAAACCAAATGGCAACAAAACAGAGGTTTTGGTGTTTGGCCTACAAAGGGCTGATAAGATTTGGAACGCCCAATATTGGCCTGATTCTTTGGGCCCCTGTCTTTTTGCCTGTGCATCAGTGAAAAGCTTGGGGGTGGAGCTATGCCCAAATAGCTTGCGAGAAGCGCAGATCTCAGCAGTTTGCAGTGCAGGGTATGGGAAGCTCAAAGTCTTGAGGAAAATTCTCCCCTTGCTCCCTCCTGCTCGCCGTACTATGGTGGTTACCTCCACCATAATGGGTTCACTGGACTACAGTAATGGTTTTTATCTAGATCAACCTAAATACCAAATTCAGCGGTTGCAAGTTCTACAAAACCCAGCAGCCAGATTGGTGCTAATGACACCCTGGATGACTACGACTGTTGAGCTCTTGCAGCATCTCCACTGGCTCCCAGTGTTGACAAGGATAGAGTTTAAGACACTTTGTGTCACTCATGGGGCTGTGGATAATACTAGGCCAGAATATCTCAAGAAAATGTTTGAACGCTACTATCCAGTCAGACATTTGCACCCTGCATCTCAGTTGCTTCTAAAGGTACCAAGGTACCAGCAGGCCTGGCTGGGGGCCAGTCTTTCTCAGTTCTGGCTCCTAGACTGTGGAACTCACTTCCCCCATAACTACGATTCATTGAAGGCTATTTTTCTTTTCATAAGGTTCTGAAAACCCATCTGTTCTGATCTGCCAACTGGTTCTACTTCCTACTGTACATGTCTTCTAGTTGTACTGCCTCCTTCAGTGCCTAGATGCCTCTTGGGCATTAGATGGCGCTTTATAAGTTCTAAATAAATAAATAAATACATACTTGGCTCCAAAGCAGATCTTAAGAAATTTCTGCAGGAGTACTCTTCGTATCCACAAGTCCAAGCCCACCAATCGTTAGGATCTGCACCATTCAGCAGTGGTCCAATCAGGGACCACTGTGAGTTTCACTCATGCCACACACCTACACTTGCAGGCACCATGGATGTGGAATGGGACCAGGCAGTTCCACCCCCTTCCTGGATCATACACATACAAAGGCATCCTTAATACTTAAAAAGCAGCAGCGGATTCCCTGGGCATGTGCATGGCCTTATTTGGGATTTTCTGACCTGGCAAGATAGGAAGAAGGCAAAACAGCAATATGGCCAAAGAATAAGCGAAACTCTCATGGTGTGGCCAATACATTGTATATCAGACAATGTCCTTTGCAAAAATTGATGCTACTTCTAACAGCAGAGCTGAATCGCTAGCGTTTAGCGAAGAAGAAGCAAAGAAGCAAAGAGGATTCTAAGCCTCATTAAAACAACGGGATACAAGCTGATTAGCTAAGATAAACCTGAAGCACTAATAAACAGTTAGAGTGGAAGATACGTAGGGAGATAAAGCATAAAGAATTCCACGTGGGTTAAGAGTGAACCTAGAGCCAACACTGTGTAAGGAGAATCCAAGTTTCGTAAAGAAATGGAGACAGATCCTCAACAAGTGCTTGCTTGTCCTCATCCTGCTGACAATTGAAGAACTCTCTCACAGTTTGACATCCCTTGAAGAAGAAATTGACACTATCAAAAATACGTTGAGCAAGAGTTTTACAGCAGACCAGCTGAAACAAGTATTGGACGATACCAACGAGAAACTAGCCAAGTATAAACAAGAACTGGAAACCAAGAAAGTTTGCAAGTTTAGGCGCGACACCCAGGATTACAAGCTAGACATAGTATACACCTGGCAGGAATACTATGGTCAATGTCCAATTAGACCTCTCCAACCTCGCACGGCAAGAACTGGACCTGTGAACACTGATGCCACCTCTTCAGAAGCCTCCAACACAGAAATTATTACAGACACCGGAGTAGCTATACCTTCTACCCCAGGGGGTGAGGAAACTACACCCATAACCATTCCTTTTTTTAGAAAAAGATCGACCAAACGTGGACAAGGGAAGAAAAAAATCAGAGAGGAAGAAACAAACCGGAAAAAGGACATAGTTGTAAACATTTAATCTTATCAATTGTCCCGTATGGAATCACAAGTCCTCCATAAGGGCCTCTCATTTGTACCTCACTACAACACCAGTCTATTGAGGGAAAAGATCAACCTTTTCAAATTTATGTGGAAATTAAAGTTGAAAGTTGTCTTCAATGATCTTGAGGAAGAAGAGAACACCATGGAGCCCTCAAGGTACCTAGAACTAACACCTAAAAGTGTCTTCAATCCCCTGAATAGCAACCATGTACTGGCGGTCTTTGAAAAAACAGTCCTGGACCAATTCAAGAACATTTCTTTTAGAACGAAGGAATGAGGGAACTTCACGAAGAATGAACGCATACCCTTAAAAAGCTACTCGATAATAGTGAGATTATCTTCAAACCAGCAGACAAGGGAGGAGCCCTAGTTCTGATGGACAAAATGAAATACATCACAGAAATCGAACGACAACTGGCGGATCGAGAAACTTATCAGGAGATCGACAACAATCCTACCAAACAGGTTAGAGACTTGATTAAGGAAGTATTGGATGAGGCTGAAGCAAGAGAGGTGATCTCCGAGAAGACACGTAGATTCTTGGAAAAGACACACCCGATTACTCTGGTGATATATATTCTTCAGAAGATTCACAAAAGACTAATAGATCTGTGGGCGGCCCATTATAGCGGCAACTGACAGCCTTTTGGAGCCATTGGCAAAGTACTTGGATCAAATTCTACAACCCCTCATGCAAGAAACCCCGACCTACATCAAGGATACTACTCACTTTTTAATAAAATTGAAGGAGGTTGAATTTGTTAACACAAGGGATACACTTTTTACTATGGATGTGACCTCCCTCTACACCAACATCATATACAAGGCTGGACTAGAAGCAGTTGAATGGCTACTTCTAAGGAGCGATAACTGTCAAGGCGACAAGCTGTTTGTACTGACATTGCTTAACTTGGTGCTGATGAATAATTTTTTTCGATTCAAACACAAATTTTATCTTCAAGTTTCAGGGACCAGTTTGGGGTCCACCATGGCCTCAGCATACACCACCTGGAAGAAGAATACATACTAACATCCGCAAGGTGGTTACGTCATCTGACCATCTTTGTAAGATATATTGATGATGTGTTTGGCGTCTGGTCAGGTCCAGATGATGAATTGAAGGAATTCTTTACCATGATGAATGCTATGCACCCGAGGATCAAATTCACTACTCAGACGAGCAAAGCATTGATCAACTTTATTTTTGGATGTTGAAATCTACGTTAAAGAAAACCATCTGGAGACAAGAATTATCACCAAAGCTACAGATAGAAATAGCCTTCTACTAGCAACAAGTTTTCATCTTCGGAAGACGATTGACAGCGTCCCTCTAAGCCAGTTTCTACATTATCGTCGGAATATTTCAGAAAGCACAGAATACCAGAGACAGCATCCTTTCGTCAGAAATTCAGAGAGAGAGGGTATAATTCCACCACATTATCACAAATTGAGGAGAAAGTAGCTACTGTTGAGAGGTACACCTTGCTCACACCTAAGCACACCAAGAAAGATGACTCCATGGTGTACATTACTACATACTCCGCACAGAGCAAGAAAATCAGGAGCATCATCCAAAGAAACTGGCCAATGTTGCAAATGGACCCACAGACACAACCACTCTTCCAACATCTTCCGATTTTTGCCTACAGAAATAGCAATGCTTTAAGGAATAGATCAGTCAGAGCGGATCTGTCTACAACTCAGGGGCACCGACTAAGTACAAGGGAACTCAACCATGCCATAACTGTCAGCATTGCAGTAACATTATACCAGGCAATATAATCTAGCACCCGCATACAGATAAACCCATTACACTCAAACACTCTTGCACCTGTGACTCAACAAATGTAGTCTACACTCTCAAGTGTCCCTGTGGCTATTATTATGTGGGGATCACTACAAGAAAGGCAAAACTTCGCTGGACTGAGCACAAGTCCAGCATTCAGACTAAAAACCTTAGATCACCTGTGGTAATGCACTTTCTGGAAGTGGGACATTCAATTGCCCATCTGAAATGTATGATTCTAGAACAAGTGAAAGTGGGCCTGAGAGGGGGAGATGTACAAAAGAGACTACTCCAGAGGGAGATTTTTTGGATTGACCTGTTGGATTGTATCAGCCCAAGGGGCATGAATTGTGAATTTGACCTAATGTGTTTTCTCTAATATATCCCATGTAGATCCAGTATTAGTGTTTTTAGCAGTGTTCTTAACAGTGTAATGCTTACAAGTAGGTTCCGGGTACATTATGCTTCTGACAACAAGAGTGTGTAAGACTATTGGCTTTTAACATACACCTGTTAGTGTTTGAGGTTTCGATTGACCCCTGTGTAAATAACCCAATGATCTTATTCAGGCTGTGATCATGCAGAATCTGAACTGATTTGGCACTGGGAGCTTTTAATTTTAATTCATTGCATAACTTAGTTACATAATTGGCTTGTTGTCTGATGATGGAATGTGATTTGCACTTAGTTTTATAAATCAATTAAGAATGTGAACGGCCCTCATGCCGGGAGTACAGTTGACTCCTCTTTGAGGTTTGAATAGGAAATATTGATTACTGCGATGCCCATAATTTAATGGGCATTGGACAGTGGAGGTTGATGAAATTGAACAAAATCCAAACAGCAGTTGATAACTAGAATGACAGTCTAGTAGGGTAGGGTGCGGGCGGATGCCTTAGCATTGACCCCCTGAAGATGTCTGGTATTCATTTGAAATTTAGCGGGAGGCAGGGGCACGAAGCAGTTTTTTACTGCCGTGTTGCTCCTCCCCCAGCTTTTCTCTCAATTAATGAATAATGTTGGCCCAAACGCTAAATACAATGGGCCTCATTACACGGACGGTGGTAAGGGTTAACGGTCACCGTTAATGGCAACGGTGACCATTAACCCTTACCGCCGTACTACGAGGTCCCTTTGCGGGTTGGAGCATTTAACGCCTGCTTCTTGCAGGCGTTAAAATCCAACCCGCTAAGGGACCTCGGAGCTAATTACGGCACCGCAAAATTGCGGTGCCGTAATTAGCGCCTTCCCCAGTCCCATAGAGCCCTATGGGGCAGAAATGGGAATGGGGAAGGGCAATGGCGGAAAGGGGATTTACCGCCCCTCCAACCTTGGAATGGGGCGGTAAATCCCCTTTCCGCCAAGGCGGTGCCGGTATTTTACCGGCATGAGCCATGGCGCTAATAGCGCCATGGCTCACCGCCTACCGTGTAATGAGGCCCAATATACTTTACCATTAGACAACTCTACTAGACTAGCTCTGGCAGACGGAATTACCGCACAATACCATTTGGACAATTTATTGACTCACTTGTTTGGAACCGGATTGGGATCCACTTGCACTATATTGTGCTGAGGGCGTTGCGCATGTCCGTGCACGTCCCTAGCAACAGTCGCTGTGGCGCGCACGCACAGCACAGCGATTTCACTCAATAAATGTTTTATCAGCTTGGCCGCTACATACAGCCACTTCACGGACCAACAAGATCGTTAGTGCATAATTTACTAGGGCCACAGTAAAATACTAAATAGACACTTGATCACTCAGCCGACTATGACTGCATCAGAGATACAGTGTCCCACACAAAGATGGTGCCCCACACGGGGACGCACGTGTGCGCCACTCCCATTGCAACCTGTTTTGCTTGGGAGAGTCGTGCAGCGCATCCTTGTGACAGGCTGTTTCGTTTGGCGTACCGAGGGCGATTCTCTTCTAGTAAGTTGTGAAGAAATGGATGCACTTTCTGACATTTTATGAGCTCAACTGCAGAATCGTGAAAATAGTCTCTATGTGTAACTAGCACCGTTTATTAAACTAACCTTAAAAAACTCAAACGAAAGCTGCAGACTCACATAGCCTCTTGGCCCCAGTGTGCAGTAATTAATATTACCCCTTCTCTCTCCTTGCCTCCAGTTGCCCATATTGGGAGTCACAGCCTGACACTGCCACTGCACCCGGCAAGACATTTGGGTCTTTTGACCGGTTGAGTAACTATGAATTACTTTAATAGTACTCTAGAGTAGGACTCTGCGCCTAGGATCAAACACTTACAAATTGTAAGTTGTCACTTTAATCTTACAGGTGATTATGAATCGTCTCTGCTTACCAGGAAAAGCAGGTCACTGTACCTCCATTCATGATAGTTACCTGCTGGGTCTCTTAAACGTTTTAAAGATCTAATTAGAGTATTCTTATACTATGTAGGAATTCCAACCGAATTTTGTTGAAACTAAAACACGTCCTGCCTCAAGATGGATTTCCAATAATCCAAAACGCGTTGGCACTGATTACTTAATAGGAGTGACTTTAGGAAATCTCTGAGTAGAGTGAATGTGACTGCTCAGAAGCAGGGAAACACAAATGTGGTGACCACCCTGCATTCGAATTATCTTATTAGCTTTGCTGAGTTAACGTTTACTTTACTTTGTTATCTTTACTAAACATGGTTTGGTTGAGCATTTTCTCAGCTCAATTGATTTTCTGTTTCTTGTTATTGAATTGTAAATTGACCTGAATGAATCAATTTGCGAATTGAATTAAGGTAACAGTCTGATGTAAATTAAATCTGATTATGTGTTGATATAATGACAATTGGGTCTGTCTCATATCTGTCTGTTCTCAGCCAGATTCATTCTTGTCTGTAGATTTACAGATTGACAGAGCCTTAAGTACCCAGTTTGCTATTTGAACATTAGATAAAGCCGAGTATACTGCTTTGAAGGTTGTTGAGATCCACCCTTGTAGAACGAATACTCCCAGCAGGGAGTTTTTGGTCTTTGGTTTCTGCAAGGTGGAACTACCACTTGGGACTAGTTCCTGTTAGGAGTGCAGCACAGGGTTACCGGCTGGCAATGGTTGGTGTGTGTTTTGTTTTTCATTCTAGGACACTAGCCATGTCAATAGCGTGTGGTAAACGTGAATGTGAAAAATATAATTGCTGCCACCAGCTTGTCTCTAGGCACATATAAAAGTAACCAGAAATCCCAAGTATAAAAGGGTGTTATAAACATATCCCCACTGCACTGCATTGTAAGATGCTGTGTGCACTGTTAAAAAGTTACCAAAAAAGAAATAAGTTAAAAAGACAAAAGGGAAACATATTTCCCAGTACTGATAGTCTGAAGGACTGTTCGTTTTCCCCATAACAAAATATGCAAAAGGCCATTGGAGTTAAGCAGAATGCTTCAATTCCCTGGAAAAAGTCAGGACAGGTTCAAGAACAAAGCAACAGGTTTGGGAGTCCAAAGAAATATAGAGGGAAAGTTGCTAAAATATACATCTTTCCGAACAAGAACTGTTAAGAGTAATCATATTTTACAAATAACAAACTCATAGAAATATTTACAATAATCTTTCATTCAATGTTGAACTAACTCACATATTAGTTGATGACTTATAAACCTACAATATAAAAACTATGATACAAAAAATAGTACCCTAACTCTAATTGAAATTAATTTCAAAATTCAAAATTGATGACTCTCTCCCTAACATCTATTTCATCATGACACACACATTATTTTCTATCTCAAAACACACAGATCTAAATCTAGTGTATCTACAGTTAATCTTAGCACATATATATTCATCAGTGTAAGTATGCCTTATACATTCAACATTATAAATAGAACCAGTGCACATAATATTTTCTAAAAAAACAAGACAGAGAAATAATGTTCACGACCGGGAGCACTAAATAAATCTTAAAAGAATTATACAACTTTGTCCAGAATGAAGCCTACAAAATGTCCAACTCCTCAACTGGAAATTGGAATGCTCAAACTTAAGCTTTAACATTTGGGCGTATTAACACTAGCGCTAAGGAAACCATTGCCCTGCTGCACAAATGAGAATACATATTTGCACTTGGGCAATGTTTTACCTAGAACAATACCGTCCAAATGTGCTTCTTCACGGGAAAACCACAAGTGATTATAGATATTAACAATGCATTGCCCACAAACATGTTGGTGAAATATGACTTTCTATGATGTTACTACCAGTGATGTCACCTCACGTGTTGTCATTTCCTATGAAATCACAGGGGTCCAAAGATAAACCTTAAGGCTGGACCATACACATGTCTAAAAGTTGGCGACCATGCTTCCAATGGCTTCGAATCTCCCTCATCTGCCTTCTCTTGTATTTTATCATTGGCGTTTCTATCCAAATGTTTTCTTTGTTGAATCCAGCTATTTAGCTGTTATGCACAAACTGTGTTATCTCCTGTGAGCTATGCGCTCTCCATGTAGCTAAGGTAGTTGCATGCAATTCCCATTTGTATATATGCTGCCAGTTTTTCCCAACTTCATGGAATGCCACTGTTAGTTGACATTGATGTTATGTTAGTGTCCTATTCTTTGTGCAATGCTATGTTTTGTGCCCAATTAATTTGCTCTGCCGTATTTCTTCTCCTTTTGTCCATTGTTTGCTTTTGTTGTGGCACATCCTGCAGCAGTATGTTTGACATTGTACTGTTGTATTCACTATTCTGTCTGTTTATCTGCTACATATTGTATGTACTGCCAGCTAGAAACATACGTTTTATAGAAACATTCTGTGTTCTATCCATGACCACAGTGATTGTTCAATACACTTGGAAGAAATGCTCTGCTCACCAGCTATTGAGTAACTGAAAACGTGTATCTGTAAGAAAAACATTTTACACACATGTGAATGTTAAGTGTATGGTCAGTGTTCTTTGATTGGTAAGAGCATTGATATGCTGCTGAGTAAGGCAGGATGAACTTCCTAAAAACTCTGTCCCACTAATATGTGTGCAAATATTTGCTGGGTTCTTTTGGGGCTGAAAACCATCCCATGTTGCACCTCCTAAAATGATTGCTTTGCCGCCCTCTACCCCTCACATTGATCCACGACCCCGAGTGTGACAAACATATAAGAAAGAAAAAGAAAGAGAGAAAAGAAAAGAAAAAAGAAGAAAAAAGGAAAGAATGACTTTCAGCATTCAATCTTTCAATTTTCAATGTTTAATGCCCTAAAAAACATTACACTTTTGAAACAACAGACGTCACAGATCCAGATTAGCAGCTATTCCATATAGTGTCTAAACTAAAACCATACAAGCCAAACAAATCTTTTCCAAATATATTAAAATGCAAGCCCTGTAATTTAGGACAATACAGTAAAAGATGTCTCAATGTTTCCTCTGAATCATTAATGAGACAAAATCTACAACCTAGTAGCAGGTTCTCTGACAAACCATACAATCCTAACATTTCTTTTATGTGTTTAAGAATCCACCTGAATCTAAAAAGGAGTCACGCACATCTCTATGAGGATAAATCGAGAGGAAATGATCCACTAAGCCTCCTCTCTTATGATCCTCTCAAAAGTGTGACAACACTGTGTATTGATGAAGTCCATCCAGGGTCTCTATCCAGTCCATATCATACAAGCTTGCCTTCACTTTGCAGGGATTACTGTTCAGTTCAGAAAAGGTCAGAGACACTTTTATTTAATAGGTCAGTACAATACTGAGCAAGTTCAGTCAGTATTTGTGACCTACTTTCCATAGTAATTCTCTTTAGATCCTCATAGAGTGAATCCTTCAATGTTAATTGGATTTTATTTTATATTATTAAATACCTCCATTGAGACCTTGCTTTCATTGAAACAAGACTAAGTTTCTATCTTAATACTTTGTGTGGAACGGAGTTTCTGTACAAGAAGAACTCTCTGCCACATCCGGAACTCTCAAAAAGATAAACAATCTAGTAATGCCAGATAATACATTTCAATCCCATATTGCAGTTTTGGGACATATTTAGCTTCATAATATCTAATCATAGGCAGAATGGAAAATTGTCCAAATCTGGAGTCCACTCTACATAATTTCCAAAGAAGCTAAGTCCATATCAATATTTTGTCTTTATTTGCAGTAATAAAGAAGCCCAGATATAGGAGAGAATTACATGTATCGACTGTCTCCGTACCCAAATGCCATGTATACTTTTTGCTTTTCCTATAAGGGGCCATGACAATCACCTTGGTTTTAGAGAGATTAATAGCTAACGAATTAATTCCTGCAAATTTCTGCAAAGCCTTAAGGAGACGCTGCAATTCTTTGGGGGTTCTGTCAAATATCATACAGTCACCAGCATATGCAAGCCAAAGTGGACGCAAATCATGAAGTTTCAGAGTTATCAAGGCCTTGGAACAGAGGTACTTGTCAATGGCGGCCATGTATAGGTTAAACAGGCAGGGGGCAAAAATGCAACCCTGTCTGACTCCCCTAAATGTTGGTATTGGCCATGACAATAAGCCCTGCTGGTTTAGAGAAACTTCAATACTGGAGTGCTCATAAAGTCCACATACACCTCAACACACCCAATCGAATTTCCCATCCTTGCAATTTCTTACACAGAAGATTCATATCCATGGCATCACATGCTGCAGAAAGGTCCACTGATGCACAGTAGATTTCATTACCCCCTGACTGCCATGTTTATTTTCTGAAGGCTTTCCATCAGCAGGCCATTCAACAATGTGCCCATATTTTTTCTAAAAACCTACTAGCTTCTTAGGTATTCTTCCCAAGTTAGGTAGCCCAAGCCTGTAGGTGCTGTAGAAGGATTGATGAAAAAACCTCACCATCTGCATCAATAATGGCAATTGGGCGGTAATTATATGGATCAGATTGTGAACCTCATTTATAGATCGGAATTACATGAGCCTGTGCCCATGTGAAAGGAATTTTATCACTTTGTAATACATGTGTAAACATACTAGACAGCACCGATGACCAAATTAACTTGTCAGATTTAAAAAATAGGTTGGACATTCTGTTTGGGCCAGGAGTCCTTAAGCAACTAACATGTTTAATTACCTCCAATACTGTCTCACTAGTTACATCATTATCAAGGAACTTCCTACCAGATTTAATGGCTGGCAGGATATGTTTCCTGTAGTTTTGGGGCTGTTTGAACAAAGCTTCAAAAGGCAATACCCATGCCTCCTCTGACATGCCATTGACTATATTCCGCTCTTCAGTATCATTAATTAATGACCAGAATGCCTTAGAGCTCTTATCAATTATTGAGGCCTGCATATTTTCCCCATCCAGTTGTTCTTTATTTGCATAGGTACCCCTTAACCAATTTTTGTTGTACTGCCGTACAATTCGACATTGCTCAACTGTATCTGAGGTAGTCAAAGACCCATTCTGACAAATAGTCCTAATCTGATTCCTCATTAACTTTTGCTGTTTGACTACCTCTACATTGTATGTATGTAAATATTTTTTTACCTGCCCCAAAAATAGATTTTTCAGATTTTCATCAATAATGTGCTCTATAAGGCACTAAAAATTATCCACCTTAAGATACTCTCTTAGTCGGTCTTTAGGTGTGCCAGCCATGCATGCTTTGACAGATCTGGTTAAACAATCAATTAAATACTTATTCCAGACAATGCGATTACCCTTAAAATTTGTAGTCATTAGATTTCTTGCTTCTGCTATTTTGGGAGTTATTCTTCCCAAATACCCCAAATCAAAATACGCTGTCAGGAGCAAATGATCACTCCAATGAGTTTTTGTGATTTCAAAGCTAAGACATCTACCATAAAGCCAGCTCCCAGCAAATGCATAGCCCAGTGGAGAGCTGGTATGACCATTCAACCCTGTCGGCTGGGAGGGGACATCAGTTTGAACTGTTCCATTCAAAATAGTTAACCCCAATCCTTCCAATGCTTTCAGCCATTCTTTTCCATTGACAAACTTAGTTCCCTGATTCTGACAGGATCCCAGGTCTTTGGCCATTCCCTGTCCCCATTATACAATCAGAATGTAGGTCTCCCACTACCAATATATGTCCCCTCGGATAGGTGGTAATCCGGGATCAATATACAAAATTAATCTTGGTATAGTGTCTAATAGGCGGCCCAAACCCAGATGCCAATAGATATGAACAATAAAAACATTTATACACAATAATAATGTCAGTCCAATAAGCACACGGGTAGCCATAATCCCAAATGAAAGGTCAAAGTCTGATACCACCTTTAACTTGGGATCTATTTTTGTCAATGTTAATAACCCACCATAAGGGCGACCTAGTTCTTTTTTTAGCAGCTTCTAAGGACACAGTATAGCCATCAAAGGCAGGACAAGTTAAGAGCCAAGATTCTTGAATTAGTGAAATTGCACTCCGTCTCAGAACCTAATATAATTCAACATTATTTAACAATTGTATATGAGCTCGGGTATTAAATGAGGTAATTATTGTACATCTTATATTTAGGAGAGAGTTTGAATGATCTTGATTGCAATCCATCTAGCTTGAAGAACAACCCCAAAAGCAATGACCAATCTCTAGATTCTTCTGAAGCAAGAATTTTCCTTTTTAACAACATAATCTGGTCATCCATCATTTTGCACCCCAACCCCACAGAAAAGAGTATGTATTGCATCGAGTAACGGTGGAGTCACCTTCCCCCACTCCCTGTAATCTCTGTTCAACATACCGCATGAGGTAAAATGCCAACTTGCGAGTATTATCTCGCTCCTTCAGGATGATATCATATTACAACCTTGTATTTAGTTACAAAACAGCACTATCAGATCGGCCCATTTTTGGGAAAAATATTCTATCCAAATCCATAGTGTTAACATTCACCAAAGCTGGTACCTCACCTCACGTAATAAAGCTAAAATGTTTGACAGATTCAATGTTATGGAACGTGTATCTGGCATAATATTTTCAATTAGAATTTTCAATGAGGTTGTTACAGGAGTTTCCTTTTGCGGTTTCCATTGTAGATTCAAGGGGTGATTTAATTCTTTAGGTCCCCTTGGAAGTTTTACTGCTCCTCCCCTTTCATGAATATGCTTGTTTACTGAGAATGGTGAATCTTCAAGACCGAATTCTGACTTTCATTCCTCACGGTCAAGGCATCCTTTATGTATAAGGCGTGTTGTGAGCCTTAGTGACTTTCTGCTCCGGTAGCCCAATTTAATGACTTTGGAACCATATGCGATACCGATGTAGTTACTGCCATAAAGTCATGTTGAGGAATACCAGACATGTTGTTCTTATCTGTGGTCATTTTGGTTGCTGCAGCTATCTGAGACAGGGATTGCCGGGGTATGTGGTCCGAGGAGGCCAAAGTGGAATTAATCACCCGCTTTCCATTCCCCTGGGAGGCAGGAGCGCTATTGTTCACATTTGAAGTGCCCCACTTGTTTGTGGAAGTGGTTTCAACAGCATCATTTTTATTATAGGCCATGCCACTAAGGTGTGCATATAGTTCTGTGCAACTTGTTTATTTGCCTAGTTAGTCATTTTTGTTTTTTCCATCTCAAAGTGTAACCAATTGGTCAGAGGAGCTTAGTTTGTTGGGCCATTGTAATTTTGCCCACCCAGATACAATCCTCTGTTTCCCGTGTATTCTCTTTTTGTTTCACAGTGTGTGATTCTACTGTACCTAGAGAACGTTCATTTAGTACCACAGGAGTCATAACTGTTGGAACTAATAATGGTTGCTGATCTGTAGACACCAAGGATGATTTTTTCCCTTTAATGCGTATTTAACTCTGATTCAAATGGTCCTCCACTCCTGCCATTTTACCTTCAGGTTTATCATCAATTACGTCCACATCCATTTTACTTAATGGTTCTAATTTGCCTCTTGTTAGAGTTTATTTTAGGTTATTAGTGAGAAGTAAATCCTTAGCAGCCAAGTATAGGTTGTTATGATCATATTTAAATAGTAATGACTCAAACATCACTGAGTTAGCTTTAGTTTCCCGCTGAATATTTTCATAGGGCAAAACTAGGATGCAAAGCACTTGATTCATTTCTGTGAACAATTTGTCATGGTCTGCCTGATACCCCTCTCCCATTACTCGAATGACTGCTGAAAGCCGTCTAGGTGGTAGAAGTGTTGTGGAGGCAAGTGGGGATGATGAGAAAAATGTGTATCCTGATTGCGAGTCACTGTTTGGTGCTGGGACGGTAGATGATAGCGTCAAATCAGGAGAAGTGTCATCCATATTCAAGTCAATTGAGGCATTTTGTACCTCTCCCACCGTCAATTGTTCAGCACGGCAATAGGAGTCTATTTCCTTTTGAAATTGAGGAAGTGAGCATTTTTGTGCTTTTTCACAAAGAGTTCCCTTACTAGATGTTTTATCGGGAAACTTGTTAAGTTTACCAGCCGGTGGAAAGAAAGAGGTAATTAAGTTCCTCCTCTTGTTTTTATTGTCTAGTTATTTCAGTTGGACTTTATTTCGGTTATCAACTGATCCAGGCTGTTGTTCCGTCTGCTGACAAAAATCCCCTTCATTAGGTGAAGGAGGGAGAGGTAGTTTTGTCGCAGTCAGCATTTCGGCATCTGTTATAGGTTGAGATAATATTGATTCAGATCAAACTCCACTTGTAAGATCATGCATTTTGTAAATCAGATACTGATTGAAAGAGAGGAAAAGGACAGGTGTAGGCTCAATTTAAATATAATTCATTTCAGACCATTGTGCTTTTGTTTTTCCTTCAACTGAGAATGATGACAGAAGGGGTTCAAAGGCCCAGGATCTACAGTCACCCCTTATTCAATAATCGTAACAGCAAATATGCTAATCAAAAGAGAGGAGAAGGACAGGCACTGGCTAAATTCAAATAGAATTCCTTTCAGTCCACAGTGCTTTTGTTTTTCATCCAGCCGGAAATGATGAGAAAAGGGGTTCAAAGACCCAGGTCCCGCAGTCGCCCCTTATTCAATAATCTTAGCAGCAAATATGCAAGATAGTTGACAAAAGTCTGCTGAGTGTATACAGTGCTGCCTTAGCACATCCAAAAGGTTCACGAGCGTTTTTCAAAATTTGTAACCGTTTGTGCAAGTCTTGATTATATTGTACTCACCACTCAAACCTCACAATTAGTGCCTTGATAGAGAGGACAAAGAAATTCAAATTCCAAATCCTATTCTGCCACAGCGGAAGTTTGGCCTGGACAACAGTTGGAGACCACTGGAGACTGCCAGACTGCTCCAAACTCTGCTGCAGACTCTGCGAACGCTCCACATTGCGGTGATGTCTTTAAGAACGTGCTCCTCCCGATAGAAATGAAGGAAACACTGCAGGAGCACAGCGACTGCCAGACTGCTCCAAACTCTGCTAGGGATTCTGCAAACGCTCCGCGCTGCACTGATATTTTTAAACACTTTCTCCTTCCCAATAGAAACAAAAGAAACACTGCAGGAGCACAGCGACTGCCAGACTCCAAACTCTGCTCCAGACTCTGTGAATATTCCACGTTGCAGAGATGTTTTTAAGCACTTGCTCCTTCCCAATAGAAATGAAAGAAACACTGTAGGAGCACAGCAACTGCCAGACTGCTCCAAACTCTGATCCAGACTCTTTGTAACCTCGATGTTCTCAGGAGGACTATCCATGAAAGTTCTTAAAGTTTGCAAGAACAGTAAAACACCCCAAATACTGATAATTCACCAAATCATTCAACGTGTTCTTCTAGCTTGCACTCACATAGTTTATATCCATATATGTGTGCCGAGCAGGGTTTGCATGTGTCTGCAAAAGACTGATGGGAGCAAATATTGTTCAAGAATTACAAACCTTAAGGGCCTAATTCACAGAAGCGTTTTATAATACCAAAACCCCACTGGAAAATGCTCTGTGAATTAGGGTCTAAGTGCTTTAACTTTACTTTCCACAGGATGCACCACTTGTAATAAAAGTGTAAATAAGAAAAACGTTGAATAGTGTTACAGTGTCCTTATAATATTACCAGTGTGAAAGTGAATGGATATCTAGAACTTCATCTATTTGTACAAACAAGCTGCACTTTATAGCTGCGGGCATAACATGTTCTCTTGAAACCCATCTTCATTTCAATTGAACAAACTCACTATGAAAAAAAATAACTAGACGAACCATGCTCTGGTAAAGAAAATGGTGGCTTATTAAAAGACGCAAAGGAAGTTAAAGGTGGATTTATAAAAAGCAGAGCATGACAAAATTGCATTTTACATTCTATCCATTGTCTAGGCACAAGTGTATATAATATGTAGTAACATGAATTCGGATCCGTCTGAATTTAAGTGTAACCTGTAAAACGACTGGTAGCAAGAGAATGAAAGAAACAACGAAGTAATGTACACAGAAGAACATCATTTGGAAGACAGCGATGAGCTTGCTAGGATTTTATGCATCTTTTTACAGTTAATGCAGTCTTCAACCTGTCTTTACACCATAATTAGATAGTGAAAAGACTGCCGCAGATAAACCCCATAAGATGTCATTATGAACAGAATATCACACTGTTCCAGTGCAATTGACCCGCACAGCCCAACATGGAAGCCATTGTTGCATAATTGCCTCTATGTGCATTGTATTGATTTTGAATGGATTAGATGAACATGCAGTACTCACTTTGGAACAATTTTAATATCGTTAACAAAATTGGTTGTTTCTATTTTTTCAACGCTCGCACACTTGCACAGTTATCTCCACAGATTGCACATGAACTGCTGCTTAAATCCAATAAAATGAACAGATTTATGCTGCTCGTGATTTTCCAATTGCAAATCCTGAATTGTATTAAAGATTAGAATCTTGCTTTAATCAATATATAGATTTTGCATCAATGGTATGGACATCAACCCTGTTCCTTTCACATTTGTAAACATATTCCATCATTGTAGTTTATTAAAAAAAAATACATATAAAATATATGACACCATTAATGTATGTATTACATATGTGCATCATTGCTCATTCCTTGTTTTACCCAGTTGGAGTTTCTTATGGAATGTGTTCTTCATAAAACATATCTCCACTTTTACTTATTTCATCAAGACTGACTTTGGTGCTTAACTGTCTATGAGATATTTCCAGCCTAACGAAAGGAAATGTTCCTTGTGCCAGGGATATAAGCTTCAGTGGCATTTATTAAGCACACATCTTAGTATTAACGAAAAATATTATTATAAATTAGGACACTTCCTCTGTATTAAACAATGATGTGCCATGCTGTCTGCTGGGGGATAGATACAGCGTCGTTCACTTTCAACTTTTGGGATGGATGCTGAAGTATCCATGGTGATGGGGTGAGAGAGAACTAACAGCCTCTTCATGCCTCAGATGGCTGACGTCATTTATGCAGTGTTGGAAGTTACTTAGATTCAGGAAGAGAAAGAGCGAGCTTAGGAGAGTCGGGTTACCCGAGCCATTGAGTGTGAAAAACAAGGGCAAGGAATGACCATGACCCAGGGGCGTGGCCCAGAGTGATGCTGAGAGCAGGTGATACTGCAGTAGATACCCTGGGAGATAAGGCAGCAGGACTAGCTGGGAGAATCTTTGTTGGTTACATTCTAAACATGTGTTTTTGCTGGTGGTGATTTGGGGAGTGAAACTCGTACACGGCTGGTTTACTTTGGGCAAGATAAATATCCCTTTGAGCTGGCTTTGAGGAAGAGTTTCAGAGACTCCACCCCCTCCTACCATCTGCCGGTAAAGAAGGGGCTTAAACACTGATGTAGTGTATCAGTGGCATACATGTGAAGTTTACAGCATGCAAAGTGCAGTCACTGTCATGCCGTCCATTCGGTTGAGGGTGGAAGAGTGTGGAGTAGGCTGAGCTGTAGTTCTATGGCAAGGCTATCCTCTGTGAACATGGCGCCTCTGAAAGAATTGGATTTAATTGAAGGTATCAAATCGTTATCGAATGTATTGCTTGTGTTAGACTCATAGGTATCCCACTTCAATAGAAAACATACATCCCTGGGAAGAATGTACTTAGACAAGAAGATGACACGGAGTCTGGCTCCAACGGGTGGACACGAGAACCATATGCCTCTATATGGAACCGTCATTACTAACTGTGTTTTTACAAACAATAAATGAACAGGAGTTGCCATAAATAACCTTTTGAGGAAAACAATAACTAATTATCATGTCTTTGCTCTAAATGAACACTACAGACCTCATGAACTAATTGCCACCACTAGTGACATTGTTGCCTGTAACTCTCCTGCAATCCTTGAATATGATGACATACCAGCAAAGATGCAGAATATAAAATGTCCTAAGATGTCCTGTGACCCAGCTAGTGGAAACACTTAAAACTAGGGTATATCAAAGCATATACACCATGATACATAGGAAACTTTAAATATATATATATATATATATATATGTATATATATATATTCAATGAATAAACTTTGTTAAAGGGACGTTATGGTTAAGTTGCGCTACTATTAAATTCAGTGAAAAAACTTTGTTAAAGGGACGTTATGGTTAAGTTGCGCTACTAAAAACCTATGAAATTTTGTGAAAAAACTTTGTTAAAGGGACATTATGGTTCCAAGTAAAACTGAAAAATCCTTGAAATTCTGCAGTCATGGTAAGCTAAGCAACCACAACTCGCGCCACCACCGTGCACTGCTAAGACTAACACCCACGACTTCAAAGATGACATCACAAATGTCATTGATGACATCACTGATGACATCACATGTGTATGTACTTTTCATGAAATATGTGTACACGGGATTCTTATTATAATGTTGCAAAAAAAGTGTCAAGGATCATTGCAATAAATATCATACCCTAATCAGTGCATTGAACGATGCATTGATATAAATAGCGTTCTATTATGGGGTTCTATCTAGAATACTAAGCTACTCATGCAGAAACAACATTGTGTGCAGCATACAAGATGAAGGTATAATATTCGTAATGTTAATATGTTAAATCATGAAATAATAATTGTTTTCTTAATAGATTTTTGTGTACTGTGAAATATGTAATAAGTAGCTAATAAAACACATGTATTACATAATTGCATTACTATAAACAAAACACAAAGACACAAGAACATATACCAATATGGGTATATACAGGGAAAGTGAAGTTAGCAAAAAAGCACAAGTAGTAGCAGAAACAATTCATAACTTAACTGATTATTTTCATTCAAATAAATGATTGCTCTGTTTCAAAGCTGCTATTTACCCTATGTATATGTATCACTTGATGTGATTGGACCCTAAGGAAAGTAGTGAGAGTACAATGTATACAAATATGACCATATACAGGGAAAGTACAGCCATAAAAAAACAACAGAACTGTCAGAAAGTGCTCATAAGTCTAGTCATTATCTTTATGCACAAAAAGGATTGTTGTCTTCGAGCTTGTGTCTTCCCGTATGTATATGTTTCATATGATGTGAATGGACTCTAAGGGAATTACTGTAAGAACCTACTTGAAGGATACGTGTACAAATAAAATAAAATGTTTAGTTTCTGACTGTTACTGAAGAAAACCATGTGGCCTAGATATGTCAGCAAAAGAAAAAAGAGTGAGCCAGACATGTGATGTCATCAGTGATGTCATCAATGACATTTGTGATGTCATCTTTGATGTCGTGGGTGTTAGTCTTAGCAGTGCACAGTGGTGGCGCGGGTTATGGTTGCTTAACTTACCATAACTTGTGAATTTCAAGGGTTTTTCGGTTTTACTTGGAACCATAACGTCCCTTTAACAAAGTTTTTTCATTGAATTTCCTAGGTTATTATTAGTGCAACGTCACCATAACATCCTTTTCAATAGATGAAGACCACTAGCATCTTAGGTCCTCAAAGTGGGAACCCCGGGTGGTAAAAAAAAAAAGATTTTCCTTCCTACACCGGGACGCCTGCTGGTGTAGGAAGGAAAATCTTTTACCAAGAAGGCCACCATGGAAAGGGAACACGGGGTGTATAAAGAGAACACAACAGGGCATGAGCGGGGGGTCGGGAGGGAACAGGGGAGACACGTGGGCATGAGCGAGGGGTGGGGGAACAGGGCACACGGGGCATGAGCAGGGGGTGGGGGGAACGGAGGTAGACACGGGGCATGAGTGGGGGGTGAGGGGGCAAGGAAGGAAACCCAGAGTATGAGCGGGGGTGGGGGAACACGAGAGAGGCACGGGGCATGAGCAGGGGGTGGGGGGAACAGGGAACACACGGGGCATGAGCGGGGGGTGGGGAGGAACACAAGGGAGACACGGAGCATGAGCGGGGGGTGGGTGGAACAGGGGAGACACGGGGCATGAGCGGGGGTGGGGCGGAAAAGGAGGGGGACACAGGGCATGAGCGGGGGTGGAACAGGGGAGACACGGGGCATGAGTGAAGGGTGGGGAGAACAGGGAAAACACGGGGCATGAGCAGGGGGTGGGGTGAACAGGGGAGACACGGAGCATGAGCGGAGGGTGGGGGGAAAAGGAGAGAGAAACGGGGAATGAGCAGGTGGTGGGCTGGAAAAGGGGAGAGACGAGCATGAGCAGGGGGTGGGGGAACAGGCAAAACACGAGGCATGACCGGGGGGTGGGGGATCACGAGGGAGACATGGGCCATGAGCAGGGGGTGGGGGGACACGAGGGAAACACAGGGCATGAGCGGGGGGTGGGGGTACAGGAGGGAGACACAGGGCATTAGCGTGGGGGTACAGGAGGGAGACACAGGGCATGAGCGGGGGGTGGCAGGAACACAATGGAGACACGGGACATGAGCGGAGAGTGGGGGGTACACGAGGGAGACACGGGGCATGAGTGGGGGGTGGTGGGGAACAGTGGAGAACAGGGGAGACACGGAGAATGAGCAGGGGGTGGGGGGAACAGGGGAGACAAGGGGCATGAGCGGGGGGTGGGGGAGAAAAGGAGGGAGACATGGGGCATGAGCGGGGGTGGGGTAGAACAGGGGAGACACGGGGAATGAGCGGGGGGGTGGGAAACAGGGCAAACACAGGGCATGAGCAGGGGGTGGGGGAATCAGGAGAGAGACACAGGGCATGAGCGGGGGGTGGAGGGGGGAAGGATGGGGACACGGGGCATGAGCGGGGTGTGGGGGAACAGGGGAGACACGGGATATGAGCGGAGGTGGGGAACAGGGGAGACACGGGCATGAGCAGGGGGTGGGAAACAGGGCAAACACAGGGCATGAGCACGGGGTAGGGGGAGCAGGAGAGAGACATGGGGCATGAGCGGAGGGTGGAGGGGGGAAGGATGGAGACACGGGGCATGAGCTGGGTGGGGTAACACAGGAGACACGGGGCAGGAGCGGGGGTGGGGGGTAACACAAGGGAGACACGGGCATGAGCGGGGGTGGGAGGTAACACAAAGGAAACATGGGGCATGAGCGGGGGTTGGGAGGGTAACAGGGGAGACACAGGACATGAGCGGGGGGTGGGGGGTAACACAACAGAGACACGGGGCATGAGCGGGGGTGGGGGGTAACACAAGGGAGATACGGGGCATGAGCGGGGGTGGGGGTAACACAAGGGAGACATGTGGCATGAGCAGGGGTGGGGGGTAACAGGGGAGACAGGGTACGAGCGGTGGGTGGGGGGGAACAGGGCAGACAGGGCATGAGCGGGGGGTGGGGGAACAGGGCATGAGCGGGGGATAAGGGGAACAGGGCACACACGGGGCATGGCGGGGGGTGGGGGAAACAGGAGAAGGACACGGGGCATGAGCAGGGGTGGGGCGGAAAGGAGGGAGACACGGGGCATGAGCAGGGGGTGGGGTGGAACAGGGGAGACAAGGGGCATGAGCGAAGGGTGGGGAGAACAGGGAAAACACGGGGCATGAGCAGAGGGTGGGAGGAACAGGGGAGACACGAGCGGAGGGTGGGGGGGAAAAGGGGAGAGACACGGGGAATGAGCATGGGGGTGGGGTGGAAAAGGGGAGACACGAGCATGAGCAGGGGGTGGGGGGAACAGGAGGAAGACACGGGGCATGAGTGGGGGGTGGGGGGGAACAGCACAGACACAGGGCATGAGAGGGGGGGTGGGGGAAAAGGATGGAGACACGGGGCATGAATAGGGGGTGGGGGGAAAGGAGGGAGACACGGGGCATGAGCTGGGGATGGGGGAACAGGGGACACACAGGGCATGAGCGGGGGTGGGGGCAACAGCGGAGACACAGGGCATGACCGGGGGAATGGGGGCAACAGGGGAGACAAAGGGGCTTGAACGGGGTGGGGGAAAGGAGGAAGTCACGGGGCATGAGCAGGGGGTGAGGTGGAACAGGGGAGGCAAGGGGCATGAGGAGGGGTGTGGGAACAGGGCAAACACGGGGCATGAGCAGGGGATGGGCGGATCAGGGGAGACACGGAGCATGAGCGGGGGTGGGGGGAAAAGGAGAGACACAGGGCATGAGCGGAAAGTGGGGTGGAACAGGCGAGACACAGGGCATGATCAGGGGGTGGGGGAACAGGCAAAACATGGGGCATGAGCAGGGGTGGGGGGAACGGGAGGGAGACACGTGGCATGAGCGGGGGGTGGGGGGGAACAGGGCACACACGTGGCATGAGCGGGGGGTGGGGGGGAACAGGGCACACACAGGGCATGAGCAGGGGGTGGGGGGAACAGGGGAGACATGTGGAATGAGCAGGGGGTGGGGGAACAGGGCAAACACGGGCCATGAGCGGGGGGGGAACACGAGGGAGACACAGGCCATGAGTGGGGGGTGGGGGGGTGGGGAGGGGCACTAGGAAGACACGGGCCATAAGCGGGAACACGAGGGAAACACGGGGCATGAGCGGGGGGTGGGGGTATAGGAGGGAGACATGGGGCATGAGCGGGGGGTGGTGGTACAGGACGGAGACACAGGGCATGAGCGGGGGGTGGGAGGAACACGAGGGGGACACGGGACATGAGCGGAGGGTGGGGGGGTACACGAGGGAGACACGGGGCATGAGCAGGGGGTGGGGGGAACAGGGGAGACACGGGGCATGAGCAGATGGTGAGGGGGTAACACGAGGGAGACACGGGGCATGAGCGGTGGGTGGGGGGACAGGGGAGACACAGAGCATGAGCGGGGGGAACAGGGGAGACAAGAGGCATGAGTGGGGGGTGGGGGGAAAGGAGGGAGACATGGGGCATGAGCGGGGGTGGGGTAGAACAGGGGAGACACAGGGCATGAGCGGGGGGAAACAGGGCAAACCCAGGGCATGAACGGGGGTTGGGGGGAACAGGAGAGAGACACGGGGCATGAGCGGGGGGTGGGGGCAGAAGGAGGGACACACGGGGCATGAGTGGGGGGTGGGGGGGAAGGAGGGAGACACTGGGCATGAGTGGGGGATGGGGGGGTCACACAGCAGACACGGGGCAGGAGCAGGGGGTTGGGGGGTAACACAAGGGAGACACAGGCATGTGTGGTGGTGGGGGTTAAAACATAGGGGACACTGGGCATGAGCGGGGGTGGGGGGTAATAGGGGAGACACGGGCATTAGCGGGGGGTAGGGGGTAACTCAAGGGAGACACTGGGCATGAGCGGGGGTGGGGGGTAACACAAGGGAGACACTGGCATGAGCGGGGGTGGGGGGTGACACAAAGGAGACACGGGGCATGAGCGGGGTGGGAGGTAACAGGGGAGACACAGGGCATGAGCGGGGTGGGGGTAACAGAAGGGAGACCCGGGGCATGAGCAGGGGGTGGGGGGTAACACAAGGGAGACACAGGGCATGAGCGGGGGTGGGGGGTAACAGGGGAGACAGGGCATGAGCGGGGGGTGGGGGGAAACAGGGGAGACACATGGCATGAGCAGGGGATGGGGGTAACACAAGGGAGACATGGAGCATGAGCGGGGAGTGGGGGGTACACAAGGGAGACTTGGGGCATGAGCAGGGGGTAACACAAGGGAGACACGGGGCATGAGCGGGGGGTGGGGGGTAACAGGGGAGACAGGGCATGAGCGGGGGTGGGGGGGAACAGGGGAGACAGGGCATGAGCAGGGGTGGGGGGAACAGGACACACACAGGGCATGAGCTGAACACGAGGGAAACATGGGGCATGAGCGGGGGGTGGGGGTACAGGAGGGAGACACAGGGCATGAGCGGGGGGGTGGGGGTACAGGAGGGAGACACAGGGCATGAGTGGGGGGTGGGAGGAACACGAGGGAGACACAGGACATGAGCAGAGGGTGGGGGGGTACACGAGGGAGACACGGGGCATGAGCAGGGGGTGGGGGAAACAGGGGAGACAAGGGGCATGAGCGGAGGGTGGTCGGGTAACACGAGGGGGACATGAGCGGGGGGTGGGGGGAGCAAGGGAGACATGGAGCATAAGTGGGGGGTGGGGGGAACAGGGGAGACAAGGGGCATAGCAGGGGGTGGGGGGTAAAGGAGGGAGACATGGGGCATGAGCGGGATGTGGGGTAGAACAGGAGAGACACGGGGCATGAGCGGGGGGTGGGGGGAAAAGGGGAGACACAGGGCATGAGCGGGGGGTGGGGGGGCAACAGGGCAAACACAGGGCATGAGCGGGGGGTGGGCGGGGAAGGAGGGACACACGGGGCATGAGCGGGGGGTGGGAGGGGGAGGAGGGAGACATGGGGCATGAGCAGGGGGTGGGGGAACAGGGTAGACACGGGGCATGAGCAGGGGTGGGGGGTAACACAGGAGACACGGGGCAGGAACAGGGGGTGGGGGTAACACAAGGGAGACACGGGCATGAGCAGGGGTGGGGGGTAAAACAAAGGAGACACTGGGCATGAGCGGAGGGTGGGGGTAACAGGGGAGACACAGGGCATGAGCGGGGGTTGGGGGTAACACAGTGGAGACACTGGGCATGAGCGGGGGGTGGGGGTAACACAAGGGAGACACTGGCATGAGCGGGTTGGGGGTAAAACAAAGGAGACACTGGGCAGGAGCGGGAGGGGTGGTGGGTAACAGGGGAGACACAAGTCATGAGCGGGGGGTGGAGGTAACACAAGGGAGACACTGGGCATGAGCGGGGGGTGGGGGTAACACAAGGGAGACACTGGCATGAGCGGGGGTGGGGGGTAACACAAAGGAGACACGGGGCATGAGCGGGGGTGGGGGGTAACAGGGGACACACAGGGCATGAGCGGGGGGTGGGGGGTAACACAAGGGAGACACGGGACATGAGCAGGGGGTGGAGGTAACAGAAGGGAGACATGGGGCATGAAGGGGGGGGTAACACAAGGGAGACAGGGCATGAGCGGGGGGTGGGGGGTAACACAAGGGAGACACAGGGCATGAGCGGGGGGTGGGGGGTAACACGGGAGACAGGGTATGAGCAGGGGGTGGGGGGAACAGGGGAGACACAGGGCATGAGCAGGGGGTGGGGGGTAACACGAGGGAGACACAGGGCATGAGCGGGGCGTGGGGGTAACACAAGGGAGACATGGGGCATGAGCGGGGGTAACACAAGGGAGACACGGGGCATGAGCGGGGATGGGGGTAACACAAGGGAGACACGGGGCATGAGCGGGGGCTGAGGCATAACAGGGGAGACAGGGCATGAGTGGGGGTGGGGAGGAACAGGGGAGACAGGGCATGAGCGGGGGGTGGGGGGAACAGGAGAAGGACACAGGCATGAGCAGAAAGTGGGGAGAAAGGAGGGAGACAAGGGGCATGAGCAGGGGGTGGGGGGAACAGGGGAGACACAGAGCATGAGCGGAGGGTGGGGGGGAAAAGGAGAGAGACACGGGGCATGAGCAGGGGATGGGGTGGAACAGGGGAGACAGTGCATGAGCAGGGGGTGGGGGAAACAGGCAAAACAGGGGGCATGACCAGGGGTTTGGGGGGAACAGGAGGGAGACACGGGGCATGAGTGGGGGTGGGGGGAACAGCGCAGACACGGGGCATGAGTTGGGGGTGGGGGGGAAAAGGATGGAGACACGGGGCATGAGCAAGGGTGGGGGGAAAGGAGGGAGTCATGGGGCATGAGCCGGGGGTGGGGGGTAACACAAGGGAGACACGGGGCATGAGCGGGGGGTGGGGGTAACACAAGGGAGACACAGGGCCTGAGCATGGGGTGGGGTTAACACAAGGGAGTTGCGGGCATGAGCGGGAGGTAACACAAGGGAGAAACGGGCCTGAGCGGGGGTTGGGGGGTACCACAAGGGAGACACGGGGCATGAGTGGGGTGTAACAGGGGAGATAGGGCACACACGGGGCATGAGCAGGGGTGGGGGGTAACAGGGCACACACGGGGCATGAGCGGGGAGTGGGGGAACAGGGCACACACAGGGCATGAACAGGCGGTGAGGGGGAACAGGGCACACACAGGGCATGAGCGGGGGTGGGGGGGAAAGGAGGGAGACACAGGGCATGCACGGGGGGTGGGGGGAAGGAGGGAGACACGGGGCTTGAGCGGGGGGTAGGGGAACCTGGGAGAGATGGGGCATGAGCGGGGGGTGGGGGAACAGGGGAGACACGGGGCATGAGCGGGGGTCGGGGGGGTAACACAGGATACACGGGGCATGAGCGGGGGGTGGGGGTAAAACAAGGGAGACACAGGGCATGAGCAGGGGGTGGGGGTAACACAAGGGAGACACGGGCATGAGAGGGGGTGGGGGTAACACAAAGGAGACACGGGGCATGAGTGGGGGGTGGGGGTAACAGGGGAGACACAGGGAATGAGCGGCGGGTGGGAGGTAACACAAGGGAGACACGGGGCATGAGCCGGGGGTGGGGGTTAACACAAGGGAGACACGGGGCATGAGAGCGGGGGTGGCGGTATAACAGAAGGGAGACACGGGGCATGAGCGCGGGAGGGTGGGGGGGAACAGGGCACACACGTGGCATGAGCGGGGTGTGGGGGGGAACAGGGCACACACGGGGTATGAGCGGGGGGGGTGGGGGGTAACAGGGGTCACACGGGGCATGAGCGTGGGGTGGGGGGAACATGAGGGAGACAAGGGGCATGAACAGGGGGTGGGGTGGAACAGGGGAGACACGGGGCAGGAGCAGGGGGTTTGGGGAACAGGCAAAACACGGGGCATGAGCAGGGGGTGGCGGGAACGGGAGGGAGACACGGGGCATGAGTGGGGTGTGGGGGGAACAGGGGAGACACAGGGCATGAGCAGGGGGTTTGGGGAACAGGCAAAACACGGGGCATGAGCAAGGGGTGGTGGGAACGGGAGGGAGACACGGGGCATGAGTGGGGTGTGGGGGGAACAGGGCAGACACGGGCCATGAGTGGGGGGTAGGGGGAAAAGGATGGAGACATGGGGCATGAGCGGTGGTGGGGGGGAAAGGAGGGAGACATGGGGCATGAGCGGGGGGTGGGGGGTAACACAAGGGAGACACGGGCATTAGCGGGGGGTGGGGGGTAACACAAGGGAGACACTGGGCATGAGCGGGGGGTGGGGGTAACACAAGGGAGACATGGGCATGAGCGGTAGGTAACACAAGGGAGAAAAGGGGCATGAGCGGTGGTTGGGTGGTAAAACAAGGGAGACACAGGGCATTAGCGGGGAGTGGGGGGTAACAGGGGAGACAGGGCACACACATAGGGCATTAGTGGGGGTGGGTGTAACAGGGCACACACTGGGCATGAGCGGGGGTGTGGTGGAACAGGGCACACACGGGGCATGAGCGGGGGGTGAGGGGGAACAGGGCACACACGGGGCATGAGCGGGGGGTGGCGGGGAACAGGGCACACACGGGGCATGAGCGGGGGGTGGGGGGAACATGAGAGAGACATGAGGCATGAGCGGGTGGTGGGGGGTTAAGGAGGGAGACACGGGGCATGAGCGGGGGTGGGGGAACAGGGGAGACACGGGGCATGAGCGGGGCGGGGGGTGGGGGAACCTGGGAGAGATGGGGCATGAGCGGGGGGTGGGGTGACAGGGGAGACACGGGGCATGAGCGGGGGTGGGGGAACAGGGGAGACACGGGGCATGAGCGGGGCGGGGGGTGGGGGAACCTGGGAGAGATGGGGCATGAGCGGGGGGTGGGGTGACAGGGGAGACACGGGGCATGAGCGGGGAGTGGGGGTAACACAGGAGATACGGGGCATGAGCAGGGGGTAGGGAGGTAACACAAGGGAGACACGGCATGAGAGGGGGTGGGGTAACACAAAGGAGACATGGGGCATGAGGGGGGGTGGAGGGTAACAGGGGAGACACAGGGCATGAGCGGGGGGTGCGAGGTAACACAAGGGAGACACGGGGCATGAGCGGGGGGTGGGGGTAACACAAGGGAGACACGGGGCATGAGCGCCGGGGTGGGGGGTAACACAAGGGAGAAACGGGGCATGAGCGCGAGGGGTGGGGGGAACAGGGCACACACGGGGCATGAGCGGGGGGTAGGCGCTAACAGGGGACACACGGGGTATGAGCGGGGGGTGGGGGGTACACGAGGGAAGCACGGGGCATGAGCGGGGGGGTGGGGTGGAACAAGGGAGACACGGGGCATGAGTGAGGGGGTGGGGTAACACAAGGGAGACAGGGGGCATGAGCAGGGTGGGTGGGGGTAACACAAGGGAGACATGGGGCATGAGCAGGGGGTAGGGGGTAACACAAGGGAGACACGGGGCATGAGCGGGGGTGGGGGGAACAGGGGAGACACAGGGCATGAGCGGGTGGTGGGGGAATAACACGAGGGAGACATGGGGCATGAGTGGGGGTGGGGGTAACACAAGGGAGACACGGGGCATGAGTGGGGGTGGGGGGGTAACACACGGGAGACACGGGTCATGAGCAGGGGGGTGGGGGGTAACACAAGGGAGACAAGCGGCATGAGCGGGGGGGTGGGTGGTAACACAAGGGAGACATGGGGCATGAGCGGGGGTGGGGGGTAACAAGGGAGACACGGGGCATGAGCGGGGGGTGGGGGGTAACACAAGGGAGACACGGGGCATGAGCAGGGGGTGGGGTGTAACCGGGGAGACACAGGGCATGAGCGGGGGGTGCAGGGGAACAGGGCACACACGGGGCATGAGCGGGGGGTGGGGGGAAAAGGAGGGAGACACGGGGCATGAGCGGGGGGTGGGGGGAACAGGGGAGACACGGGGCATGAGCGGGGGTGGGGGGAAAGGAGGGGGACATGGGGCATGAGCGGGGGGTGGGGGAAGGAGGGAGACACCAGGCATGAGCGGGGTGGGGGGAACACGAGGGAGACATGGGGCATGAGCGGGGGTTTGGAGGGAACAGGGGAGACATGTGGCATGAGCGGGGGGGTGGGGGGAACAGGGCAGACACGGGGCATGAGCGGGGGGGTGAGGGGAACACGAGGGAGACACGGGCCATGAGCGGGGGGTGTGGGGAAGGGGAGAGGGTCACGAGGGCCTGCGCCTCACTGCCTTGTGCCTTGAAAGAAACATTACTGCCTACAGGTACACTCGTGGCCGATGCAGAGCCGATGCAGCCCACAACTACACCGTGCAGGCAGTAGATCCTGCTTTTATTGACAAAGCCTCTCATGTGATAAACAAAGATGGTGGGCGTCTCTGAAAATAGACGCACTGCATGCTTCACGACAGCCAATAGAAAAGCATGTCAGATGTCCGCGGATATCACGCAAGCCGCTTGCCCAATCCCCGTCCTGTCCGCGGAGCGAACAGGGAAGTGTGTCCGCGAAGCGAACAGGGAAGTGTGTCCGCGAAGCGAACACAGATATCACTATTTTTTTCTGACCTACTTTTTGGTCATTGAAAAAAAACTACTGGACGGATTTTCACCAAATTTGCAAAAGCACGCTTTCGGGACCAATCCGCTGCTCCTGGTCCGAATTTGGTGAAAATCCGTCCAGCGGTTTGAGCTGTAGGCGCAAGCAAAGTTTTTTCCCATTCAGTCTATGGGGAAAAAAAAAATGTGGGACACCCCCTATAATTTTGCCCCCCCAAGACCAAACCTCACCAAACTTTGCAAATTCAGAGTGGGCCATATACTTTTTTTGCAAAGTTTGGTGAGGATTCGTCCAGGGGGAGCGAAGTTATAAGCCGCCCAAAAAGTGCTCTTCCTATGGAAACACCAACTTTACCATAACTACATGGCCACTACTGTGGCCATGTAATATATATATATATATATATACATATATATATATATGTATATTCAGGGAAAAAACTTTGTTAAAGGGACGTTATGGTTCCAAGTAAAACCGAAAAACCCTTGAAATTCGGCAGTTATGGTAAGCTAAGCAACCATAACTTGCGCCGCCACCGTGCACTGCTAAGACTAACACCCAGGACATCAAAGATGACATCACAAATGTCATTAATGACATCACTGATGACATCACATGTCTGGCTCACTATTTTATCTTTTGCTGACATATCTAGGCCACATGGTTTTCTTCAGTAACAGTCAGAAACTAAGAATTTTATTTTATTTGTAGACATATCCTTCTAGTAGGTTCTTACAGTAATTCCCTTAGAGTACAGTCACATCATATGAAACATATACATATGGGAAAACACAAGCTTGAAAGATAGCAATCCTTTTTGTGCATAAAGATAATCACTAGACTTATGAGCACTTTCTGATAGTTCTGTTGTTTTTTTATGGCTGTACTTTCCCTGTATATGGTCATATTTGTATACATTGTACTCACACTACTTTCCTTAGGGTCCAATCACATCAAGTGATACATATACATAGGGTAAATAGCAGCTTTGAAACAGAGCAATCATTTATTTGCATGAAACTAATCAGTTAAGTTATGAATTGTTTCTGCTACTACTTGTGCTTTTTTGCTAACTTCACTTTCCCTGTATATACCCATTTTGGTATGTGTTCTTGTGTATTTGTGTTTTGTCTATAGTAATGCAATTATGTAATACATGGGTTTTATTAGCTACTTATTACATATTTCACAGTACACAAAAATCTGTTAAGAAAACAATTATCATTTCATTATTCAACATATTAACATTACGAATATCATACCTTCATCTTGTACGCTGCACACAATGTTATGTTTCTGTATGAGTAGCTTAGTATACTAGATAGAACCCCATAATAGGATGCTATTTATATCAATGCATCGTTCAATGCACTTATTAGGGTATATTTCTTGCAATGATTCTGGACACTTTTTTCGCAACATAATAAGAATCCCTTCTACACATATTTCATGAGAAGTACATACACATGTGATGTCATCAGTGATGTCATCAATGACATTTGTGATGTCATCTTTGATGTCCTGGGTGTTAGTCTTAGCAGTGCACGGTGGCGGCGCGAGTTATGGTTGCTTAGCTTACCATAACTGCCGAATTTCAAGGGTTTTTCGGTTTTACTTGGAACCATAACGTCCCTTTAACAAAGTTTTTTCACTGAATTTCCAGTTATCTAGAAATCCCTAATTCTCCTGGTTTTGTTTCTGTTTCTGCCCCACCTTCCAAGTCATAATTGTATATATATATGAAATAAAGTTACTTTTCTTATATTGTGTTGTAATTACTTTCAGTTCCTTGTAATAAAACCAATTTAGGTGTCCACAGACACCGCGGTTGTTCGGAAATGTTCGTAAAGAAACGAAAATGTAACTGTCCTGAGGACACTACATCTGTCCGTAATGTTCTCATGCAAGTTCAAAATGTTCTAAGAACACTCGTAGTGTCCTGAAATGTTCGTAAAGAAACAAAAATTACAGTGTTCTACAGTGTTCTAAAGAACACTATATCTGTCCGTAATGTTCGCTATCAACTTAAAACTGTCCTAAGAACACAATTGGTGTCCTGAAATGTTCGTAAATAAACGAAAATGATGTGACCTTAACAACAGTACAACTATTCGTAGTGTTCGCTACCCAATTGAAAGTGTTCTAAGAACACAATTGGTGTCCTGAAATGTTCGTACATAAACTAAATTACACGTGTCCTGAAGAACAATATATCTGTCCTTACTGTTCGCTACCAAGTTTAAACTGTTCTAAGAACACACGCGGTGTCCTGAAATATTCGTTTCACGTGTGACGCACTTTTAATTACTTCAGAACCCGAACAGTGTCCGTAGGACATCAATGCGCATGCGCTAACCAATCTCCGTGCACTTGGTGTCCTGCGGACAGGCGCTTCCTTCGCAGACTAGTTCGCAAACAGATCATATGACCGTGCCCACGCTCATCGTGTGTCCTGAAATGCGGACACTGTTCGTGTCCCCGAACAATTTAAAAGTACATTTTCAGTTAATCCATAATATTTTTCAATAAAATCTGACCATGCCACAAGTCCCACATAGCAATCTTGAGTTTCTATATACCTTTTGAAACTTTCCGATCCTTTTTTTGTGTTCGATCTGTCCGCGCACAGTGCGCATGTCCGCGGACCGCGCACAAGCACCCCTATAAAAGACCGCGGCCAAGAGCTTATTCCCATTGTGTTTCTGGCTATTCTTCAGAACACAGTGATTTTTGCTGCCACCTGCAGACTACACCATCATCGACATGGCATCCTTGGCTGCTGAACTGCCACTTGGTGCTGCACCTGCTTCAGCACCACCACCACCCCCTCCACCACCACCACCTCCCCAAGGGCCTGAAGAGGGGAACAGGACTGAGGATGCGGAGGAGGAAGAAGAGGATGATGAGAATGAGGTAGAGGAAATCCCTACTACCCGCACTAGGCGTGAGTCTTGGGTGTGGCGGTTATTTACCATTCATGGGAATGGTCCTAAGGCTTGTGCGAACCATGTTACCCGCAATGAGTGCAAAATGATACTCAGTCACGGGAAGCACGGTAACTACAGCTTTGGGACCACTACTATGAAGCGACACCTGAGGTCATTTCACTCTGGGGCTATTCGCAGGGTTGTACCTTGCGAAGAACGTAGCAGGTTGATTTCCTCTACTTCATCCTCTGTTTCTGATCCTGTCACCACAAGGACCACCTCTGTGGGACAGCGTTTTTCTCAAGCTGCCTCACAGGCCATACAGAATGCTGATGACCCTTACCTTTCGAGGGTCACAGTTGTATGTATGTACTGTGACACAGTACTCTGCAGGGGGGAGCGACTTCGGAGTGCTTTTGAGACTATCGTCTCAAACCACGAGAAGACCTGTTCACTACCCAAATAAAACCCACTCTACATCTTCCTCTCTCAGCTCGCCCTTTCTTATCCCTGTGGTTGGTGTCCCCCCCTTTACCCTCCTTTCCCCTCCTCTCCTAGTGTGGCGTGTCTGAAAAACCAAAAAAAATACAAAATTACAAAAATCAAAAAAAAATAAGGCTATTTTCAGAGCCGCCTTTCCCAGTTAAAAAATAGAAGTGAAAATAAATGAAGCAGGGCTCTTTGTATTTTTTAGAAGTCCGCGGACAGTTCGCGAACATTAAAAAAATTGGGTTACTACTCCATCACAAACATTGTAATTTTCTCTGGAAAGAAGTGGTGGCTCTGAAAAGAGCTTTTGGGTGGTGTTTGTAAGTCAAAAATAGTAAATGCTTAACATCTACTTCAAAATCGTTGTTGTAATTCCAAAAAAGGTCGCAATGCATTTTGTACATTTCTCAGAAAAATCTGATTGCCACCATAAGTAAAATGGACTCCATCTCTGCAAAAAATGTATGTACTACAAAACATAATATTTTCATTGTGAAAAGAAGACATGCCAAAATCTCTTAGAAAGCCACAAACAGCCTTATTAACATTGCGCCTTGCTTTTTCCATTTGTGGACCAAATGAAGAAGAACGAAGCCACATTTGTCTCTGCGCAATCCGTGAAAATATCACTTGAGAATTAGGAAACATGTACATAACCTTCCTCAGTCCTTCTTTCATAGCAAATTGCAAAGAAATTCCAGTCACATGCCCTAAACTGTTCCCTCCACAATGAATTACAATTATGTCTGGATGTTGCTCTGTCTCCAAAGTAGCACAGAGAGGTAGCAAATCCAACCACTTCATTCCACGTACTCCATGCCAGTGTACTTCCATATGTGGGAATCCAAGATCTACAGCTACTCCACAGCTTTCTGCATGCACCTTCAACCAATGTATCCACGAATCTCCTAAAATCCAAACAATCTGTTTTCTGAAACACACAGCCATAGCTATCTTTTGTTCTCTCAGCAAAAAGAGTATCTCAGAAAATCTCTCCTGGCACAAAACACCCACCAAACTTTCCTGACCAATCCCTTTCAGTGCTTATTCTCATTTGCATGACTTCTGAACCCAAAAATCCCCGGATGTAACACCCGATGTCCGGGAACTACCGCCATGTCCGCTGACATATCGTAACATGAACAGCCCTTCTATCATTTCCACTACACTCTCTCTGCTATTCCCTCATTGGATGTACCTCAAAAATCACATGACCATGCACCAATCACATTCAATATATATAATAAACAAAAATAATCAGGATGGGGAGATCCAAAACAGAGACACAGAGGTGCTAGGCGTGTGTGTTTATTCTATAATCACACAGGAAGAGGTAAGTATCTGTACAATTTATTTTACATTACTTCCGATAAGCACGAAAGGTGGTATAGAGAAAACGGACAGGGTTGGTTATGCAGTGGTGACACAGGTGGGTGCAAACCTCTGGAGTGTAGAGGTCAGCATTACATTGAGATGCATATTGCCTCGTATATCGAGGGGGTATAAGGACCCGCTGTTGAACATAAACACAAGGAGCACACAATAATCTTGAAAGTGAAACAGGTACAAGTAGTGATGCTGTTGTGATGAGTGGTTCGACACAGGGAGTGACACAGGGTGTGTTTCGGCCAAAGAAAGTGGCTTTGGAAGTAGCCGTCTTTATGCTGGCCTTCGTCAGGAAAAGGGCACCAGTAGTGGTGCTGTCCGTGGTGTCTGTGGGTGAAACAAAGCTATTAGGATCTCGGGTAGTTGTTCGATAAGTACTCAGAGTATTAAATACGGGCCAAATTAATGCCCAAAAGATACCACATACGGAGTATCTTAAAAAACAGCTTACCTGCCGCCGGAGGGGAGCAGGTGGGTGCTGTCGGGTGAGCCACCTGTGTCACCACTGCATAACCAACCCTGTCCGTTTTCTCTATACCACCTTTCGTGCTTATCGGAAGTAATGTAAAATAAATTGTACAGATACTTACCTCTTCCTGTGTGATTATAGAATAAACACACACGCCTAGCACCTCTGTGTCTCTGTTTTGGATCTCCCCATCCTGATTATTTTTGTTTATTATACGTATACCCACCTGGGTAAATCGGGACCTAGCCAGGTGCCCTTAAGATTTAAAACCAATCACATTCAAGACCTCTACATCTAACTGCATCATCATAGATCAGCACTGCAAATGTACTCTGAATCTCTCTGAGTACAAGTGTCATATCATTGTCAAGCAGCATCTACCACAAATACTGTACAAGTCTTCAAGATTTCTACTTCCAGCTCCATGCATATTCATATGCATGAACACAAACTTCAGGTATGCATATTTTCTGTGTAGTACATGACATAGCTCTCAACCATTTTTGTTTTACAGGCGGGTGAAATCACCCGATTTTGTTTTTAGCGGGTGAGACGCCCATTGGAATGAATGGGCGTGCAGGAGGCTTGGCGGGTGAGTCTACCCTTTACAAGGCGTGTGACACCCGCCAAAAGAGTGTGAGTTGAGAGCTATGGTAGATGAACACATTTTCAAACAGACTTTTACCTTGTAAAATCTGTAAAATGAATTTACTGTACTTTTTTCAATTTCCTAAAATCAACTACCACTTATACACCATTATACTTTTTACTTTCTTTATACACACACTCAAATCATGTTAAACTAACATTTTTTAAATGAAATATATAGACTACATATATTCAAACAAAATTGCATGCAAACACAATCTATGTTTACACCTTTATAAAAATACTTATACAATTTCATATTTTTTGTTTTTATTTATTTATTTACTTAATTACTATAAATTAGACATGACATTGAGGCGCTATTACCTAGAACAGTTTACTTACAGAAATAGTGGTATTCACTAATATATTATAAATTTCACAAGAGATAGTAAAGATATTTTATTTTTGCTACAGTTAGTCATTCAATACAATTTGTTCATTAAGAACATATCATATGTACTGAACTGATGCAATATATCTTATGTAAATAAATTAGTTTAATGGTTTTACAGAAGGCACTGAGGATTTCAATTAAAAAAATCAATATCTAAATTAAAAACAGTGCTATATACAAACAAAGTTACTAATTTGAAGCTTTCACAGTTGCAGTGAAGACCAGTTTCCTGAAAAGAAGCAGCCGAATTCGAAGAAGAAAGAAAAACTAAGAAGTTACCTGTTAATTTAAAAAAAAAAGTAAGTAAAATATCACCATATTATTTATATTATTAATCAAATATACTATAACATTAATGCCAGCTATTTTGGTTTCTTAAAATAGAGATTTTGTACCATTTTGTACAAAAATTTCCATGTCGTAAACAGCGATTTACAACCAGAATGGCCCACAAATTTCTATTTTTGGACACACAAATTAGCCAACTGAACCACTACAATTTTCATATTATAGAACAAACAACTGTTTTAATTGTATACATAACATTTACTATTTGTACTTTTCCACACCACTAGCTTACTTTATTTTGTCATCTGAACCCCAGTTTAGTGACACATAAATTCAAGAATACCTATCCCTACTAGTTTTAGTTCCCAATGCACAATCACACACCATTACATACATCTTTATCATCTTACTCAAACACTCATGCACACAGCACACATACATTCCAGAACACCCCAACCCATATCTTCTTTATTTTTTTCAACAGACCCTAAAGAATGCCTACCAAAAGACAACTCCGTAGAAAGCAACGCAAAATTAGAGCAAATGAAAATAAAGGTGTCCAACATAAGCATCCATCTCTAGCAGAATTTGTAAAAAAAGTTGAAACAAAACAGCTAATACAATCATTTAGTGAAACACAAGAAGTTCCAAGTACAACAACTTCGCTTCCTCTATCAAAATGTAAAACAAACCAAAAAACAATTAACAGAAAATCAGCTATCAGTACAGATAAAACTACTTCTTCAAATTGTAATATAGTGCAAAGTAAGCATACCAAGAAAAGTATTTTAGCCAAAATATACCGTCACAAAGTCCTTCAAAATCTTATAAAAACAGGAGAGAAATCAGGTTCAAAGCTTAAAACCTATCGTAGGAAATTAATCTTAGAAGCATTGATGGACAGTGCAATTCTTCTCAAAAGAAATTTATTTATTTTACTGTTAAACAAAATGAAACCACTAACAAAACTAATAACTAAATTACAAAAAAGACTTCTCAATAAGCGAAATGTCAACAGAAAGAACTTCTTAAGTATCTGCGGAGGTGAATGGAATCACACTACGAGCACAGAACCAATTTTTAATGAAGAAGCGTACAAACAAAAGCAAACAAATACAATTGCCATAAATAGCAGTGGTCGAGGTTGTGAAAAAGTCAATAATACCATAATGGAACAAGAAGTACTCCTTACAAAAATATGCCCTGAAAACGTAGAATTACCCCTCCATTCAACTGAATCAGAACGTCTAGTGTACAAATGGCCATGCACGTCAATGTGTAACATTCCCAAACAATGTTTCAAATCTTTACACCAATTCCTCAATAAATATGTAAAAAGCAAAGACAAAATCAAAATTAAATTACTGCAAAATATAGATACCTGTCCAGTGTGCAAGTACACAGGACTACAGGGACATTCATTGGCCTGCATTACAGGACCTACTTGTAAAACCACTTTCCATGATATCAAAAGGATATCAACACATCATTCAACTATAAGAAATCTAGTCTATAAACTGTACTATGCTAAAAGTCCTGCTTTAGCACTAGCAAAGTTAAATAACATCCTTCTACATGGTATAGCAAAATACCTAGTTGAAGAAATTCACTATATCCAGAAAAAATATTTTGGAAGTGAAAGCCATTTACAGAATGAAATAGCTTTAAACCAATTAAGCAACATTCTACACATGGCAACCTTTTGCTAAACATATACAAAAAAGAAATACTAAAATGTAAAAGTACATCAGCTGAAGTACCAAACCATGTATGTGTATGTTGCCGTAGAATTCTTTATAAAAGTAACACAAAAACTGTGGACCTATCATACAAAATAGAAGACAATGAAGATTCTAAATGGTTTGAATTAGCTCTCTACCTTCTAGCAGAAAACAAATATGAAATAACTGAGCCATTAATACTTTGCAGTTATTGCACTACAAAACTTGACAACAACCAAACTCCTTCACGTTCTATCACAAATAATTTGGAATTATACCCAGTACCAAAACCTCTACAACAACTTAATTTATATGAGAGCATCATAATTCAAACAGTACACCCATTTCAACCAATAATACGCCTTCCACTAAAAACAGCAAAATTACCTCTCTCTGAATTGGTAAAAGGCATTCGTGGAAAAGTAGTTTATTTACCATTAAATCTAAAAGAAAATGTGCATACTCTAGGAGTGCAACGTCCAATGCAGCAATCTTTAATTATATTAGTAAATGGAGTACCTACAAAAGACAAAAAAATATGGCAACAGCTGGTAGATTTATATAAAGTTAGACAAGCCTTCCAATATCTTAAAGAGAATAATGAATATTACAAAGAAATTAATGTTGAAGAAAACTTGAAAGATACAACTGAAATAATTCAAGTACCACAAGAAGCTGGTCAATTTGAGCTACTAGATCCTGCTACAATATCAAATACTTTAGACCAGTATACAATTCATCCTTTGCACTTTAATGACACCATACAAGATGTACTGGAAACTTACCAAATGCGTCAAACAAAAGGATCGCCAATCAGTATATGGGAAAAAAGTATAGAAGCACGTGCTTTTCCTCTACTCTTTCCAACTGGCAAAGGAGGAAGGTATGATGATAGACCTATTCAAATATCAGCTTCAGAATACCGCTCATTACGGATGTATTCTGAAGATCCCAGATTTAGACAAAATGTGGAATACATATTCCACCTACTCTTTGAAAGTGAACTAGCAACTTTATGTTACGGAGTTGCACACATATTAAAATCAGGATCACGCTTTCAAAATATAACAGCTACACAATTATTAGAGAAAGTGCAACAAAAGGATGAGGTTTTACAATCAAATATTACAAATCTATTAGCAAATATGCGTGGTACTAAAGAGTACTGGTTTCGACGTCATGGAGATGTACTTTGTATGATCAGAAACCTTGGCCCACCCACTTGGTTTGTTACATTAAGTTGTGCAGAATATGCATGGGAAGATTTACATGATTTCCTACGCATATAAAAAAAAAACAAAACAAAAATAGATATTCTAACACCTGGAGAACTTTGTTCTTTGGATCCTGTTAATGTTTCAAGATATTTTCACCATCGCTTCATTGCTATGCTACATTTTATTTGTAATAAAACTGTTCCTCCCGTTGGAGAAGTGCAACACTTCATTTGGAGAAAAGAATACCAAGCCAGATGAGCACCACATATCCACATGCTTTTATGGATTACAGATGCTCCTAAATTTGGTCAAGACAGTGATGCCACTGTTTTACAGTTTATTGAAAAATATGTCACTTGTGAAATTCCATCAGAAGCCACAAATAGTGATCTTTGTGCACAAATTTTACAATTTCAAAGACACAAATGTGGAAAATATTGTCGTCGCAAATACAAAAACAAAGGCAAATACTACACCAAATGCCGATTCGGTTTCCCTAGACCAGTTACAAATACAGGTCAAGTAAACAACCTCATGTCTTCAGTTAGACATACTGTTAAAGGAAAGTCACCTAAAAATACATATTACATAAAAAGAAAAGAAGAAGAAAAATATATCAATGATTATAATGCAATCATTGTCCACTTATGGAATGCAAACATAGATGTGCAGTACATTGCAGACAATTCTACTGCAGTTGCACGATATGTCACAGCATACTTAACTAAAGCAGAAAAGACAGAGCTCCAAGACCTCTGGAATGACCTGTCATCAGATAAAACAGTATCTCAGAAATTATACAGCTTGAGCATAAAAATGCTCACCCATAGAGATTGTGGATCTTATGAAGCAGCTGATCGTTTAACTGGTACTTCATTGTATGGTAAATCTGAAAATATAGTATGGCTAAGTCTTGGTCCAGCTAAATCTAGAAAAAGAGTTCTAAAATCATATGAAGATATAGAAACAATAGCCAAACATGATCCCAACAGCCAAGCCATTTTAAAAAACAATTTATTGGACACATACTACCCAAACAGAAGTAATACTTTGGAAAACATGTGTCTATACCAAATAGCCCAAAACTACACATACAAAAAAAATATTAAACCCGATGAAAAAAAAGGTGAATATAGAGTGACAGACTGTGAAGGCAGCTTAGGTAAACTCACTAAACCAAATTTAATTAATCATATCAAATTGTCATTGAAGACTCCTCAACATAAAGAAGTATGTTACATGTCCCTGCTACAACTCTTCAAACCATGGAGAAAAGAAGAACAATTACTAGATAACTATGACTCATATGAGGATGCTTTCAAAGCAAATGAAAGCACTATAACTGATATAAACTTTACACAGGTACAAAACAATGTTGCACAATGAACAGCAACATGAAGAAGAACTCCAAGCTCAACTAGATAAGGATACTCCTGACAGTAGTCAACCTTCTGTAACAGGAAGCCAAGAACCACTGGGAGAACCACTAATAACAAATGAGGCAGAATTAGCTATGATAGAAGTAGAAAACACCATGTGTCAGTATGAAGATAAGGAAGACTTAACTATACTACAATCAAAACTAAACAATGAGCAAAGTAGCATTTTTCAAGAAGTAACAAAACAAATTGGACATGGTGTAAAACATGAAACTAAAGAATATTCCTGCCATAATTATAAACCTATACTACTGTACGTCAGTGGTGAAGCTGGTACTGGCAAAACATTCCTAGTCAAAATCATTAGTAAGTTCCTTCAACAATTGACAAACAACAAACTGTCAGCTGTTGTCACTGCCCCCACAGGTTTAGCTGCCTACAACATAGGTGGTGTTACATTACACCGATTACTACTATTACCAGTAGAATACCAGAACAAATTAGACTATTACAAACTTTCTGCAGAAGCTGCAATGGAATTACGCAGAGTATTGAAACAAATGAAAATGCTACTAATAGATGAAGTGAGCATGGTCTCCACCCTTATGTTAGCTTTGATTCACCTCAGATTACAAGAAGTACTCAAAACAGACTATGAAGAGCTCTTTGCAGGAAAACACATTATTGTTTTTGGAGATCTGCTTCAATTAACACCAGTAAAAGGTGAACCTATTTTTAAAACATTAGGGCACAAACTCTGCCGTAAAACTGTTGGCAGCATTGGAAATGTCAACCTTTGGCAACATTTCCAATACAGAGAATTAGCAGAAAACATGCGCCAATCTGCAGATCTAACTTATGCCAACATTTTAAAAAGTTCGAGAGTTGGTATACTTTCTAAAGAAGCAGAAGCAACATTGAAAACCCGGCACATTAATGCACTTTATGGCGATAATGCATGTGCTACAGATGTTATGGAACAATTAGCCCACAAAAATGTCAATTGTATGGCCTTAATGCCAACTCTTGCAAGCTGTTTCAAATTCAATGAAATCATGCTAAGTAAAGAAATGAAACCAATAATGGAAATTAGCGCCACAGACAAACTAGATGTACATGGTATGACACTACCCATGTGTGACCAAGCCACAACAAGACTAAATAATTTAGAAAAATCAATCTCAAACACAGCAGGCTTAGAAACGATGTTAAAATTATCCTTAAATTGCAGAGTAATGCTTAAACGTAACCTTGACGTGGACCAAGGACTAGTTAATGGAGCACTGGGTACAGTTGTTGGCTTTCAAACATACCCACGTGACAACAAAATTCAGTTTGTCAATATACTCTTTGACAAACTTTCAGAAGTAAAACAGATAGGACGCTCAACAGCTAGATTCCTTCTCTTCAAAGATATGTATGTACGCAGAGAACAAGTTTCTCTAACTCTTGCATACGCAGTCACAATTCATAAATCACAAGGTCTTACCCTAGACAAAGCAAGGATAGATATTGGTAACACAGTCTTTAAAGAAGGCATGAGCTACGTAGCACTATCACGCTTACGTACAGTTGACGGTCTATTTCTAATCAACTTTGATGCAAGTAAAGTAAACGCTGATATTCCTTGCATTTTAGAATATAATAGACTTCGCTCACTATACACTCCCCATCTAAACACATATTCTATTCCACAAAAACTAAAACGTTGTAAAAGAAAACTAAATCAAACAGAAATGCAACAGGACGTCACTGCAAATCCTCCAAAGAGAGTAAAAGAAACTAATACTTCATCAAGTACCACAAACAAAAAAGAATCAATTAGAGAAAGTAAACCAGGTACTTCTTTAAAGAAGGAAGACAAACTCCAAAAAAGCAGTTAGATACAGAACTACCTGGACCATTTAAATTCTCAAATATAGTTGGTGTAAGTTGCTATGCAAATGTAGCAATGAATATTCTATTTCAATTACCACCAATTGTTGACAACATTTACTCACACAGTACAGACCCATTGTGTTTGCAAATGTTAGTACTTCACAGAAATGCAGCAAACAATCCTGACAACACATATAGTGTTTTTGGAATAAGACAATTGGACTACTGTGCTGGAATGGTGAAATTCACTATAAACTCACAGGAAGATCCACAAGAAATTCTAATGTACTTACTACAAGTACTGGAAAACAGAAACATACCTATAAATGAAATCTTTCAGATTTCATACATGTGGAAACATACATGCACTCTCTGCAACAATGTGACACAAGAAGAAATTCCCAATGAACGCTTCATATACATATCAATACCAAATTGTGAATCCATTCCATTTCAGCAACTTGTACAAAATGCAAACCATGGTAGATTATGCTCTACCTGCAATTCAGATAATCGCTCCAAGTTAGTAATACAAACACATAGTAAATACGTAATACTAATGCTTCTACGTTACAATGCAGATGGTACCAAAAACAACTGCAAGCTGACTGGATTCACACATGGTCAAATATCACTTGGTAAGAAAACCTTCACAACAATAGGTATAATCTACCACGCAGGAGCCACAACCAATTCAGGGCACTACACTGCATACATAAAAAAGAAATGTGGATGGTTTGAATGTAATGATAGTACCATTACTCTAAAGCAGAGATTACCAGCAAATCTTACAAACGCTTATTTGATATTCTTAAAACCAAAATTTGATAAATAAACTGTATTTAAACCTTTAAGTAAATTTGTGTTACAAAAATATAAACTGTTAGAATACTCCAAAAGCTATCTAACTGCTCAAAGATTCTACAACAACTAATCAGATAAATGAATACCACTAAATTAGACCAAAAAATACACAGTTAGAATACGCCAATTGGTATCTAACTGTCCCAAAATTATAAATGTGTGTTAAAATAATATAAACTGTTAAAATACTCCAAAAGCTATCTAACAGCGCAAAGATTCTACAACAACTAATCAGATAAATGAATACCACTAAATTAGGCCAAAAAATACACAGTTAGAATACGCCAATTGGTATCTAACTGTCCCAAAATTTAACAATATCCGAATAGGTAAATCAAAACCACTAAAATATATTAAAAAAATAGACAGTTAGAATATGCCAATTGGTATCTAACTGCTCCAAAATTTTATAATATCAAAACAAATGAAGAATCTGTTACTGCTCCAAAAAAAATACAACAAAGCAAAGTATAAAGCATTAGCCAGAAACAACAAGTGAACACTGAAAACAAACAAACAAATAAACTGTAGCATAACAGAAAAAGGTTTTTTTTTTAATCCAACATGGATTTTTTTTTCTCCCACAGACCCAATGATTTTAGCAACAAATACAGAAACTGAGCAAATTGCACAGTACTCTGATTTGTACTCTACTAAATATGAGGGTCGAAAAAAAATAAAAGTATATTGCTTATACAATGTAATAAGTCATTACAAAATACTAATACTAACATGCTATTTTCTTTTATCACAGAAATGAAGAAGAAAAACATGAACTCCCATTACTAGACCAAGCAGTAAGTATACAATAATAAGGACAACCATAGCAGCATATCACATCCATAGTATCTAATACCTTTGTTCCTTATACATTTGTTTTTCACCCAAAGTTATAAGCAAATATGAATGTGATATGCTGCGGTGGTTGTTGCCAGGGCATACAATCTTGGGTGCATGGCCAAATGGCCATGCACCCAAGACTCTATGCCCTGGCAACAACCACCGCAGCATATCACATCCATAGAGTCAAACATTTCAACTATGATCTATGGGAACCTTTTAATGTCCGCGAACAATGTGAGTGTTCTTAGAACACTTTGAACTTGCCAGCGAACAATACGGACACCGTTTTCAGGACACCCCCTACGAACATTTCAGAACAACGCGATAGTTCTTACAACACTTTCAACTTAACAACTAACAATAAGGACAGCGTCCTAAGGACACCCCCTACGAACATTCCTGGACACCGGGAGTGTTCTTAGAAGCGTCTTCAGAACACCACCATCTTGTTTATTTGTGAACATTTTAGGACACCGCGAGTGTTCTTAGGACACATTCAACTTGACAAAGAACAATACAGACAGCGTCCTCAGGACACCCCCTATGAACACTCCCCAGACACCGGGAGTGTTCTTAGAAGCGTCTTCAGAACACCACCATCTTGTTTATTTGCGAACATTTCAGGACACCGCGAGTGTTCTTAGGACACATTCAACTTGACAAAGAACAATACGGACAGCGTCCTCAGGACACCCCCTACGAACACTCCCCGGACACCGCGAGTGTTCTTAGAAGCGTCTTCAGAACACCCCCATTTTGTTTATTTGCGAACATTTCAGGACACCGCAAGTGTTCTTACGACACATTCAACTTGACAGAGAACAATACGAACAGCGTCCTCAGGACACCCCCTACGAACACTCCCCGGACACCGCAAGTGTTCTTAGAAGCCTCTTCAGAACACCACCATCTTGTTTATTTGCGAACATTTCAGTACACCGCGAGTGTTCTTAGGACACATTCAACTTGACAAAGAACAATACAGACAGCGTCCTCAGGACACCCCCTATGAACACTCCCCAGACACCGGGAGTGTTCTTAGAAGCGTCTTCAGAACACCACCATCTTGTTTATTTGCGAACATTTCAGGACACCGCGAGTGTTCTTAGGACACATTCAACTTGACAAAGAACAATACGGACAGCGTCCTCAGGACACCCCCTACGAACACTCCCCGGACACCGCGAGTGTTCTTAGAAGCGTCTTCAGAACACCCCCATTTTGTTTATTTGCGAACATTTCAGGACACCGCGAGTGTTCTTAGGACACATTCAACTTGACAAAGAACAATACGGACAGCGTCCTCAGGACACCCCCTATGAACACTCCCCAGACACCGGGAGTGTTCTTAGAAGCGTCTTCAGAACACCACCATCTTGTTTATTTGCGAACATTTCAGGACACCGCGAGTGTTCTTAGGACACATTCAACTTGACAAAGAACAATACGGACAGCGTCCTCAGGACACCCCCTACGAACACTCCCCGGACACCGCAAGTGTTCTTAGAAGCGTCTTCAGAACACCCCCATTTTGTTTATTTGCGAACATTTCAGGACACCGCAAGTGTTCTTACGACACATTCAACTTGACAGAGAACAATACGAACAGCGTCCTCAGGACACCCCCTACGAACACTCCCCGGACACCGCAAGTGTTCTTAGAAGCCTCTTCAGAACACCACCATCTTGTTTATTTGCGAACATTTCAGTACACCGCGAGTGTTCTTAGGACACATTCAACTTGACAAAGAACAATACAGACAGCGTCCTCAGGACACCCCCTATGAACACTCCCCAGACACCGGGAGTGTTCTTAGAAGCGTCTTCAGAACACCACCATCTTGTTTATTTGCGAACATTTCAGGACACCGCGAGTGTTCTTAGGACACATTCAACTTGACAAAGAACAATACGGACAGCGTCCTCAGGACACCTCCTACGAACACTCCCCGGACACCGCGAGTGTTCTTAGAAGCGTCTTCAGAACACCCCCATTTTGTTTATTTGCGAACATTTCAGGACACCGCAAGTGTTCTTACGACACATTCAACTTGACAGAGAACAATACGAACAGCGTCCTCAGGACACCCCCTACGAACACTCCCCGGACACCGCGAGTGTTCTTAGAAGCCTCTTCAGAACACCACCATCTTGTTTATTTGCGAACATTTCAGTACGCCGCGAGTGTTCTTAGGACACAGTCAACTTGACAGAGAACAATACGGACAGCGTCCTCAGGACACCCCCTACGAACACTACCCGGACACCGCAAGTGTTCTTAGAAGCGTCTTCAGAACACCCCCATTTTGTTTATTTGCGAACATTTCAGGACACCGCGAGTGTTCTTAGGACAGACTCAACTTGACAGAGAACAATGCGGACAGCGTCCTCAGGACACCCCCTACGAACACTACCCGGACACCGCGAGTGTTCTTAGAAGAGTTTCACTTTGCCTGCGAACAAAATGGACACATATTGACTCCTTAGAACACCCCCTAGTCAGTTTATTTAGAACATTTCAGAACACCCGTGATGTCCGCAAACAAATCGAACACAAAAAGAACATCTAACACATAAAAAACACAACTTTCCTCCTATCTCACACACTCCCACCCTCCCCAAACACTCCTACACACCAACACACTCTACAAAATACACATTTTGAACAAAGTTTCACCGCGCGCTCCGGGGACGTTCGCGAATCCAATATGGCGGGCTCAACCGAAAAATCTGACGCGCTTCACGCTCCACGCCATCCAATCAGCGAACACTTTGCATGTCCGCGAACATCACGCAAGACGATTGGCCAATCAGGACACTTTCCGCGGAGCAAACAGGGAAGTGTATCCGCAAACCGAACACAGATATCACTAATTTATTTTGACCTACTTTTTGGTCATTTATAAAAAAAACTACTGGACGAATTTTCACCAAATTTGCAAAAGCACGCTTTCGGGACCAAGCAGCTGCTCCTGGTCCAAATTTGGTGGAAATCCGTCCAGCGGTTTGGGCTGTATGCGCAAGCAAATTTTTTTTCCCATTCACTCCATGGAGAGTGAGTATAATGTATACAAATATGAGCATATAGAGGGAAGGTAGAGTAATAAAAATCAAACTATGACAAAGTGCTGATAACCATAATGATTATCTTCATGCACAGAAAGGATAGCTCTCTTTCAAGCCTGTATCTTCCACTATGTACATGTTTCATATGATGTGACAGGACCCCAAGTCTACAAATATAGTACCTTTTCAATTTTTACTTCCTGACTGTTACTGAAGAAAACTATGTGGCTGCGATATGTCAGTAAAGGATAAAAAGGGAGAGCCAGCCATGTGATGTCATCAGTTATGTCATCAATGACATGTGTGATGTCATCTTTGATGTCCTGGGTGTTAGTGTTAGCAGTGCACGGTGGCGCGAGTTATGGTTGCTTATGTTACCATAACTGGCGAATTTCAAGGGTTTTTCGGTTTTACTTGGAACCATAACGTCCCTTTAACAAAGTTTTTTCACTGAATTTCATAGGTTTTTAGTACCACAACTTAACCATAATATCCCTGACATGTAACATAGAACATACTAACCCCCTCCTAGTGATTTTCATGTCCGCGGACTACCACCATGTCCGCGGACACATCGAAAATCTGAGCGTGGTGAATGTAAATTTAAATAGTGTGCCCCATTTCCCCTTTGAAGTTGGCTCTGAAAAGAGCCGTTTTTTTACAGATGCTTCACAGACACCTGTTATTTTATATTTTTTTTCTTGTTTTTTTTTTCTTACTTTACTCCTAAAATCTTCACATAACCTTCTCCAAAGCAACCCTTACATTCCAAAATAGAAAGGCATTTCCGGTAAAAGGTAAAGAAATGCCATCTTCTTTAAAATGAACAGCATTACTGGCATCAATATTCTCATTGTTACAGAAGAATATACCAGCTCTAAGCATGAAGGCACACATGCCTCGGTTGATGACACACCTAGCAATGTTTTGCTGAGGACAAAAAACTGAACTATTGTCCCATATTGCCCTAGGTAGTAATCCAGAAAAAATTACTTTCGCATTTGGAAGGATCTTCATTACGGCTTGAACCAAGCGTTCCAAATCAGCCAACAAAGTAGGGGCACTGACGTTGCCCAAATGGAAAGCACCATAGTACAAAACTACCACATGCGGACTGTTCATCGTGGCCATATCCGCACAAACTTGTACAATTCCCTGTACATTGCAATCAGGCACAGTGCTCCACACCACCTCCACTCCTTTCACATCAAAGTTCTTTGCAACATGCCTGCATTCAGCGTACTGCTGTAAACCATGCACAAACATATCTCCGAGCACCAACACCCTGACTTTCTCCACTTCTGCCATCTTCACCACACACTGGGCCTCATTACAACTCAGGCGGTAAGGGGTTTACGGCGGCGTAAACAGCGCCGACCCTTACCGCCTGAGTACGAGGTCCCTTAGCGCCATGGAGGTTTTAACACCTGCTTTTAGCAGGTGTTAAAATCCATGGCGCTAAGGGACCATGGAGTTAATTACGCCACCATAATTTACGGTGGCGTAATTAACGCCTTCCCCACTCCCATTATGCCCTATGGGGTAAAATGGGAATGGGGAAGGGAAAATGGGAAAATGGGGATTTACCGCCCCGCCAAGGTTGGAATGGGGCGGTAAATCCGCCAACCACCATGGCGTAAACGTAGTTTTACGCCATGGTGGTAAAGTCACGGCCCAGGCGGTAACTTACCGCCTGGGTCGTAATGAGGCCCACAGTCTCTTTCAACACAAATCCACAACCTCGACATCTGATTGGCTGATCCGTACAGTCTTCTTTCCATGTTGGATTTCCTGGAAAAACCTGGATGTACCACACCCTGTACACGAACAGCCGCGGTGTCTGCGGACGGCGTCCACTTTACTCTCTGTACCATTCCCTCATTGCATACAGCTAAGCAATCACACAATACTAAGCAATCACACAATACGAATAACGTCCTGAGAACACCCCCATTTTGTGAATTTTCGAACATTTCAGGACAATTATTTCATTATTCAACATATTAACATTACAAATATTATACTTGTATCTTGTACTCTGCACACAATGCTATCTTTCTCCATTAGTAGCTCAGTATACTACATAGAATCCCATAATACAATGCTATTTATTGATATAAATGCATCGTTCAAAGCACTAATAACGGTATGATATTTATTGCAATATCCTTGACACTTTTTTCGGAACATTATAATAAAAATCCCTAGTACACAAATTCCATGAAAAGTACATACACATGTGATGTCATCAGTGATTTCATCAATGACATTTGCGATGTCATCTTTGATGTCCTGGGTGTTAGTCGCGGAGTGAACAGGGAAGGCCGTCCGCGAAGCGAACGCAGATATCACTAATTGTTTTGCCTTACATTTTGGTCATTTTTAAAAAAAAATACTGGACAGATTTACACCACACTTACAAAAGCAAGCTTTTGGGACCAGGCCGCCACTCCTGCCACAAATTTGGTGGAAATCCGTCCAGCGGTTCGGGCTGTAGCCGTGCGCAAAGTTTTTTCCCATTCAGTCTATGGGAAAAAAAAAGTTTTGGGACCCCCCCTATAACTTTTCCCCCCCTGGACGAATCCTCACCAAACTTTGCAAAGAAATTCAGAGTGACTCATCTACTTTTTTTGCAAAGTTTGGTGAGAATCCATCCAGGGAGAGCGAAGTTATAAGCCGCCCAAAAAGTGCTCTTCCTATGGAAACAACAACTTAACCTTAACTACATGGCCACTACCGTGGCCATGTAATATATATATATATATATATATATATATATATATATATATATATATATATATATATATATATATATATATATATATATATATATATATGTGACTATATAACAGGAAACAAGATGCCATAACTGAACCACCACACAGGTGTATCTTTGAAATGTCTATGCTATGTGCTAACATAACTGGTAAGGCTATGTGAACAGTTGTCCATAGACTGAGAAGCATACACTACTAATGTCATCAATGACATTTGTGATGTCATCGTTGATGTCCTGGGCGGATTTCTGGGGTTTTTCAGTTTTACTTGTAACCATAACGTCCCTTTAACAAGTGGGAGATGTGTCACAGAGCTAATAAAATAAAAGGCCTGAGTGGCTTCCTGCTCAACAGTTAATCACTTAAACAATTCTGGCTGTCTGCATCGCCTTTCAGTGTGCACTGGTGCTGTACACAATGCTGTGGGATTCCCCCACATAGCCTTTCTAACCAAGGGGGCCCACCCCTCCCAGGCCCCACACCATCTGACGACGAATGTGGGATCCGGCCCTCTGTCAATCCCGGTCACTGAACCAATGGCTCCTTGCATCATGGAGCTTCAGGGTCACAGCCTGTTCCTGCTGCACCGCTGGCCTCCCCAGCGGGTGGCAAAGCTTGGTCCTGTAGTCCCGCGACCTGGAGCTAGAGCTTGACACCGGAGTGTGGCCAGAGTGGCAGCCACAATGAGGGGTGCGGCCTCCCCACAGCCCGGCCATGAACAAGGGCCATAACGGTGGCCACAATCAGGGGCCTCACCAAACCCCACATTGTGCACCAGACCTGCTGGCCTCCTCGGCACATCAAAGGTCTGCCGGACACCCCAGCATGCAACGGGGAAAATAATGTAAAAGAAGAAGTTACTCCTGCCTGGGTGGGGGGTGTGAGGGGCTGCCATAGCCTGACCTCCTGCAACAAGGCCAGGACCATGCCGGAGGGAGCTTCTGTCTGGGGGGGAGAGAAGTGTAACAGTAAAGATAGCACGGCCCGTGAGCCACCTCCAGCAACATGCCCCCATAGCAAGTAAAAGCAACTCCCGGAAGGGAGGGATGATGATGCTGCCGCCACCACTTGTCGCAGCAAGGCATACCTCCAGTGCCACCAAGGGACAATTTGGTTCTGCTGGCTCTTTCCTGCAGAGGTGCGGCGAGTGATCAGCTGCCCATTACATGGCCCTCCACGGCCACTGTGACAAATCAGGGCCCCCGACTGGGGGAGAGCCATGTAAGACCAGTGCCGCAACATTAAATAAGTGACTCCCGTCTGAGGGGGCAAGATCACAGTGTCACTGCAACCGATGGGGAGAGAGCGCGTCGCTAAAGAAAAGATCTCTCGTCTGAGGGGAAAAGAGAGAACCAGTGGCCTCAGCAGCCATATCAGAATGATTGTTTCTGGTCTTCAATTTGGGCTTGTCCCGCTGGAAAGTAAGAAGGAGCAGCATCGTCAGGAAGAAGCATCGGCACCGTAATATAGTCACCTGATGTCAGGGTAAGAAAGAATGTGGCAACACACGCCACGACTCGGGCGTGGTCACAACCCACATCGGCTTTCCTGGTGGAAAGTGCTTGTGAGGCTGGGGTCTTAACCAGGCTATCAATCCAGCGACTTGCAGCCAGGACCAAGAGTCAAGTTTACCTGCCAGTGTTGAGGCACGTCCCCCCAAGACAACTGGACCCTTCACGCAGGAATCTAACGATGCGGGTGTCAAGCTGTTTGCCTTCACACTGCTGTTTAAATGGGACTCAGCAATCCTGCTGCAGATTGTGGTCCACCGTGTTTACCCCAGTAACCCAACGGTGCAAGTGTCAAGCTGTTTGCCTGCACACTGCTCAATCCAGACTCAGCAATCCTGCTGCAGCTGGTAACCCCAGCCCCACTACCCCAAGGACCTAAGTGCAGACGTGGCCCCTGTTATACACAGGTGTGGCTTTTCCTGCCTAACTCCACCTTGATGGGCTAATAAAGGTTGCCCTAGTGGGCAGTTTATCTGTTGTTGGTTGTCCAGTATGGCTGTGATCAGCAATATGTTTACACTGTTGTCCTGCATAGCCCGTATGCTTAAAGCTGACACAGTAATATGTTGTTGATGCCGGGAAGTTAATTGTAGGTGGTGTTGTTTTATTTGATACCCTTGGCATGGGATGTTAGGTCTGAAGCCCCCCCCTGGACTTGTGCAGCAGACACGTTAGAGATGTGTCACAGAGCTAATAAAAGGACAGAGTGGCTTCCCAGTCGGAAGTTAATCACTACAATAATTCTGTCTGTCTGTGTCTCCTTTCAGTTTACACTGGTGCTGCACACTATGCTGTGGGCCTCCCCCACATGGCCCTTCTAACCACGGGGGCCTGGTTCTCCAGGACCCCACAACAGGTTTCTATTAGTGCAATTTAACCATAAAGTCCTTTTAACAAAGATTTATCTGCGAATGTCAAAGGTTTTTATGAGTGAAAATGTTTCATGATGTTACATCACTGTATATATGTTGTTAATAATTCCTCTTTTAACATAAATGAAAGAACTGCAAACCTCCTTTAACAAACACATGTTATTCAATTCATACTGATGTGTGTCATTATCAGCAGTGCATGCTGGGGATGCAAGTCATGGTTGAATTGCGTAGGCCATGAGGATTGACGATAACCCCAGCGCTACCAAACCACCCCTGTTATACAATGCATCTACCTTGCATCTAGTTCAGTGTCCACTATACCCTCATATTGTGACCAATGGCCAGTGCTCATGGCTTGCAGCCATGGCCATTCTCCACAATCCATGGGGCCAGGGCTTCGGCCATGCTGTATTTCCCAATAAGCAAATCTAAGTAGACATTTGTCCTTGGTGAGGACCAGGCCCACTGCCCAGGCAGCAAAGGTATCACTGTATTTGTATTTACTTTTTGAAACTTTCAAAAAAGTAAAACACAGGACAGATTTGTAAACGTATGATTTCAGGTCCTTGCTGATGCTCTTTGCACAAACATGCTGCAATCCCATCCAGTGCTTCGGGCTGTAGCCTCATGCAGAATATTATTTCCCAATCAAACCAAGGGCTTTGGCGATGCCGCATGCCCCAATAAGCAAATCAGAGTACACATGTGTCCTTGCTCAGGGCCGTGTCCATTGCCCAGGCACCAAATTTATATCATAATTGCATGTACTTACATTTTGACACTTTAGAAAAAATAAACCACAGGACACATTTCCAAAACCATGCTTTGAGGTCCTTGCTGGTGCTCCTTGCGAATGTTTGTTGCATTCCTGTCCAGCAGTTCGGGCTGTAGCCACAAGCAGAATTTTCTTTCCCATTCAAACCTATCCTGATTTCAAAAATCTTTACCACATAGCTGGTCCCTGGTGGCCTTGCCCACTTTTATCCCATTGCCGGTCCCTCATGGCCATGGCCATTAGCCAGATTGCACAGGTCTTGACCTTTGGACATGACCCGGATAATCTGGCCACTGTCCATGGCCGCAGGCTATTCTTCAGTCACCACAGTATATCACAATTTGTGCACCCACATTATGACACTTTAAAAAAAATAAAACACAGACACATTTGCAAAACCATATTTTATTTTTTGAAAAGTGTCAAAACATACAGACAAAAAATAGTCATATAACTCTGTCCCCACTTGACACAATCCATTCAGAGTTTCCACAAACATTCAAAGTTGGGTCTATAATCTTTCTGAAAACATGTGTGCAGATTCGTTAGACAGCAACAAAGTTATAAGCCATCAACATTTTTTGAGACCCTCTCTAATTTTGCCCCCTCCTGACAAAATCCCACTAAACCTTGCAAAAGCATTCAAATCTGGGTCTAAAATCTTGTTGGCAAACCCTTGTGCAGATTTGTCAAATTGCACCACATTTACAAGCCTTTCTGTTATTTTGGGAACCCCCCCTCTAATTTTACCCCCTCTTAGCGTGACAACCCCAATCTTTGCAGAATCATTCAGGGCCAGGGCTTAAATCATATTGTAAAATTCCATGCAGATTAATTGAGTGGCGCCAAAGTTATAAGCCACCCCTAAACTGATTTTCACCAACCCTGTAATGCAGAAATATGCATGGATGTGCCTGAACATCTGAGATGTTCGTGAACATCACCGGAATGTATGCATGCACCGGATTGTTTGCTTTGTATGGCCATTCCCATTCTCATCACCCCTTCTCCCCAGAGATTGTTTCATTAGTTTGACAAGTGCAATATTGTGTTTTTAATATGTTTTTACTGTGATGTCCGAGGACTATGGGCACAGCCTGCAAATCCAACATGGCGTCCTTTTCAAAGGTTTTGCTGCACCTCATGTTTTTAATTGACCAATCAGCGGGTGCTTATGATGTCCACGAATGTCAAGCAGCCCTCTGATTGATCCAGAGGCGTCCTCATTGATCCAGAGGCGTTAGCGGACTCTGAAACAGGAAATCAGTCTGTGGACCATACCCAGTTATTATGAATTCTTTTTTACCTAATTATTGGCCATTTAAAAAAAATAAAACTGGACGGGTTTATACCAAAATTGCAAAAGCATGCTTTGGGACCAAGCCACTGCTCGTCATGCAGGATTGGTGCATATCGATCCAGCGGTTTGGGCAGTAGGGTGAGCAAACCTGTTTTCCATTGTGTCTAGGAGGGTTTATCCAGTTCTACGTTGCCCCTGTAAGTTTGCCCACCACGGACGAAACTACACCAAACTTCTCAAAAACATTCCCATGTGGCCAGATACTTTCTTGAGGATTCGCCAAAAAGCACCTAAGTTATAAGACAACCAAAAAGTGCTCTCTCTATGTGTTGAGCAACTTAACCATAACTATAGGGCTGCTATTGCAGGCCATGTAATTCAGTGAAAAAACATTGCTAAAGGGACATTATGGTTACAAGTAAAACCGAAAAACCATTGACATTTGCAATTTATGGTGAGCTAAGCAACCCTAACTTGAGCCACCACCGTGCACTGTTAAGACTAAAACCCAGGACATCAAAAATGACATCACAAATGTCAATGATTACACCACTGATGAATTCACATATCTGGGCCACTTATTTTTGTTCACTGACATATGTTGTTGTGTTAACTGACAATGACAATTTTAAAATTCAAAAGGTGCTTTATATCAAGACGTTAACATTGTCCTATGTTGTTAACGTACTTCCCTTAGAGTTTGGCCTCAGCTCATGGCGGACATACATGGGGAAATAAGCCTCAAAAACAAAATTGATGTGTATACATGAGGATGAACTCCAATGTTATTGTCATTTTCTGGTGATGTTGATTCTTTCCTCCCTACTGGAGTTTCTCTGAATGTGCCTCAGATTTCTATGCATTGTGGCTCTTCATATATATTGCTTGTACTAACACAAGTGTGTAGTAAGTCTACTATGTGCAGCATGACTTTGTGACTGCGAATGGGGTCTGTCACTGTGGGCAGTTTGAAACTGCATTTTCGGCCAATATAGGGTGTCACGCAGTCCACGAAGTTACTTCTGAAGGGACCCACCCATTACTTTTAGTCATGCTCAATTTGGCACTGCAGGGGAGAGCATCTTAGATTACCTGCTTTGGCAAACCAACTGCAACCAGCATCAATGGCATCACTCCTGGCCATTCCTCCTCCCCAGCCACCACCACCACAACAACCACCTGCTGGGCCTGGACAGGGGGACAAACGCAGAGATGCAGAAGAGGATGAAGAGGAAGAGTAAGAGGAGGTAGAGGAAGTACCTAACATTAGTACCCTGATTGATTCATGGGTGGGGTGTTTCTTTACTACCATTGAGTGTGTACCGAAGGCTCAGGCAGCCAAGGTGAGATGCACTTAGGGCCACACTATACTCAGTCATGGAAAACATGTTCTGTGCTCCTACGAGACCACCTCAATGTGCCGCCAAACCAAATTCAACCACCCGGGAGCTCTGAGAAACACTGTTCCTTTCTCAGGGAGAAGCAGGTTGATGAACTCTACCCCATCTTCCTCAACTGATCCTGCCACCACTCAGACTATTCCTGTGGGGCAGAGGATCCCATTGGCTGATTCACAGGCCAAAACAAACTCTGTTGACCCTTACCTTTCGACAGCCACAGTACTATGTTTGTACTGCGACTCACCGATCTGCAGTGGGAGCAGTTTCTTGGTGCTTTTGAGGCCGCTGTCAAGGAGCAAGAGAAACACTGCAACCTACCTTAAATTTAAGGCCCACCCAACATCTTCCCCTGTCCACTTGCCCCTCTCTATCTGTGGTTGGCGCCCCTTCCATCTCTTCCTTCCCCCTCCTTACCTTGCCTCTCCTGGAAAAATGATAAAATAAAAAATATGAAAACACACAAAAAAGCTCCATAAGGAGCCACCTTTCACTGTTAAAAAAATAGAACTAAAAATAAAAATCACAGGACTTTTTGCAGTCTTCATAGTCCACGGACAGTACGAAACTCTGTGGCCAACTGGAAAATTCCAGGTGTGGTGTGGGGTAGTTAAAATAAATGAACTTGTTTTTTATTCAAAACTGGTGGCTCTTAAAAAAAACCTTTTGGGGATTTTTTTAGGGTTTCATATACTGAACTAACACATGTTCTATTGAACGTAATTTATTTTTCAAAAACCTGTTTCTAATTATTTTTCTGTTGTCTTTTATTTTCTGCAACTATTAAAAAAATCCTTCACAACATATTTCAAAAATTCCACCCACTTCATTTCTCGAAATCCATACAATGAAACTTCAAATTCTTTGAATCCAAGATTCTCAGACAATCCACTCTGCACAGAATAAACCTTTAGCCAATGGACCCAAGAATCACTCACAATCCCGACACTCTGCATCCTCAAAGCCATAGCTATAGCCATCTTCACTGCACACAACAAAGATAACTTTTGATACCCAGTCTTCCTGCACACCACACCCACAAAACCTGATTTGTTGATCCCCCGATGTCAGCGGGCATGCATGACTGTCAGCAGTCTGCGCAGTCCCTTTCCATTCCTGTCATGCTTAAAAGACCCCAAGGTCACGTACGCTGTCCGCAAACTACTGTGATGTCTGCAGAAGCAGCAACACAGGGTAGCCCTTCTACCATTCTTACTTTTATGTTTGTAAAACCCCCTTATTGGCTGCTTTCAAAAGTCACACATCCATCCACCAATCATATCCAAAAACTCTACATGTAAACCCGTTATCCAAATTGAACACTTCAGATGTACTCTTGAACTCTCAGAGTATATGTCTCCCTTTACTCAGAGCCACCTACATAAAAAACGACTGCAAAACTCTCCAATATTTCTATTTTCAGATTCACATTGTTCACTGTACCTCATTACCTGTTTTCCAGTGCCCAGATACCTACGGGTATGGCACGGTTTATAAATGTTAAATAAATAAATAAAATAAATAAACAATAGCATCACCTAACAAGACATAGTGCAGGTATGCTTATATTTTCAAAAGCAATTTTTTTCAACAACGTTCATAAATATACATACAGAGTTGCTGCTACTTACCTTGTAATACACTTCTCAATGAGCATATTCTCTTTTGTAACCACTCTACCAAATACCATGTATTGCAGCATCCAGCACCTACTCACATCTAGTGACAGTTACTTACAATGATGTGCATTTAAAAAAAATATTTTTAGGAGCATTTTGATGAGGAAAAATGCATATGTGCATTTATAGTAGCACTGTGTGTAACCTTTTTGTAAAAGAAAGGGAGAACATTTTTAAGTGGTACTTTGTGTGTGGAAGTTTAATATGTTTGCAGTACATGGATACTTGGCAATATGACCAATTCCAATCTATAGGTGCTTATCAAGTCTTGTTTTGATTCTTTGTATTCTGGGACTTGTAATTCCACTTCGCACATTACAAAACTCGGTCTGTAAGTCCCAGAATCCAAAAATAAAACAAGACTGGACTGTTAGATTCAAAAGTGTGACATTTATACAGAATGAAAAATGGAAAATGCGGTGCGTTTAAAAATATTTCTTTTTTGGAGCATTTTCATGAAAGTTAAAAAAATGTATATGTGCATTTATAGCAGCACTGTGTAACTTTTTTTTAAAAGAAATAAAAAGCAAATGGGAACGATGTGTAGAACATTGTAACTTGTACTTGGTGTGTGGAAGTTTAGTATGTTGGCAGTACATGCAAACTTGACAACATGACAAATTCCAATCTGTAGGGGCTTATCAAGTCTTGTTTATATCTTTGCATTCTCTGACTTTTAATTCCAATGGAAAGCAGGATAACAAATGTCAATTTCAAACTATACAAACCCATATTGGACAATGAACACTAATAAAATGAAGAAATTGAAGCTCTTCTGGAAAAAGACACTCCCGAGGTAAGTCAGCCTTCAGGAAGCCAAGAGCCACTTGGAGAACCACTCATTCTAAATGAAGTCGAAATAGCCATGAAATCCCTGAAGAAATTGAACATGGTTTTAAACATTAAACTCAAACTTGTAGCTGTAATAATTGTAAACCACTCATTCTAAATGAATCAGAAATAGACATGAAGTCACTGAAGAAATTTAACATGCCTCTAAACATGAAACTAACATTTGTAACTGTAAAAATTATAAACCATTGTTCCTGTATGCCAGTGGTGAAGCTGGTTCTAGTAAAACGTTCGTAATTAAAATAAAGTTAATTTGGGTTTCAGCCTTGAAGCAACGTTTGCAATTCCTGATATGTTTTGGATAAAATGTAAGTTAATGATGAATCGCACGCAGTCTGTTTAGGTATACTAAGGCTGATCAGTATTCAATGAATGCAGTAAAAATAACTCTAAAAAAATCTGCTAATCTGCACCTGATTCAAATAATGATAGGTGATGTGTCAAGGTCCGAGTTGCCCACGTAGTTTAGTGGACGAGTTCTTCCTCCTGATGTACCCCTCTGGTGTTGTAATCAGACAACCAGAGCAGCAAATCAGAGGAAAGAAAGGATACCAGATGAGACCGAGGTGTTGCACTAGGAGACTGCTTCCACAGGAGCAATGTCGTAGAAGCCGGTGTCGAGAAGGCAAGACGAGATGCGTAGGACAGGAAACACAGTGAACCTACAAGCAAGTGTGAGGTTTAATCACAATGTGCATATGCAGGACAACCAGTCTATCGGAACCCAAAACGTAGTTTGCAATGGTATACAGTTAGACGGGATGCATAAATGGTAGTACTGATGCTGTCCTAGTCAATACATATCTAGCCCCCTCCCCTTATCCAAGGCTAAATCAAGAACAAAAAACCCCTTAGGGGCTTACCATAGTAAGGTCTGTGCAGTCTTTGGAAGTTCCAAGCAGAGAGGCAAGATGGACAGGTCCGGTTTCCAGAGGAAAAAGAAGCACACCCTAACTCGACGGCACAAGGACGCCTAAGTACAGTGAGGCAGTCTCTAGTCCATGTACAGAAGTCAGTGTTCCAAATTATCCCAAAATCCCAGGTATCCGAAGTTCATAACATTCCAAGTTCAGCAGATGAAGAAAAGCACTGTTCAGAAATGGTCGTGATCGAAGAGCGGCACAACAAGAGGGGCAGAGACAAGGCAGTTCCATTAGCTTTCCATGGTCATAACACAGATCCAGCAGGCGCGTAGCAAGGGGCAATCCAAGACAAAAATCCAATAAACGGTCCGGGTCAAGGCACAAGAGTTCCATAAGCAAGGAGGGGAAAACAAGGGCAAGTAAACAAGGAAATACACAAGCAACTTTTTTAACGCCAATAATACAAATCAGAAGCACTGGACAACAAGTGGGAGGTGCTTAAATACAGATCATATGACAACATTACCTGCTACTCGACGTTGACGGTACCAGGAACATGAAAGGACAGGATGCCAGCGTTGCCATGCCAACTTCCAGGCACCTGGCTGCAGCGTTCTTAAAGGGCTATAAGCATATGGTCGTGGACATGACATGATGGTACTTAATAGCTTCAGTTGCATGTACACACTCTCCTTGTCACAAAGGAAAACAATTGATCTTGTTGTTTGCTTCAAATTGAGTTTCATTTTAGTAAGACATATTTGAATGTCCTTTGTTTTCAGCCTTAGGCCCTTAACCAATTGAGTAATTAGCTTTCTTTGAAGAAAAGATGTTTAACGTGTGTCCCTCGACACGTGTTTCCCTGCCCACTAAATGTGGCAGTTCATCAGGAGGGTTTATATTTCAAACATTTCTCACAGATCCTAAAGGAAACGAAAAAATAAATGAGTGATACAAAGCTATTTGTTAAAATTTGTTTTTATGCATATTTTGACTAATATAACAAATGATTTCTGCAATCGTGTATACACCATGTTTGGATCACAGCTCCAAATATCACTTATATATAGTCTGTGCAAAATATTACCTTAAGTCTTATTTGGTGATATCCCAGAATATATTAGTTAGGCAGGATAAGCCATTGCAATTTCTCAATATTTACTCAGTTGTTCCGGTTATTTTCCCCCTCTTTAGTAATCCTAAGGATAAATGGAGAATAGGGGCCAGGACCAGTGGATCAGGAGTGGCCAGTTTTTGAGTTGGGCCAACTATGCAGCAATAGTACTGATAATGTGATGTAAAAATTAAAACTTACCTCGTTCGTGCAGTAACTTTATATGCTAGTTTCCCGAAATATAGCTTCCTCTTGGCATGATAACCACGTAGGACAAAAGATGGCTTCCAATTTATACCGACGAAATAACATGATCACGCTCATTGTGGTGACCCCGTCATCGCGTTGCTGCCATCTTTGTTAGGGATTTCGGCCGGTTTACGATTACAGAGTTATTTCAATTGGATAATTTACTGTTTCACTAGTTTCATTTAAAATAGGATTTAATCCTATTTAGGTCATCTGTATTTGTGATTTATGTAAAGAACTCAATTCAAAACAGTGACTCTGGAGTCACGATCATTACAGGTGCAATACATACAGCAAATCATTTGAAAAAGACAATGTCTGGTTCAAAATAGGTAGAAAGGAAAATTTGGGGATAGGATTAGACATTCTTCTTTCCCAGCATATGTTAAATCAGAATCTTTATAGCTACAGTACATACAATGGAAATTTTCAAAGACAATATTGTCCAGCTGAGACAAGTAGAACTTATATTTTGAGAACAGGTTACATTTTCTACTTTCCCAGCATGTAGTGGCTGAGTTAAATCATGATGTACAATTTGGTGCAGGCTCTCTAGAGCAGACTGTACATCTCTGTATCATCATTAAGTCCAGTAAGGCATGTGTCAAAAAGACATATCCATTTTGATTCTTTAGGCCTCAAAATCTTCTCTTGGTTACCTCCCTGAGGTGGTAGGAAGATTTGATTTTTATACCGAAAAATTTGAACCCTTCATGTGAATGTTGTTGGTGTTCTTTTTGAAAATGAGCACCCAATGGAAATCTGATGTCTTTGTTTTTGATTATTCTCAAATGTTCCAATATTCACAATTTTAGTGAGCGGATGGTGCTGACTATATAGAGTTTCTGGAAAATACATTGGATGCCATATACCACAAATTTTGTGTTACAGTTTATGAATTGCTTCATTTTTCTAGTCTCTCCATTTGGCAATAAAAAGTCCTTTTTTCCATTTACTGAGTTTGGACATGCTTTACAATTTCCACATTTGTAATTTCCTACCAGTGGGTTTTCGTTCCACATCTGGGGAAGATATTTTGTTTTGTTTTGCTTGATTATATTAAAGGGTGATGGACTAAGTAAGTCTTTTAGATTTTTGGCTTCCCTGAAGTTGACTTTTTCATCTAGAAATGTTGTGATGTCTTCATCTAATTGTAAAATATGCCAGTTTTTCGCTACAATCGATCTGATGACTTTAGTATTTGAGATACAGGTAGTTATGCATCTGATTGTGTTTTTATTGTTGGTTTGCCTTGATCTTGGTTTGTTAATGAGAAGTTCTGCTCTTGTCCTGTTATTTGTTTTTCGATAGGTGTTTAGTAAATGCTCTCTGTTGTAAACTCTTGCTTGGAATTTCTCAATCGATTTTTGCACATGTTGTAGTAGTTTCCCATGTGTTGTAGTAGCCCCCACAGGTTTAGCTGGCGACAACATGGGAGGTGCAACTTTACACCGATGACTGCTCCTCCCAGTAGAACACCAAAACAAATTAGAATATTACAAATTATCAGCAGAAGCTGCTTCTGAAGTACGCAGCATTCTGAAACAAATTAACGAGATCATGATAAATGAAGTAAGCATGGTTTCCAACCTCGTGTTGGCTTTAAATTCATCTCAGAATGCAAGAAGTCATAAAAACCAACTATGAAGAACAGTTTGAAGGAAAACACGTTATTGTTTTTGGAGACCTCCTACAGTTAACACCAGTAAAACATCAAACTATGTTCAAAATATTAGGAGAAAAACAATTCTGTAACACACTCGACAGCATTTTTGTCTAGAGAGAACTAACTCAAAACATGTGTCAGTCTGCAGATCTCATCTATGCTAACATTTTAAAAAGCATTAGAACTGGTCTGCTTACTAAAGATGAAAAATCCATCTTAAATACTAGACTAATCCATGAACTGTATGGGCAAAACACCCCTGCTCCTGATGTCATGGAACAATTAACAAAACAAAATATAAAATGCATGTCCTTAATGCAACCCTTTCAAGCTGTAGTCATTGCAGCTAAGGAGAGACTACTGCCCTTCCGCCAAGGCCCAGCCTTCAAACCACCTTTCTCTTCAGACCCTGAAACTCTTGCATCAACCTATGATACTGCCATCAAAGCAGCTATCAACGCCATTGCCCCACTCAAACCTCGCAAATCCAAACCCACTACCCATTCCAACTCTTGGTTCACACCTGACCTCCTCTCACTCCGCAACGAGAAAAAATCCGCACTCACACAGTGGCAAACGTCCCACACAAGATGATCTTTAAAGCCCTTTCCACCAAATACAAAAAGGCAATCACCCAAGCTAAGGCCAAATCCTTTGAATCCAGAATCTTGGAAGCCCAATCTAGCACTAAAGAAATATTTGCCATTTTCAGAGAGCTCGAGACACCCACTCCTGCCCCCCAGAATTTCACCAAAGACAAAGACTGGTGTGACAAAATACAAAAGGCCATGCAAACCAAACTAAGCCTCCTCAAAAACAAAATATTAGCCACTAAACAAGTCCTCCTAAACAAGCACATCCCAGTCCCACCACCTGCCCCTGATCCCCTCCTACCCTTCTCCTTCAAACCCATTCAGGAAAAAGACATCATCAACATAATGAGGAACATCAAACCCTCTAACTGCAAAGGTGATGCATGCCCAGCCTCCATTATCAAAGACTGCACGGAAACGCTAGCTCCCTTCCTAACAGCCTTTGTAAATGCCTCCTTTACCACAGGGAAAGTCCCTGCCTCCTACAAGGAAGCTTGGGTCCGCCCTCTTCTAAAAAAGTCAACGCTCGATCCCACCTCCCCCAACAACTACAGACCCATCATCACTGTCCTTTTCCTCCTCAAAATACTGGACAAAGCAGCCTACTTGCAGGTCCAACACTTCATTGAAGAGAACAAACTCCTTGGACTCCGCCAATCCGGCTTCCGCCCCAGACACGGAAACGAAACAGCCCTACTTGACCTGAAAAACCAGATGGACGATGCGAGAGACTTGGGTAAACCACCACTTATCCTACTCCTTGACCTCTCAGAGGCCTTCGACCTCGTGGATCATGGCGTCCTATGCCACCACCTCTCCACCACTGCCAAATTCTCCCCAGAAGCCACAACGTGGACCACCTCCTTCTTACAAGACAGAACCATGCAAGTATTCTCTGACCTAGCCGCCGCATCACCAACCATTATACTCTGTGGGGTGCCCAAGGTTCCTGCCTCTCCCCCACGTTATACAACATCTTTACACGCCCCCTCTTCCTCATCCTCGACGCCATGGGCATCTCCTACACCAATTACGCAGACGACACACAGATCCTCCTCACTCTCACAGGTGACTACAACACTGACTCACTGACCCTCAACAACCTCTACAACACCATCCAAGCCTGGATGGCAGACAACGGACTATGCCTCAACTCTGACAAGACGGAACTCCTCCTGGTAGGTTCTCCCGACACCCTAAAGAATCTAGATGCCCAATTCAGCCACTTCGCCATTGGTTCCATCAAAATTCCAGCTTCCGACTCTGTCAAAACTCTGGGAGTTTATCTGGATTCCAGCCTATCCATGGACAGACAAATCAATGCAATAGTCTCTACAGCTGCATATCATGCCAAACTTATCAATGCAGTCAGACCCTTTCTCTCCAAAGAGAACTGCACCAACATAGCCAGAGCCATCACCGTCTCTAGGCTAGACTACTGTAACTTACTTTTTCTAGGAACCTCCAATAAAAAGTTAGAGAGATTACAAGTAATACAGAAAAATGCGTTCCGGGCAGCCCAAGGCATTGCAAAAAGAGAAGACATCTCTGAGGCCAGAAAACTAGCCCACTGGCTCCCAATAAAAGAAAGGATCTTATTCAAAGCCCTGACACTGACCCACAAGTTCATCCACCTCACTGCTCCTGCATACCTCTCACAAAGGACACACCCCGTTTCCACTACCAGGCCAACTAGATCACTGTACACCAACATGCTCTCGGTGCCACTAGTAAAAAAAAGTAAAAGCGGGCGGATACAGCTTCCCTTATCTCGCACCCTCTCACTGGAATGCCTTACCACCCACTATCCGTGGCGAGGCCTCCCTCACCACCTTTCGCAAAACATAAGGGCAGACACGCCAGCACGAATACTTTTCATGTATACTGTATTATATGACCAAAAGCAATATCTGTAACAACAGTATGTTTTCCTGTAACATTCACAATGTGTCAACAACTGCTATCATGCCTGTATAATGTAACTAAGTTATTGCAAGTAACAGTGCCTCAATGCCCCTGGGCTGCTTGCGCGCTATATAAATATAAATAAATAAATAAATGCAATGATACATTGTTAAAAAAAGAAATGCAACCAATACTTGTGCACTTGTGGGGCATATCTGCTCCACAGACAAACTAGAAGTGCACAGCATTGTACTCACTATGTGTCAACAAGCAACAACACAACTAAATAGCTTAGAAAATTGTATCTCCAACACAGCTGGATTAGAAAAAGTATTAACTTTGTGCCTAAACTGCAGAATAATTCTAAAACGTAAACAAGAGACATTACTGGTCTTGGGAAGAAAGGCAATAAACCGGTTTCAAACAAGTTCTCTTTAATTTCTTAGGAGTACAACTCATTACAACTAAAAGTGGCTGTAATTGGCACAATTGAAACATTTACATTTACACGGCGCTCTAAGCAGTCTCTTCATCTGCTATTCCCATTTGCTTGGTCTGTTATGTTTTTCATTGTTTTAAATTGTTTATTTTAATACTGTTCATAGTGAAAGGTTTGTAATAAACTACGCACACTTAACAAAATAAAAAAATAAAAAATTCTAAAACGTAAATTTGACGTAGAACAAGGTTTAGTCAATAAAGGAATTGGTACAGTTCTTGGCTTCCAAACATATATACACGACAACAACATTCAGGTTGTCAACATACACCTAGACAACTTGCAGAAGTTAAAGGTATAGACCACACAATAGCACATTTCCTTCTTTACAAAGACATGTACATACACACAGAGAAATGCTCTCTATTTCTTGTATATAATGCCAGTATTAATAAATTGCAAGGTCTAACCCTAGATAACGCATTGATTGACATTGGCAGCACGGTATTTAAAGAAGGTAGGAATTAAAATAGCACTTTTGCATCTACATACACTCAATGGTCTATCTAGTTAACTTTGATGCAAACAAAGTCAACACTGGTATTCCTTGCATCCTAGAATCCAACTGCCACGTGCACTGTACGCCCCATCTCGATATGTACCCTGCACCTCAACAAATAAACACCTTTAAAAAGAAAAGTAATACAAACAGAACCTATTGCAGATCTCCCAACAATACAGCTAAAGAAACAAAGAACAACGGCTGCTCCATCACATAAAACAACCACTAGTCCAAAATCAACAGTATGTCCATCAGAAGACAAATGTTCCTTCTCAAAAAACAATGTTAGGCTCATCAAAGGATACAGAGGTACAATACCCTGGTCCATTTAAGTTCAGAAAAACAAATGGAATACATTTATATGCAAATGTAGCAATCAGCCTTCTCTTCCAATTGCCACAAACTGTTCACAACATTTACTTAAACGGCTTAGACTTGTTGTGTTTGCAAAATCTGTCCTTCATATAAATGCCACAAATAATTCTGACAGCACTTACACTGTCTCGGGTTTAGGGCAAGAATTGGACTAGTGTACAGGAATGGTAAAATACATCATAAACACACAGGAAGATCTGCAGGAATTCCTAATGTACGTACCACAAGTACTGGACACCAAAAATATCCCTATAAAGGAAATCTTCCAGATTTCATACATGTGAAACATACATGCACTCTCTGCAGCCATGTTTCAAAAGAGCACATCCCTAATGAACAATGTGTGTTATCCATACCAAATTGTGTATCCATTCCATTTCACCAGCTTCTACAGAATGCAAATTAAAGCATATTATGCCCTTTTTGTAATGCAGACAATCGTTCCAACATACAAATGAACTCACATGGCCAATATGTGATACTAATGCTTCTTAGGTACAATGCAGATGGTACCAAAAACAACTGTAAGCTTACTAGCTTTAAACATGGCCAAGTATCTCTTGGCAAGAAAACTTCACAACAGTGGGCATAATCTACCACAGTGGTGCTACAAACACTTTAGGGCAGTATACTGCAGATGTTGAAAAAAAAGAAGTGGTTGGTTTCAATACAACAGCACCTTTGTTTCTCAAAGACATAGGTTAGCAGCAAATCTAACAAATGCCTACTTAGTATTCCTTCAACCCCAATTTAATCGCTAAAGTATAACGCAATAAATGGTTACAATATGCCAACAGGTATCTAAGTACACGTATAATACTACAATAGTACTTTTAAAACTCAAGACAGTTAGGTTACTGCAAAATCCAATATAATTACTATACGCAAATGTTACCTCCAAATCTAACAAATGCCTACTTAATATTGTTCCACCCCAAATTTACTCACTAAACTATAGTACAATAAACAGTTATAATACACCAGCTGGTATCTAACTGCATCTAAAATGCTATAACAGTACAGTTAAAATTCAGGACAGTTATAATACGCCAACGGGTATCAAACTACATTAAAAATACTCTTCATTGTAATACACTTCAAATATGCCATCACAGTTATTCTTACTGAAAAACATCTTGTAAAGAACAATAGAGATAGAATATGCCAACAGGTATCTAACTGCTTTAAACATTCCCTTGGTTACAACACACTACAAACAAACAGATTACCACACTTACACTCACATAATTACAGCAGTTTTCTTTTTTTTAAATCCTGTATGGATTTCTTTCCCACTGACCCTGCAATGATTTCATGTCAATACAACAGCATACACTAATGTTGTACCAAACATAGTACATAGAATGTCCTATTTATGTTGGTCAAAAAAGTAAATCTACATGTGAAATTGTATGCAATTACATTTATTTATTATTAGTGTATTTAGTCAATTTGACTTTTTACAAACAGAATTCATGTACACAATACAAAAACATAGTTCATTCAAACGTATATAAATACATAAGTGTCAGTTAAAACTATTTCAATATAACTATGTTCAATAATAATGAATAATGAGTAAATACATTAAGTAAACACTTTGTCTCAGACACTGATCTGGTACTTTAATACAGGTTTTCTCATATTATTTAAGATGCCTAAAGATGACAAAACTAATTGGCAACAGCTTTATTATGTAACATGAGACTCTATACGGTACGACCTGATAAAACGTGTTGGTACTGGGTCAACTCAAACTAGGGGTAACACTTTGGCTAACAGCCATCTCAAGGCTCTTTGGTACAATGGTGCAGATTCTCCTCTGTTTTTTAAGATGTCTAGTGGAAACAACATAGTTGGCAACATCTTTGCTATTTGATACCCACATTTCGACAGATTTAGTAGAGTCATATTTGTAGAAAAAAATCTTGTATGTGCACATATGAAGTGTGCTTAATGCGGAGCACTCAGTAAACAGGTGCTTAGATGTTTCCAAGTAATCATATTTCTTGGACACTTGACAATATGTACCCTCTAAGTGTATTTTCATTTACGGTCCCAGAATGGATAATAATGGTAGTTCATTTATACAAAGGCGCAGCATAAGCCACCGGACTTCTAAATTGGGGCTCAATTTGATGTAAAGTTGAGGTCTTTTGTAACTATGCACCACATTTGCTACATTGCTCAAACTTTTTAATGTAGCAATGTTTTCATAGTTTCTATTCCAATTGTATAAGTCAAATGTAGCTTTAAATGAGACGTTAGGCTGCGTTAGCCATCCGTAGATCTCCAGTTTGGGTAGCAGCTGATTCCTTGGAAGGTAGACATCACACAAACATGTCACTGTCTGAGTGTTCACCTCTACTAGAGCAATTAAAGCTTTTAAATGATCCTGTTACACTCTTTTTTTCACAGAAAAAGAACCAGAGATTCCAGCTTTATTACCTTATGCAACTAAGTAAACATGCAAAGTATTATCCTATTTGTTATCTTCACAAAAAAACAAATATATATTCCATAAGTACTGCCCTTTGTTGTGCTACAATCATAAATACCTTACACAATTTAGTGATATCATTCCACCATATTACAAATACTGTATACTCCCTCTACAGTACCTTTAATGACTATACACATATTACTATAGTACGGGTGGCCAGTGCCCAGATTCTTGGGGCCACTGGCCACAATCACCACAATATAATTAAACCATAAAACAAGTATGTACAATACACCTTCAAATAACAAGACCCATCCAGAACCTCCTGCAATCCAAATGATGTTTGTGGACAGCAAAATTGACAGAGGACTCGCGGCATCTGCACACCCTTTTTTCACCTATGAAACAGCTCCACACCAAATGTATTCCACCCCTCACCCTTTCCAGTCACTCTTTCAGCAACAAAGTAACTCCAAATGTGTTTTCTAAACTTGTTGCTCATCGCAGTATCCCCTGTCAGCGGTAGCTGTCCGTGGATCCAACATGGTGAATTTTTAAAAAATTACTACAATTGAGGATACTGCTCCTAGATGTCTACTCTGCCTTTGAAACAGTCAACCTGTGAGCTGTTTTCTTCCTAACCTCTGCCCGGCCTCCTTGGGCCCTTTACTCTCACCATCCAGTGAGGCCAAAAACCATGGGTCATCTTTGAGTCCTCTCTTTCATTTACGCTTTACATTTTGGAGCTTGTAAAGAAGGCCCATTTTCAGCTTCAACTCCTTACAGGCATTCTACCATTCCTCACCTTCCCCCAGAAGCTCAGCGTCTCTAGAGCCCTGGTCCTCTCTAGGTGTGACTACTGGAAGAACCTCTTGCTCACCCTCGCACATTGTTGTCTATGCCTCCCTTCAGGTAATCCAGAAGAGGGCTGCACAACTTATCCTTGGCCTCAAGCCTAAGGGTGATATTTCTGCAGCCCTAAAATGTGTCCATTGGCTCCTGGTGGCTGCAAGGATGAAAATCAAGATTCTCTGTATCATTGACAAGGATTTCTGGGGGCTGGGACCATGCTATCTCCAACTATGTCTCCTAAATATTCCCCTGCTACAGCCCTCTGCTCCTCTAACTACAATTCTCTGCTTGTCAAACGCTTTTCGAAACAGAGAGCGGAAGGCATGTCTCTCTCTCTTCGGTCTATGCCTCCCTTTGGAACAGCCTTCTAGCTCCTCTCAGACTTCCATAAATTCCATAAACATCTCAAAATTCTGCTTTTCTCTTCCTGTTTTCCTCAATCTCTTCCATGCTAACCCATACCACAGCCACTGAGACTGGTGGCCTGGTCCGTCATGAACATCACAGGTTCCAGGGTCTATATCTAGTTAATAACAGTACACACCCCCTTCTGCCCTTGTGGGTCTACCGCCTGGCAGCTGTGTACCGCACCCTTGGCACTCCTCTGCCCCATCAGTTAGCCAGTGGCCTCCCACCTTGACATCGCTTGCCACTTTCTTTCTGGGCTCCTTTCAGCACTTGGCCATCCCTACCCCCCTTTCTTTCATGAACTTCTCTTACTGCACAATGCATATGTGAATTCATAGCAGCAGTTTGTACAATTGTTTTGCATTAGTAGGGGAAATGCAGATGCAAAATATTGCTAAGTGGCTTTGGTGTGTGGACATTTATTAAGTAGATAAGGTTATAAGTAGAGTCTTTGGAAGTAGATGGATCTGCGACTGTCTGAAAGCAGGCAATTAGGGAGGGTTACAAACATAAACTTAAAATGGGTAGAAGGGCTGTCCTGTGCGATGGTGTGCATATGCAACCCAGGTCTTTTAATGATGCATGGCCTGGAAAGGGGACTGCAGAAATCATGGATAGTCATGACAGCCCATGGATTATGGTCCTTATTGTATACTAGAGAAAAGATTTTTTTTGGGACAGAACATTTTTTCTCCAGTATACAATTGTCCATTATTTCCATTAGCGTACTACAACATGTTAATGGAATGTTAGAGAATCGTATTGAATATAACTACTTTACTGAAAAATTTGTAGCAGATGGAGTCTATAAGACTATCTTTCTAGTTCTATTTTTTAACTGTGAAAGGTGGATCCTAAAGGAACCTTTTGGTTTGGTGGTTTTTTTTGTTTTGTAATTAAAAAAAATATATATTTTGTTTGCAGGCCAGGAAGTAAGGTGGGAGAGGGAAATTAGGCAAGGGGTACCAACCACAGATATGGAGGTGCAGTTGGACACAGAAGATGGTGGCCATCTGTTAAATCTAAGGTAGGGGGCAGTGCCCCATGCTGCTTCATTACAGCCATGAAGGTACTTCAAAACTGCCCCCCCCCCCGCAGAGTGGTGTGTTGCTGTAAATACAGAGTACCATTGTCTTGTAAAGATATGGAACAACAGCCTCTTTTATGGCTTGCAAGGTAGCTGGAGGGATTTTCTGCTCCACAAGGGTAGCCTGTGTGGTGGAAGTAGCGGTTGAGGTAGGTGAGGTAGGTGAGGTAGAGGAAGACAGCCTACTACTCTCTGACAAAGGATCAGTCTTTCTCAGAGTACCTGGGTGGTGTGAACATGTGTGGCAGCACATGGATGTGGTACCAAAAGAGTGCTGCCCATGTTGTCCACACTCAGTTCAATCAACATGGGTAGCACAGGCGTTTAGTGCCCCTCCTATGCTCACAGAGAACAACCTCACCCTTGATTCCCTCTGGTAGCTGGAGGTAGGTATTTCCTTTATGGCATCTTCCTGGTCTTCTTGATCCTCCTCTGCATCCTTGCACCTATTCCCTTGTCCAGGCCCTCTAGCTGGTAGTGGTGTTGGTGGTGGTGACTCTTGAGGATGAGGGGAGGCCATGGCTAAGGCCACAGTTGAAGTTAAATAGCAGGTGTGTCAATAATCTTCCAAGTAGGTGCTTTCTCCTCGATTGCAGATGGAAAATGAGTAAGAATGGGCCTAGGAGCTGTGTAACTGTAAACATTTAGCTTGTACCATCTTAGCCTGGCCGGAAAAGCAGTTTATTAGTTCGCAAAGCCCGGACCCACTTGCAAAGCATGCACCTATTCATGAACACATCATCATTCCGGCCATGCGTGTAAGGTCACGTGACACTCTTCAGGGAGTCCAATGTGATGTCAGACGTTCGCAAACTTCGGTGAACAATAAAGGTGTAAAAAGTTGTAGAAAGTTGATAGAAGTTTTCAGAATGTTACTAGGAGGTGGGGTATGTCACAGTTTGTACCTGAAACTTTATAGCTTGACTGGAAATAATGATATATTCGGGTGAGTATGATATGAGGATCTTGTAGCAAATTAAGGTCGGTCTGGTAAAAATAAACCTATGAAATGCACTGAAAACACTTTATTAAAGGGACGTTATAGTTAAATTGCCATAATAAAAACCTATGAAATTCAGTGAAAAATCTTTGCTAAAGGGACATTATGGTTACAAGTAAAACCGAAACCCCACAGAAATTCACCAGTTCTCGTAAGCTATGCAACTATAACTCGCGCCACCACCGTGTACTGCTAAGACTAACACCCAGCACATCAAAAATGACATTACAAATGTCATTGATGACATCACTGATGACATCACATATCTGGGTCACTTGTTTTTGTTCATTTTGTTCTTTCTTCCTTACTTTAGTTTCCCTGTATGTGCCTTAAATTTGTATGCATTGTGGGTCTTCATATGTATTGTTTGTACTAGCACAAGTGTGTAGTAAGTGTGGAATTGTTAGCTACTTGTTTAAAATTACTCACAACTCTGATAATGTAGGATTTGTTATTTTACTATCCAAAATTACGAGATTATAAATAGTGTACTTCTATGGTGCATGCTGCAGCCATTGTTTATGTATGTTTAGGTTCCTGTATTAACAAAAACAATCCATTGTAACATTGTGTGTGTATGAGTACATTCTGTAATAGGTGAAGTAGTTCTTGATAGGTCTACTGATCACCGCTGACATCTTATTACCAACATTATAAACACAACCCCTTGTAGGGACTTTTCATCAAAATTAATTTCATATATGCTGTTGTCAGTGATGTCATCAATGACATTTGTGATGCCATCTTTGGTGTCCTGGGTGTTTGTCTTTTCAGTACAAGTGGTGGTGGGAGTTATGGTTGCTTAGCTTGCCATAACTGGTGAATTTCTGAGGTTTTTTGGTTTTACTTGTAACCACAACATCCCTTTAACAAAGTTCTTTCTGTGAATTTCATAGGTTTTTGCTGGTGCACCTTTACTCTGCTCCCTTATATTCTACTCCCCCCCACCCAATGTGGCAACTTTGGGGTCCACAGACAGCACGGTAGTCCTCGGATGGTGGACGGTATATGCAAGCCTTGAAATCATAGGGGAGACACCAAAAAAGAGTAAGCAATAACCAACAAACAGATGTACTTAAAATCACAAATAATGTTTGCATGTAAGTATACTTTTTTGTACTAATACTCACGTTTAAAAATATAAATGTTTTCTTAGGTAACACACATTTCAATGGAATGCACCAATCACAAACCATAATTGTACACTTCATATGATTTCCCGGTACAACTCTGGATACAGATTGAAAACAGCAGCTGCTTACTGGACAACACATTCTTATTAAATAGTAAATGCATTGCATTTATTTTTCTTTTATTAGCTTTTCATTACATAAACATGTGTTGTGAAGCAAAAGCCCTTTTCTTTCTCACAGAAATGGCAAGCACACCAGAATGGTTGAAAGAGAACTACCCAAGAGGTGAAATGAGTGACGATAACATCTCCAATGGTATGCAGTACATATTTTACTGTCAACAATCTGAAACAGACGTCACACCCCCCAAATGTAAATAGTCAAATGAAGAACTTGTCAACAAAATTGGATACCTTAATAATTATGTATATTTTTATTTAGTTGTTTACTTCTAACGTGCTTTAGCCCGCAAGAATCACATAATGTCAATAAACCTGAACAGTACATGAAAAACCACCTGATTAAAATTGTTCCTTTTAACTGCCCCACTTGCACCTGCACCCCTTCTCCCCAGAAGTCATCCCCAGTCAATTTTGAACATTTTCCTCAAAGACGAGTTGTTGAAACTTCAGTCCCTTCCTCCCCTCATGATTATTCTACACAAAATGCCTAATCCTCCCAGTTTTGTTTCACATTCTGATACTCCATCCCTTTGTTGAATACATTTATATTTAGTACTACAAATATCTTGTTTATTGTTATGTGATTCTTTTTAAAAATACCATTATGAGTCCTCGGACTACACGACTGTCCAGGATGATCTCACTTCTGCTCCCCAACCACCTCCACTACCATCATCACCATCTGGAGGGGCTGGACAGGGTAACAGGTATGATGATGTAGAGGAGGAACAAGAGGAAATGAAGATGAGGTAGTGGAAGTGCCTACCTCCAGCACCCAGAGTGAGTCCTGGGTGGTGGTTCTTTAAGGTTGTGGGTGGGGTCCCGAAGGTGAAGGCTGCCTGTGTTAAATGCATTGAGTATGGGGTGAAACGCAGTCGCAGACAACAGGGGCACTAACCCTTCGGGATCACATCAATGAGCTGTCATGTCTGTTCTAACTGCCTGGTGGCACTGAGAAAGGCTGGCTGTTGATTTCTCAGGGAGGAGCAGGCTATCTTCCTCTGCACCATCTTCTTCACCTGCTCCTGCCAGCACACAGGGTACTCCTGTGGCACAGAGGATCCCAATGGCTGCCTCGCAGGCCATACGTGATGCTGTAGATCCTTACCTTTCAAGGGTCATAATATGCTGCATGTACTGAGATACACTGATCTGCAGGGGGAACAGTTTTACAGTGTTTTTGAAGCAGTTGTCAAAGAGTACAAGAAACAAAGTCTCCTACCTTAAATTTAAGGTAGGCCCAACATCTTCCCCTGTTAATTTGTCCCTTCATCTATGTGGTTGGTGCCCCTTCCCTCTTTTCCCTGCCTTGCCTTCCCCACCTTAACTACTCTCTCCTGCAAACAAATTTGAAAAAGTAACAAAAAAATACAAAACCAAAAAAACACACAAAAGAATTGTGATCCTATTTTGACATTGACATGGCCATTTTTGATTCTCTCAGAACTCCTACTAATAAAACTCCTGCAACCCTCTCTTCCTGTACACCACACCCAGGAAAACTGATTGGCTGATCCTCAGATGTCCGCAGACACCTCGACAGTCTGCAGCCTCCACAGTCCCATTTCCATGCCGGGCAGCAGCAAAAGACCCGGATGAGGCACGTGCTGTCCACGGACTACAGAGCTGTCCGGGTAGGATCGTCCATTTGAACGAGGCAGGTAGGGAAATTAAACACAATGTGAGTTATTTAATCTTTAGTGGTGGCTCTGAAAATATTTTTTTTTAGATGGATGCGGTTTGTAACCAAACACTTTTTTGCTTTTATGTTGTACAGAAACCTCTTCAATGTATTCCTTAAATTATAAAGGAAAATTGCCGGTCCAATATTTGTAAAGTGAATTCCATCCGGACAAAACAAATTCACACTCTGAGAATTGATATTATCATTCTGAAAATATGACATTCCCGAACCATGCAAAATACCAGATAAGCATTTATTGATAATATGTCTTGTTTGTTCAATTTGAGGACTGAAAAAGTTTGTTGGACATCTCCATGTGCACTATGATTTATTTCCCCAAAATAATCTGAGTAGCAGGAAACCGTTGCATAAGGACTTTAAAAAAATCCTTCAGCACATCTTGCATAGACACTGGTGTCACAAACCCCAAACTCTATGCTCCACAATTGACAATCACAATATCTAGATTTTTAAAATGAGCCATACACTCACAGAATGAAAGCAACCTTGCCCAGTTTGAGCCACTAACTGCATGCCAGGAAAGTTCCACTTCTGCCAACACAATATTCCTGAGCATGACATGATTCTCAGCATATACCTGAAATGACTGATTTGAAGAGTCCCCTAGAATCCACACAGTCTGCCTTCTGTAAAACATAGCCATAGCCATTATCACTGCCCTCACAACTCCTGCAAACAAAACTCCTACTACCCTCTCTTCCTGTATACCACACTCAGCAAACCTGATTGGCTAATCCCCACAGTCCCCTCTACATGCCAGGCATCCACAAAAGACACTTATGTGGCACGTGCTGTCCACAGACAACCGAAGTGTCTGCAGCCCCCTTAGCATGGGTGAGCTCTTCTACCTTTTCCACTTTCATGTTCTCAACACTCCTTCATTGGCTGCTTTCAAAGAGTCACACATCCATCCACCAATCACATCCAAAACCTCTACATCTAACCATGTAATCGCACGTCAACACTTCAAATGTACACTTGAAATCTCAGAGTACATATCTCCTTTTAACAAAAGGCATCTGCATCAAAATCTACTGTCCAACTGACCAATATTTCAAATTCCAGATTCAACAATAGCTGCATCTAACAAAACATATTACAGCTATGCATATAAGTAATTGTTTTCAACAACTTATAAATATATATATACAGGTTTGCTTCTACTTATCCTGTAATAAGCTTCTCAATGAACATCTTCTCTCCATGAAACCTACAAAATGCATATGCGCATTTATCGCACACTGTTTGCTACATTTAAAAAAAAAAGGAAAATCAGCTTCAAAATATTTCTACAACATTTTACAATGGCACATTGATGTTTAATATGTTGGCAGCAGATGTATACCAGCCAACATTGCCCATTCCAATCTATAGGTAGTTATAAATCATATATTGTTTCTCTGCACTCAGTGACTTGTAATACCACTTCTGCTATTACATATCTTGCACTACAACTCCTAGAATGTAAACAAACAAAAATAACACAGGACTACACTAGACAATTCAAACATATAACATTTATATGGAATGGAAAATGCTGTGCGTTTAAACAGATTTCTTTTTGGGACCATTTCAATTAAAATTGAAAAATGCATGTATGCCTTTCAAACAGCACTGTGTATAACTGCTCTAGAAAAGAAACAAAAAGCAAATGTAAAAGATTTCCACAATATTGTTTAAGTGTCACTTAGTGTGTACATACTTAATATCTTGACAGTACATGCATATTTGCTAACATAACCCATTCCAATTTACAGTTGTTTACCCAGCCCTATTTTTTCTATACCTTCTATGACTTATAGTCCAACTTTTCAAATAAAAAAACAGCAACTATAACTCCCAGAATGCAAATAAAAAAACAAGACTTCATAAGCACCTACATATTGCAGGACATCATGTTTGTAAGTATGCATTCACTGCCAACATATTAAACTTCCACACACCAAGTACCCTTTAAATGTTCTACAAATCTTTAACCTCCACTTGTCTTTTCTTTTACAAAACAGATACACACAGTCTGCTATAAATGCTTGTATGCATTTTTTATCTTTCATAAACATGCTCATAAAAACAAACCTTTACAAGGTCACCATTTTCCATTTTTAATTCCATATTAATGTCACACTTTGCAACCTCACTTATTACAATCCTTGGACTGGCACCATTCTCAACCAACTTACACATATGTGTGTACTGCCAAAGTATCTACATATGACACTTCACCTTACATATTAAGTACTCTTCTGTTCCAACCTCTACTATAAGCCACCAAACACTGCTGCAACAACAAACCACCATCACATAACCACTAGGCCACAGTTTCCCTATGTGTTAATTATACTGCAACACATTACAAATACATTGCACCACAAACACAGCACTTCTTTCATTAAACTCAGCAGCATTAAAGTAACCTACACATACACCTTTTCCTTACACCCATTGTTCCCCTTTCCTCCTAATCTCCAAAAGCAGCACTATTCATACTTCAATTGTTCTAACAAAACCATTAACATACTTTACTAGACTATCCAAAACACAACTTTATTAACTCGATTTCCCAACAAATCCTCCTACATTCATAAATAACAACCTCTCTTACTGGAAGCACTTCACCATTTCCATATATACCAACTACATTTCTTTTATAATTACAGGAAAAAAGAAAATTGCTGAAGACACCAACCAGAAGAAGTTCCCTCTTCACATCCTAAAAAGTAAGTACATTACTTTACTATTATTCTCTTTATTACGGTACCAATGCACCTTTGCTATATATTAGCCTACAGTATTCCTTTCCAATCATCAACATTTATTTCACTCTTATTCATTACATTTCAGTATGCACATGCGTTCCATTCTCATCTAAACAACATCATTATAATACCCACTACTCTCCTCAAAACATTGTAATGTCCCTACATATTCATTCACACCACCACTCTCTTACTCAATACCCCAAGTCCTTCACACCTTTATATACACAGGAACTCCTTCAACCTTCCCACCCACAACTTTAACCCCATTACACAATCACACAGCCCTGTATTCATCTCTACCATCGCATTCACGATACATCATATATATTCCACAACTTTCAAACATATACTTTTTTCCCCAACAGACAGAACAAAATGCCTACTAAAAAGCAACTCCACCCAAAACTAAGATAAAATAGAGCAGATAAGAATAAAAACAAGCCATATAGTCATCCACCTCTAAAACAATGTAGAGAAAATATTGAACCAAAACTGCTAATAACATCACTCAACAAAACAAATCCAGCTACCACTAAAAAAAATAAAGCCCTGCTTCCAAAAACAAAATAAACTAAACAATGTATAAACAAAAGCACACCTAAGAATAACCCTAACCCTATATCTAGCAATGGTAACATAGCCCAGTAAAGGATTCCAAACAATGAATTTTGCAAATAATTTTCCACCGTAGAGTACTTTATAATTTTATGAAAACAGCTCAAAAGTCACGCTCTACCCCTTAAAGTTACTGCAGGAGACAAATCCTTAAAGCTCTAACTAGCAGCACATTTCTGATAATGAAGAAAGTTGTTTATATTATTTTTAAACAACATGAAACCACTAACTAAATTGATCAGTAAATTACAAAAAGTACTTCTAAACGTGTGCAAGATCAATATAGATACATTTTCAAACTTCTGTGCAGGCTAATGGATTCACATAAGCAGCACAGAACCATATTTCAATTAAGAGGCTTATAAACAAGAACAAAAAAAAACAATTGTCATACACAGTATTATTTTTTAAAGCAGCATCATACACAGTAATGACCCAGGGTATGAAATGGTAGGAGACACCATTATGGCACAAGAAACTTTATAGAGAAAATGTCCCCAACAAACTTTCAAACAACTGTTTCTTTCATCCAAACAATCTGTCCAGTGTACAAATGGGCATGCAGCTCAATTTAAAATGTACGCCAACAATCATTAAAAAATGTATTACAATTCCTCAATCAGTATGTAAAACTATAAGTAGAATAACATTTTTTAAAACCATAGATTCCTGTCCAGTGCACAACTACACTGCACTGTGAGGACATTCATTAGCCTGAATTTGAGGAGCTGCTTGCAAAAGCACATTCCATCACATCAAAATGTTAGCAAAACACCATTCCACTATACAGAGACTATACTATGCTGAAAGTCCTGCTTTACAACTGCAACATTTAAATAACATATTCCTACATGGAACAGCCAAAGAACTCCTTCAACAAATACAGCACATCCAAAGTAAATATTTTGGAAGTGAAGATAACTTAAATTCAGAAACTTTAGAAACCATGAGTGAAAATCTTACAAACACAAACCTCCTAACACACACATACAAAAAAGAAATAGCAAAGTTTCAAAACACATCTGCTGAAATACCAGACCAAGTATGTGTCTGTTGTTGCAGAACATTGTATGAAGAGAGCACACAAATAGTACAAATGGCCTACAAAATGGAGGACATTGAGGAATCCCAATGTCTTTATATTTAACAACTAAAAATAAATACAAAATAACTGAACCCTCAATAATTTGCATAGACTGCAACACAAAGCTTGACAATAACCAAATGCCATGACGTGCTGTCACTAATAACTTAGAAATATTCCCACTTCCAAAGTCTCTCCAACAACTGAACTTGTATGAGAGCATTATAATCCAAACAGTACACCCATTTCAAGCTATAACATGTCTTCAACCCAAAACAGCCAATTAGCCTCTTTCTGAGTTACTAAAAGGCATTTGTGGCAAAATAGTATCTTTTTCATTAGATCTTAAAGAAAATGTATTTACAAACTCTGGGAATACAACGGCCAATAGATTAATCTTTGAGTATCCTAGTTAATGGTGTACCAACAAAAGACAAAACAATTTGGCAACAACCAGTCATCTTAAACAAGGCTAGATATGCCCTACAATATCTTAAAGAAAACAATGAATAATACAAAGATATAAACATAGAGGAGAACTTAACAGCAACCACCCAATTAATTGAGGATTCACAACCAACTGGCCATTTCAACATGTAGATCCTATTACTGCAGCAACCATTTTGGATCAGTATGCAATTCACCCACTGCACTCCAAAGACATCATAGACAATGCATTTGAAGCATTTCAAATGCATCAAGCCAATGGATCTCCAATGAGCATATGGGACAAAAGGGTCAAAGCATGTTCTTTTTCTCTACTCTTTCCTACAGGAAAAGGAGAAAGATATGATGAAAGACCCACACAAATAAGTGCATCAGAATATCGCTCTTTACAAATGTATTCTGAAGACCCCAGGTTCAGACAAAACGTAGAAGACAATTTTCAACCTCCTGTTTGAAAGTGAACTAGCAACTCTATGTTATGGGGTTGCACATATATGAAAAACAGCCTCTAATGTTTTTTAAACATGCCCGCTACCCATCTGTTTCAAAAGATAAAAGACAAAGATGAAGTGTTGCAGGTAAGTATCACAAATCTCTTGGCAAACATGCATGGCACAAAAGAATACTGGTTCCGATGTCACACGGATGCACCTTGTATGCTAAGAAACCTAGGCCCACCCACATGGTTGGTTACATTAAGTTGTGCAGAATATACATGGGATGACTTGAATGACCTCTTACACATAGTAAAGCAAAATAAAGAAGGAATAGATATAAAAATACCAAGAAAACTCTGCTCACTTGACCCAGTCAATGTGTTAAGGTACTTTCACCATCACTTCATTGCTATGCTGCACTTCATCTGCAATAAAGGTACCCCTCCACTTGGGGAATTAGAACACTCTAGAGGAGCACCAGACATCCACATGCTTGTGTGGATAAAAGATGCTCTAAAATGTTGCCATGACAGTGACACCACTGTTTTACAGTTTTTCAGAAAAATTAATCACCTGCAACATCCCTTCAGAAATCACACAGTGACCTATGTACACAAATCCTTCGAAAAACATATGTGTGGCAAATACTGCAGATGGAGATATAAAAACATAGGGAAATACTATACCAAATGTCGGTTTGGCTTCCCTCGACCAGTTTGCGCAAAAGGACGAGTAAATATCTTCATGTCCTCTTTTAGACACTGTGTAAAAGGCAAATCACCTAAAACACATACAATATTAAAAGGAATGAAGCATCCAAGTATATCAATGATTACAATGCTATCATTGCCCTCTTGTGAAATGGAAATATAGACATACAATACATTGCAGATTCCACTGCTGTTGCAAGATATGTCACAATCCATCTTACCAAAGCTGAGAAAACAGAGCAGAAAGAGCTCTGGGATGACATATCATCTGATAAAACACTTCACAAAAATGTTACAGGTTTGGTATGAAAATACTGTTCCATAGTGAATGAGGGTGCTACGAAGCTATAGGCCGTTTAACAGGTACAGCCTTATATGGCAAATCTGAACACATTGGGCCTCATTACGAGTCTGGCGGTAACCGAGGCGGTAAAACCACCAGGTTACTGCCGGACTCGTATTACCATTCCGCCTCCGTGATTCCCGGAATTACAGGGGCATTACAACCCCGGTTTTCCGGGAATCACGGAGGCGGAATGGTGTTAATCCCCATTCCCATTGAGTCCTATGGGACTCGATGGGAATGGGGATCATGTAAACACCAGCAGCATCTCGTAATGCTGCCGGTGTTTCCTCATCCGCCTGTAGGCGGGCGGTTTTAAACCCACCAGGTCAGACCTGGCGGGAACATCACCTCCCGCCTGCAGGAGTCGGGATCAGGTGGTCCGGAAACAACAGTGGCGGCGGGTTTACCGCCACCGTTATTTCCGGACCGCCTGAGTTGTAATGAGGCCCATTGTCTGGCTAAACCTTGGTACAGCTTCATCCAGGAAAAGATTACTCAAATCCTACCAAGAGATAGAAACTTACTATCCAAACAAGTACTTCTTTGGAAAACATGTGCCTGTAACACATAACCCAAAACTACTCCTGGAAGAATAATGTCAAACCAGATGAGACAACTGGAAAATATGTAGTCTCAACCTGTGAAGGAAGCCTAGTCAAACCTACCAAACGTAGACTAATTAATCACATAAAATTATCATTAAAAACTCTACAACACAGGGAACTTTATTACAGGGCCCTACTACAGCTTTTGAAACCATGGAGAAAAGAAGAAGAATCATTAGGTAATCATGACTCATCTATAATGGCATTCAATGCAAATGAAAACAGCATAACACATGTCAATTTCAAACAATACAAAGAAATGTTTGAAAATGAACGCCAACAGTAGGAAAGCTTTGATGCTGAAATAGATAAAGACACTCCTGTAAGCAGTCAACCTTCCCTTCCATGATGCCAAGGACCACTTGGAGAACCAATCATTCTAAAAGAAGCAGGAATAGCCATGATTGAAGTAGAAAATACCATGTATCAATATAAACAATCAGGAGAAGACTTCTCAGTGATGAAATCACAACTAAATGATGAGCAACTCACGATTTATCTACAAGTCACTGAAGAAATTGAACATGATTTTAAACATGAAACTAAAACTTGTAGCTGTAAAAATAATAAATCTCTGCTCCTCACTTAACAAACAACAACCTTTCATCTGTTGTAATAGCCCCCAGAGGTTTAGCTGCCTACAAAATAGGAAGTGTAACTTTACACCAACTACTGCTCCTTCCAGTAGAACACTAAAAAAAATTAAGAATCCTCCAAATTATCAGCAGCGGCTGCTAGTGAAGTTTGCAGAATTCTGAAACAAATTAAAGTGTTCCTGATAGATGAGGTAAGCATGTTTTCCAACCTCACGTTGGCTTTAATTCACCTCATAATGCAAGAAATCCTAAAAACAGACTTCGAAGAAGTGTTTGGAGGAAAACACATTATTGTTTTACCGAGACCTCCTATAGTCAAGGAAACCCTTTTTTTTAAAAAACATTAGGACACAAACAATGCTGCAATACACTCGGAAATGTAAATCTCTGGCAAGATCTTCAGTACAAAGAACTTACTCAAGTCAGTCTGCAGACCTCACCTATGCTGATATTTTAAAACGTATTAACACTGGTCTGCTTTCTAAAGACTCAAAATCAATCTTAAATAGTGGTCTAATGCATGAGCTATATGGGTCATAACATATCTGCTCCTGATGTCATGGAAAAATGTACTCAACAAAATATAAAATGCATGTCCTTTATACCAACCCTAGCAAGCTGTATGTAGTCAATTCAATGAGACAATGTTAAAAAATGCAATCCATACTGCATATTAACTCCACAGACAAACTAAAAACACATGGCATGACACTACCTATGTGTCAACAAGCAATTGCACGACTAACAGAGCTGATTTAGAGAAAATATTGACTTTGTGTCTAAACTGCAGAGTAATTCTTAAACATAACCTTGACATAAAACAAGGTCTAGTTAAGGGAGAAATCGGCACAGTTGTTGGCTTCCAGACATATCCACATGACAACAACATTCAGTTTGTCAACATCCACTTTGACAGACTTGAGAAATTTAAAGATCAGGGTGCTCAAAAGCATGCTTCCTTCTTTTGAAAGCCATGCATGTAAGCAGAGAACAATTATCTCCGTCTCTTGCATATGCTGTCACTATTCACAAATCCCAAGGTCTAACCCTAGATCAAGCATTGATTGCCATTGGCAGCACAGTCTGTAAAGAAGGTATGAGTTGTGTAGCACATTCCCATCTACGTACAATCGAAGGACTAGTCCTAGTCAACTTTGATGCAAACAAAGTCATGTCTGACATTCCTAGTATCCTAGAGTACAACATACTATGTACACTCTACCCACCCCATCTAGATATGAAGCCTGTTCCTCAAAAAGCTAAGTGTTGAAACAAAAATTAATGTAAACAGAACTTGTAAAAGTTCTCACAATAATACCACCAAAAAAACAAAAAACAACTGCTACTCCATCAAGCAGTTCAACCAGAAAACTGTCCGGTGCAAACAGAACTGTACATCCATCAGAAGATAAAATGAAAAATATTACTTCAAAAAATAACAAAGGGAAGTCCAGCAAATGACACAGAGACAGAACTCTCTGGTCCATTTAAATTTTCCAACATAATTGGTGTGAATTTATATGCAAATTGACACCAATTGTTCAAAACATTTACTTAAACGGCTCAGACCATTTGTGTTTGCAAATGCTTATCCTTCATAGAAATGCCACAAATAATCCTGACAAAACTTACAGTGTCTCAGGAATAAGGCAGGAATTGGACTACTGTGTAGGAATGGTAAAATTCACCATAAACACACAGGAAGATCCACAAGAATTTCTAATGTAGTTACTGCAAACACTGGAAAGGAAAAACATACCCATAAATGAAATCATCCAGGTTTTACACATGTGGAAACATACATGCAGCCTCTGCAACCATGTTTCACAAGAGCACATCCCTAATGACTGATTTGTCAATGTATCCATACCAAATTATGAATCCATTCCATTTCATCAGCTGGTGAAAATGCAAATAATGCCATATTATAAAATGTTTGCAATTGAGACAATTGTTCCACCTTGCACACGATCTCACATAGCCAATATCTGATACTAATACTTTTAAGGTACAACACAGAGGGTACCAAAAATAATTGCAGGCTTACTAGCTTCACACACAGGCAGGTATCTCTTGGCAAGAACACCTTCACAACAGTAGGCATAATCTACCACACTGGTGTCACAACCATTGCAGGTCACTATATTGCATACATTAAAAAAAAGAAGTGGTTGGTTTGACTGCAACAACACTTCAGTTACTCTATCAGCAAATCTAACAAATGCCCACTTAATATTCCTTAAACCTAAATTTAGTCACTGACCTGTAAAACTATCAACAGTTAGAATATGCCAACTGGTATCTAACTACATCCTTAATACTACACTGCTACTTACACCAACTGGTATCTAACAACACCTACAGTACTGCAATGCTGTGTTTAAAATGCAAATCAGTTTCAATATGCCAACTGGTATCTAAGTACTTCAAAAATACCTTTAAAAAATAGTGCACTGGTACTTTTGAAAAGCAAAATAGTTATAATACACCAACAGGTATCTAATTACTTCAAAAATACCCTTAGCCTAATATTGCTTAGACCTAGATTTAGTCACTAACCTGTAAACTATCAACCGATAGAATACACCAACTGGCATCTAACTACATCCATAATACTACAGTGCTCCTTTTCAAAAGCAAAATAGTTAGAATACGCTAACAGGTATCTAACTACTTCAAAACTACCCTTCATTACACTTAATTTCAAATGCACCATCACAATTCTTCTTATTCCAACACTGCTTGTAACAACAGATACACTTATCTGTGCACTTTGAACAGTTCCTTAAGTACAGCACACTTCAAACAAATATACTTTGAAGCACAAACTCAAATAAATATAGTAGTTTAAAAATAAATCCTGTATGGATTTGTTTCCCAATGACCCAATGATTATGCAAACAGAAACATCAACTGTGCACAACACCCAGCAATGTTGTTCCAAACATAGTACTTAAAATGTACTGATTACGAGGGTCTAAAAAGTACACGAATATGTGAGATTGTATGCAATGAAATGTTTTAAACTATCCTGCCTAACATTTCATACTGTGTTTTTTCACAGAGAAAGAAACATAGATTTCTCCTTCATTTCCAAACTGAACCTATACCATCAATTGTACAGCAATCATAAGTACAACTTGCACTTCAATTGTATTATGTCACCATTTTACAAATTCTGTGTACTTCCCCAACACTACCTAGAATTGCTATATGCATATTATTATTATAATGGTTATAAACAGTGCCTACATTCAATTGCTATACACATATTATTATAATGGCTGTAGCAGTGGCCAGACTCTTGGGTGCATGGCCTATGGCCAAGCATCCAAGAATCTGACCACTGGCCACAATCACCACAGCATAATTAAACCATACATAAGAAGGACATAGAATAAATATTGCAATAACGCAACTCACTCTGAACTCCCAAAACGCCAACCCTATTTTTCACCTATGAAATCATCCCCATATCATCTATTTTCTACTCCCCCTAGACTAACCAAGCCCTCTTTGAGTCAACCAAATACCCCCAAATGTATTTCTCAAGCTGTCTGCGGACCACCATGGTGTCCAGGGACCATGCCACCTATATGCTCTTTTCCCACCTATAAAAATAGCCCCATTTCATCTTTTTTCCACTCCTGCACCCTTCCCAGCCGGTATGTGCTTCTTATATAGTTCATTGTTAATTGTATTGTGGTGGTTGAGGCCAGTAGCCAGATTCCGGGGGCATGGCTGCATGAAACACTTGTGTACAAGCGCAATAGAAATAAAATATCAATATCAATGGATTTATTTATTTATTTTGCAATGTATATAGTGGACCCAGCCCGAAGGCATCTAGGCACTGTTCTTACAGAAGAGGATAAAACAGTACAAGGTTACATAGTTGCACATTAAGAAGACAGGCAGTATAAAGCAAGCTGGCAGTAATGTCATTTTAGTTAGATTGCTACTTATGTAGCTAGCTTGCAGCTTGATAAGCTTGAATTAGCACACATTTCCTGTGTAAAGAGAAAAGTGTTCAGTTGTTTTTGGAAGGGCCAGAATTGAGACTTCTGATCTTAGTTTGACTGGTGTGATGTTCCAATGTCTAGCAGCTATTGGTGGGAAGCTGCTGCCTCCTCCTTTCTGTAATTTGAATCTCAGTGTGGAGAGCAAATTCAGTCGTGCTGAACATGTGGGCATGTTGGATTGGGATCTAGAGATTTTGTCTGTCAGGTAAGTGGGAGCTGACTTGTGTAGGCATGTATGTGTCAAAGTGAGAGTTTTGAAAAGGATCTGTTCTTGGATAAGTAGCCAGTGGGAGTTCCTTCTCGCGCTGGAGATGTCAGTGTTTTTTGGTATGTTCAAGGCTGCTCTTAGGACATTATTTTGTATCACCTGTAGTTTTATGATGTTGTGGTTCTTGGTGCCACCATATAGGGCATTACAATAGTCCAGTCTGGACAGGATGAGTGCTCTGGCTAATGCAATGCAACTAACAGGAGATAGAAAGTGTCTGCAAGCATTGATAAGCTTACAAGAGTAAGCTGCTGCTGACACTGTGGCATTGACTTGTTTAGTGAAAGTAAGGGCTGAGTCCAGGTAGAAACCAAGAGTTTGTACTACCTTGGAAACCTTTATGGTGTTGCAGTCTATATTGAAGGATTAAATGGAGTCATTGAGCTTTATAAGTCACAATTGTGATCCTTGGAGGAGAAGTTCAGTCTTTTCATCATTTAAGCATAAGCTGTGGTTGGCCATCCAAGTTTGGATCGTTTGACATATGACTTTGAGTGAGGTCAGGTCAATGTCATGGGAACCAGAGATGAGAATGAGGATTTGGGTGTCATCGACATAGCTGGTATAGGCGACACCTAAGTCATCAAGTTGGTCAAATCAGGGTTTTGTGAAAATATTATAGAGTGTTGGTGAGACACACAACCCTTGTGGTACACCACAGGTGACGGGGCATGGTTGTGCTGCTGCGCTGGGTGAGAATACTCTCATTGTTCTGTCTGTGAGGAATGATTGTATCCACTGAACAGCTTTTGGTGAGAAGTGGGATGCTGATGATAGGTGATCACAGAGAATTTTGTGGTTGACTAGGTCAAACGCTGTGGAGAGGTTGAGTAGGAGGGGCAGGGCTAGTTTACTTTGTCTTTAAGCTTGTTCATTTGGATTTTCATCTCCAGTAGTGCTGTTTCCGTCTCATGTCTAGGGTCGGAAGCCTGATTATATTAGGCGAAGGAGGTTATTGGCTTCTAGGTAGTTTTGGATCTAGAGATCCACTACTGTATCCAATATTTTGTGTAGGAAAGTTCTGTTGTTATGGGTCGATAGTTTGTTGGCATATTAGGACCGAGCAAGTTTTATTTTTAGTAAGGGCAGACCCAAGCATTTTTTAGATTGGTTGGGACAGTACTGTCTTCAAAAGAGGAATTGATTAGACTTGTGATTAAGGGAGTCAGCTCTGACGCACAATCTTTGATGACTGTCACAGGGCATGGGTCCCCTTGACACCTTGATGGTTTGCGACTGGTGATCATTTTTAGGACTTCAAAGTTGGAAACAGATGTGAACTCGAATTGTTGGACAATATTATTCACAGCATGGTTCAGAGTCAGTTGAGGTAGTTGAGCAGGTTTAATAGTGACTTTTTTCATTTCAATTTTCAATTTTAGGAGGGCTATTTTATCAGAGAGGGCTTTTTGGATGCCCGTGCACCAGCTTGCATCTATGTTGCAGGCTTCTAATGGTGGTACTGGGGACTCTAGTTCTCTGAGGATAGTGAAGAATTCCTTTGTTCCTGATTTGATGTTAGTTATTCTATCATTGTATGTGGCGCTTTTCGTTTGGAGGATTGTATATAATTTATGGCTGCCTTTGCGAATTTCGCTTTTTTTAGTTAATTTGGTGATTTCTTCCAGCTGGTCTCAGCCGTTCTCTTAGAACTTAGTGTTATCATTGGGAAATCTGCTATAGCTTCTGTTTGTATTATTTGCCTTTTAAAGGCTCTCTTTTTTTTTAGGTACCGGGTACATATCTAGATGGGGGGTGTATAGTGCCCATAGCTCTTTGTATTCCAGGATGCAAGGAATGTCAGCATTGGCTTTGTTTGAATCAAAATGAACTAGGAATAGACCATTGAGTGTACGCAGATGTGAAAGAGCTATGTAACTCATACCTTCTTTAAAGACTCTTTGCTGACAGTGTCAATCAATGCTTGATCTAGGGTTAGACCTAGTGATTTGTGAATAGTGACAGCATATGCAAGAGATAGAGAATCTTGCTCTCTGCGTACATAGATGTCTTTGAAAAGAAGGAAACATCCTAATGTCCGGCCAGTTGTTTTAACTTCCGCAAGTTTGTCAAAGTGGATGTTGACAAACTGAATGTTGTTGTCATGTGGATATGTTTAGAAGCCGACAACTGTACCAATTGCCTCTTTGACTAAACCTTGTTCTATGTGAAGGTTATGTTTTAGAATTACTCTGCAGTTTAGACACTAAGTCAATATTTTCTCCAATCCAGCTGTGTTGGAGACAAATTTTGTTAAGATATGTATTTGTGCTGTTGCTTGTTGACACATATGAAGTATCATGCAGTGCACTTCTAGTTTGTCTGTGAAGCTGATATGCAGTATGGGGTTTTCAACATTGTCTTGTTATATTGACTACAACTTGCAAGGGTTGGCATTAAGGACATGCATTTCAGATTTTGTTGAGTGAATTTTTCCATGACATCAGGAGCAGATGTTTTTCGTCCACATCGCTCATGGATTAGTCTACTATTTAAAATGTATTTTGCATCTTTAGTAAGCAGCCCCGTTCTAATGCTTTCTAAAATGTTAGCATGTGCAAGTTCTGCAGACTGGCGCATGTTTTGAGTTCATTCTCTGTAGTGAAAATTTTTCTACAGATTTACATTGCCAATGCTGCTTTGGGTTTGCAGCATTCTTTGTGTCATAATGTTTTCAAAATAGGTTTCCCTTTCACTGCTGTTAACTGTAGGAGGTCTTCATAAACAATAACAAAAACAATAACATGTTTTCATCCAAGCAGTTCCTTGTAGTTGATTTCCAGGACTTCATGCATTCTGAGATGAATTAAAGCCAATTTGAGGTTGGAAACCATGCTTACTTCATCTATCAGGAGGATTTTCATAAGTTTTAGAATTCTGCGTACTTCTGTAGCAGCTTCTGCTGCCAATTTGTAATATTCTAATTTGTTTTGGTGTTCTACGAGGATGAGTAGCAGTCGGTGTAAAGTTCCACCACCTATGTTACTGCAGCCAAAAGGTTGTTGGTTGCTAAGTTGTGTAGAAATGTGCTGCTTATTTTAATTAAGAATATTTTGCCAGAACCAGATTCACCACTTACATATAGGAGGAGTAGTTTACAATTTTTACAGCTACAGGTTTTAGTTTCATGTTTAAATCCATGTTCAATTTCTTGAGTGACTTATAGAGAAATGGTGAGCTGTTCATCATTTAGCTGTGATTACATAATGGACACGTCTTCCACAGATTGTCTATATTGATACATGCTATTTTGTACCTCAGTCATGGCTATTTCTGCTTAATTTAGAATGATTGGTTCTCCAAGTGGGTCTTGGCTTCCTGTAAGGCAGCAATCTTCAAACAATGGGGTGTGGCATTCCCAGGGGGGTGCACTTTCTCAGCCTGAAATAAAAATAAATAAATATATATATTTTTTAAATGGAGGAAATGGACTAGGGTAGCTCACGGGGTCGAACTGAAGCATAAAACTGTCAGAGGCTACCAATGTAAAAGTGTCACACATTTGCAAATGGCAATTCATTCCTTTAGTGACAGACTGTTTGAATAGTCCCCAAGGTGGTGTTTATTGTTAAAATGTAAGCAAATTGTGATATTTAAGTAATATATATTCAGCAATGTTGGTCAAAACTACTAGCTGAAGTAACTCATCAAACTGGCCACAAACTGGTGAACACTAGCATTTTGCATTTTGGGTTTGGCATTGCTCTATTTCCCTATAGGCCAGTCCGAGCCTGGTGGCTCATCCATAATGGGCGAGGGGGAGTCGAGCTAGTGGTCCCCTCACCCATTGTGAAGGAACTGAGAAGCCAGCTCATTGCTCCTGGGCTAGCTGAATTGTGAAAGGGAAACACTGTTTCCCTTTGACAGTTCAGTTCCCCAGCTGCACATGATCACTGAACCATGCAAGGCTGGGGGCATTTTGTTTTTCAAGCCTTGCATAGCTCATTGGAAATGCGGGCTTGGGAATCTCATCTCTGTATGTATGAGGGGGAGCTCCTGTGCCTCCACACATATACAGATTGTGCAGCCTGGAGTGGGGTGGAGGAAAGTGCTTGCTGTGTGAATGTGTGTGTGTTTGTGTTGGTCGGTGGAGCTGATTTTGGTGAGTGGGGGGAGGAGGTTTGTGCAACAAAGGCATTTTAAAAATGCCTTTGTTGCACAATCGCCCTCCCCACCTGTCAAAGTCAGCTCTCCTTCTGAGGTGCTTTGGAGCAGCCCAGAGGACAGGGATGGTATTTTTTCACTGGACATCTTTCATATATATCCAGTAAAAAATAGCATGCTTTCCCCCTGCAACCCCCCAGCACCTTGCATACACACATTATCATGTTGATTTTGTTAGACACTGTGGGGCCCAGGGAACAGGGATGGTATATTTTTACTGTCATAGATGTGCAGTAAAAATATCATGCCTACTCCCTGGGCCCCCAAGCACTATTTGAAAACTGTTTTAAAAAATATGCTCTAAAATGCAACCTTTGAACTCATTAGTTAAAAAAAGTCACAGTCAAAAACCCCACAAACCCTCCTTGATTGGTTTGGGCTCTCTCATTATGCTTGGTCACTAAGGCATATATTTATGTGCCTCCACTTAAGAAATTCACCAGCCGCCAGTAGCTCCGGGGCCGTGCGGGGAGGAGGGTAGGGGAGCCCAGGGACTGTGGTGGGAGCAGGATGGGTGGGAGCCATGGGATAGTGGTGGGAGCAAAGAAGGGAGAGCACAGGGTATGTGGTGGGGTGGGGGAGCCCAGTGACTGGGAGGAGTGGGATGAAGGAACACAGAGACTGTGTTGGGAGTAGGTGGGGGAGCCCAGGGATTATACTGGGAGTAGGGTGTGGTGGCGGGCGTGATAATTCATAGCCATTTGGACTTACTGTCCATTTGACTATATTGGGGGCCCGGCCTGCCCTAATTCTGCTTGGGGGGGGCCTAAGCCTAAAATGTTTGAAGACTGTAAGGGAAGGTTGGCTGCCCTCATGAGTGTCTTTGTCTAGTTGAGCTTCAATGTCTTCCTCTTGTTGGTATTCATAGTCTAACATTTGCCTGTATTTTTTGAAATTGTCATTTGTTATACTGATTTCATTTTCTTTGACTGCAGCTTCAAATGAGTCATAGGGCCTCATTATAAGTTTGGAGGCAGCCATGCCCTTGCTAAGGGCATGGCTGCCTCCAAACTCGGGTCCGGGTTCCCAAAATGGGGAAATACCGGGCCATTCTGACTTTGGAGGGCCCGGTATTTCCCCATTTAGGGAACCCGAGCAGACCTCGTAATAGAGCGGTAAGGGGTTAAAGGCTCCGGCGCATTTACCAGCGCCGTTAACCCCTTACCGGCCACCTCATAATGAGGCCCATAGTCAACTAATAATTATTTTGCTTTTCTCCAAGTTTTAAAAAGTTGGAGTAGGGCCATGTAATACAGTTCTCTATTTTGTGGAGATTTAAATAATAACTTTATATGATTAATTAGACTTGGTTTGGTGAGTTTCACTAGGCTTCCTTCACAAGTTGAGACTGAATATTTCCCAGCTGTCTACTTTGGTGTGACATTGTTTTTGTAGGTTTAGTTTTGGGCAATGTTGTAAAGACACAGGTTTTCCGAAACAGAACTTCTGTTTCGGTAGCATGTGTCAATTAAATTGTTTTTCTAAACTGTCCTGGCAGTTGGGAATATTTGTGGCAAGGTTTTCTATCTCTTGGTAGGATTTTAGTGCTCTGTTTCAGGATGAAGCTCGTCCTAGGTTCACCCAGCCAATGTGCTAAGCTTGGCCATGTAAGGCTATGCCTGCTAAACACTCGGCAGCTTCATAGCACCTGCATTCTCTATTGGAGAACATGTTTATACCTAAGCTGTACAATTTCTGTGATAGTGTTTTGTCAGATGAAATGTCATCCCACTGGTCCTTTAGCTCGTTTTTCTCAGCTTTGATTTAGATAATGCTGTGACAAATCTTGCAACTGCAATGGAATTGTCTGCAATGTATTATTTGTCTATGTTTGCATTCCACAGGAGGGTGATGATTGGATTCTAATCATTGATGTACTTGGATGCTTTGTCCCTTTTAATGTTGAATGTATGTATAGGGGATTTGCCTTTTACACTGTGTCTAACAGAAGACATCAAGCTATTTACTTCTCCTTTTTTAAAAACAGGTCTAGGGAAGCCTAGACCTGTGATTTCTGAAGGGATGTTGCAGGTAATGTATTTTTCAATAAACTGTAAAACATTGGTAATAATATCATGGCCAAATTATTGAGCTCCTTTTAAACACAAAAGCATGTGGATGTGTGGTGCTTTTCTGAATTGATATTCTTTTCTCTCAGTAGAGGAGTAGTTTTATTGCAGATAAAATGCAGCATGACAAAGTACCTAGTTCTCCTGTTGTTTTTGTGTCTATTCCGTTGTTATTTTGGTTTACAGTGCGTAAGAAGTCGGGCAAGTCATCCCATGCGTACTCTGTGCAACTTAAAGTAACAAACCACGTGGGTGGGCCTAGGTTCCTTAGCATACAACGTACAACATTGTTTGCCAAGAGATTTGTGATAATTGACTGCAAAATTTCATCTGTGTCTTCTATTTTTTGATGCAGTTGGATAGCGGATATCTTTGTAGCGGATATGTTAAAAAAGTTAGAGCCTGTTTTTACTGTGTGTGCAACTCTATAACATAGTGTTGCTAGTTCACATTTGGAGAGGAGGTAGAAAATGTATTTGACATTTAGTCTGAATCTGGGGTCTTCGGAAATCATTCATAAAGAACAATATTCTGTTGCACTAATTTGCGTGGACCTTTCATCATATCTTCCTCCTTTTCCTATAGGAAGGAGTACAGGAAAAGAACAATTTTCTACACTACTTTCCCATATGCTCATTGGGTATCCTTTGGCTTGATGCATTTGATATGTTAATTTTTTTTATCAAACATTCAGTTTTAATACAAACACTTTTGTTTGTCATTTATCATCAGTTTAAAACTCCCAAGAAAGTGAGAAAGCAAAAGAAAAAAAGTAAAATCCTTTAAAATCCACGATTCCAAGCAGGAAAATCAGAGGAGAGAAGTGAGGAGAAAAAGAGCAAAGACATGTGTACAGTCAATAATCTAAGCCCCATCCAAATCCATATTCTGAGTTAGGTTGAGGCCCCTTTTTGTTTTTCTGATGAATTATGATTTATTCAAGCTTTTTAACCTCAACAAGTTTCTTTTTGAAGATCCGTCCAAGAATGATACCATACATCTGATCATAGATAAAGTGGTGCCCCCATATAAATGTGCCCACCATTGATCAGGGTCAGTGCCTGCTATGTTCTTTAGTTTCCCGTATAGGATCAAGGTTCACTCTGTTCTGAGCTCTGAAAAGTGGAGTGTCAAATGCTGCAAAGTTTCTTCATAGTATATAATTCTTATCTTTCACCCACCCTCCATAGAAAAACAGCACAGATTTTGTTTGAAGAATGTAATGGCAGAAAGCAGGGGATGGGTACTTCCTCAAATATGCTGAAACAACATTTAGTTCACTGTTAAGTGTCTCTGATAAATTGTGGGTTTTTGAGGTAGATCTTTTTGCCTCTGTCATCTCCCAGTCTGCAGCCCATATCATTCTTTTCACCTGGAGTGGGTTTTCTGATAAAGTTTTTACAAACAGACCCCAGTGGGTCAAGATTTCCTTGCAGCCAGTAGACCATTCATTCAGAGTCCATTCATAGGAACCGTCTCCCCATTTTATGAGGATGTCATATTGTGGGGGGAAATTCCAGGAATTGAATTTTCCAAAGAGTGAGAGTGACTTCCAGATGATTCTTGCATGCATAGATATTAAGCCCAGATCATGTCTTACAATATCTATTGGAATGGAATTTGGCAGCTGCAGCAGTCGTTTGCAGAACCTGCTCTCACATCTTTGCCATATTTCACCATATATGCCCGAACCAGCTTCACCTCCATATGTTAGAACGGGCACCACCTTCTGGTTGTAAAATGTGATCAAGGGTAAAAGAGAGAATTTGCAGTATTTTCTGGCAAGAACCATATCCTGAGCTGTCAGTTTGTCAGTTTTCTCAATTAAGTTTGCCGTCCATGCTGACTCTATTCGGCTGGCGCGGATCCATATTCCCAGGTATTTGATGGAACTTGTTGGAGTTAGTCTGCTGCTTCCCAGTCTCCACACAGTTTTCTTTTTCTGCCACCTGGATTTTGAATAAGGAGAATTTCTGTTTTCCATACGTTTATTTTCTGGTTGTTTAATGTTACATCTTCTTGCAGCGCATCTAACTTTTTTTTGTAGGCTTAAGGGAGTCCTGTCCAGCAAGACTAGGTAATCTGCATGTAATAATCGACCGTCAGGTTCTTCATTAATTCTTGGCGGGCAAGATCTTGTTGGGTCCAGTACATTTTGTACATCACTGATGAAAGCGTTGTACAATATAGGAGCCAAAGGGCAACCCTGTTTTATCCCCTTATTTGTATTGATTTCTTTTGTGAGGCCCCACTTTTTGTTCAGCCTAACCTGCAGTGACGTTCCTGAATATATAAATCTTTTATTGCAGCCACAAGATCTTTTGGGAAGCCTCAGTTCAGCTGCTTGGACCAAAGAAGCTCTCTATCTATTGAGTCAAATGCTGCTTCTATGTCAAAACAGGCGACATATAGGCACTCCTTTGCTTTTGAAATGTTTGCCTGATTGTCTTTTGTTGTAGGATTTTGAACTTTTTATCCAATCTTTCAGGCGTTTCAAGAGAACTCCTGCAAAAACCTTCCCCAACACGTCCAAAAGGTCTATAGGTCTATAATTCTTTGGATTCAGCCTGTCACCCTTTTTAAAAATGGGCACTATGATCCCTTTTTTCCATGAAGGTGTAACTTTTCCCTGCATTCATATTTCCTTGAAGAGGCTTATACAAAAGTCGGTCCACAAGTCAGGAGTCAGTTTTAACATATAATTTGTCATTCCGGCTGGGAGCACGGGAAGCACTAGCTTTTGTAATGATGTTTTTCATTTCTGCTCTATCTAGCGCAATATCCCATGCGTCTGTGGGCTGGAAAGAAATTTGAACCTCCATTTTAGAGGGCCCAGAAAATAACTTCTCAAAGTGAAGAATCCAATCAGACTCGTGAATGGGGTTAAGTTGGAGATCACCGTTTGTTTCGTCTCTAATAGTCAAAAGGGACCATAAGTTCTTTCCATTGTTAGAAAGGACCACTTGTAACATCCTTTCCGAGTACCTCTGGAAGAGAGTTGCTCTGAAGGAAGCTACCCAGTTTCGGTATTTTTGTGTCTGTTTCTTTTTTTCCTTAAGTCTATGTTGCGTTGGTAGGCTAATCAGAATTTTGACGTCTTTCCTTAATTAGGTCTTTCTCTACACCAAAAGTTTGTTGTACAGATGTTTAAGTTTGAAAGGAGGCTTTCTCTTGTTCGCACATTCTTCTATAAAAATCGACAGACATACTTCATAGTCCACTCTAACAAGCTTATTTGAGAGCCATCCTTCCAGGACGTTAGTCAGTCTTTGTGTTGATTTCTGAGTAATGTGTTGCCTGCCTCTGTTTTGTTCCTGTTGTACATTATGAGGCCAAAGTGATCTTAATCTTTGGTTAGACATGAGAATTTCCATTATTCGACAGGTCAAGATCAGAGGGTTGTGATCACTCTTATTGGAGTCAAGTATGGTTAAGGAAACAGCCCTACGATAAGTATTTGAGTCCACAAAAAAAATAGTCTACCATAGCGGTTGCTGCAGAAGAGTGCCATGTGATTGCTCCGTCCTGCCCGTTTAACATCTGGAAGTCTATGATTTTAACTGCTTCGCACCATGCGATTGTCCTCAAAGTTCTTTTGCTTTGGAGCTTTTCACCAGATTTTAAAGGTCTCTTTAATACTTGTGCTAAACAGTTGATATTGAGATCCCCACATAACATGAACCACTGGTCAGAAAATTCCCCTCTAAAGTTGTCGATCCACTTTGTTGTTTTATGTATTAATGTGTTGGATTCCTTTGCCTGGGGATTCCATTACAGATTAAATAAAATCAGAATTCCCTCCTTCTCGATCAGTGTATCCACCAGCTTGAGAACCAGTATTTGGATTGAAGAGTTAGGGTGGATAGAATTAATCACCCGACCCATAGAATCATTTTTTATTAAGCTTGGTCTGCCATTTGCACCTTTTTTAGCAATGTTTAAATAACCGATTTACCCATCTAATAGGGGAGTTTCTCGCAGCCAGGTTTCCTGGAAGCAGAGGATATCCAAGTTGCTCAGTCTGGAATCTATGGCTCTCATCAAATCACTATAGCCCCTTGTATTCCAGGAGCTTATACGGAAATCATCCCATATTTGTGTTTTCTCGTTCTAGGTTCTCTTAGATTCTATTAGTGCTCCAGTCAACCAGCTCCAGGACTCTTCCTCTAAGATTTTAGTTTTCAAATTCACATCGGGCACTTTATTTGTTATTACATTTTGATGGCCATGTGGGTTAGTTGTTATAGCATGGTTAATAGTTATTTTCAAGGCTTCCGGGCCTTGTAGGGTAAACAGGGTTTCTCTATTTGGTTTTAAAGAAAGATCTTTTGGAATAACCTGGGAGTCTTTGTCTACATTTTTGATAATTCTAGAGGACTTATTTGTCTAGGACTAGACTGGTCATATGTGGCTTTTTGGTCGGTTTCCTTTATATCGCAACCAAGAGCCCTGAGCTCATCTGCTGTGTTAAGCACAAGCGTGACCACCGACGATGATGACATGTGCAGTAGAACTTTATCAAATTCTGTGTCGGATGGAAAAGCCACTATTTTTATGTCATCTGATGTAATTGCCCGTAGTTGCGGATTGTAGTGAAATAAAGTCATCAAATTTCCCCTGTATTAGATGAGGCCGTAATCGGCTTTCAAGACCTGTTCCAAAAGTAGTTTATGTTGCGGTTTTAAATCTTGTTGCAGCAGCCTTTGGTTGCAATTAGGGCTTTTCAATCTCGCATTTTTACCTGATGGATCATTTTCTTTTGTTTGTAGGGATCTCTTGGTGTCGCCCTTTTTGTGTCTTTGCTCCTTTGCTAGAGCAAACCCCACCAAATTCTGAGCCCTCATTGTTGTTTTGATTCTCCTCTCTTATAGCATTTCAAAGTTGCCCTGGTTAGATGGAATGATCGGTGGTTCTGTTATCTGACCACTTCTATCAAATGACAGAGGATACTTTAGTAGGAGTTCCTCTTCTTGCTCTACATGGTCTTCATAAGTTTTCTGCTCCTTCCTCTACCAAGGAGTCCAGATCTACATCTGTGATCTTTATTTTTGTGGACTGAGGGGCTTTTGCCTGTAGATTATCTGGTGGAGGGTGTTGCTGTTGGCTCTAAGGGACCAGGTTCGCAGGTCTTAGGTTGCAGATAACATTTTTTGCACCGCCCCCTCACGAGTCCTTTGTTGATTTCATATTTTTCCGCTTCTTTGTCGAGTCCAATTTAGGGCCTTCCACCTTGTTTACAACTTATGTTTGTCTGTTATTTTCTTTTACAAAGATGTCAAAATGTTCAGGAATTTATTGTAATTCTTCGAGGATTTCCCCCTGTACCGATTTTCTTAAGGCAACCCTCTGCCACGGTTTTTGTTCATTTAGTGGCAGCATTGAGGGCTCAATCCTAATTAGTGGGCACTGTAGTAAATTTGCTCTCTGAATCCCACTCCCTGAGGGCTTTGGGGATTTCTTCTCTGTCTCAGGCACACACCCATTTTCAGTGATTTTCTTTCTAGAGTGTGTTCTTCCCGACCAAAGCCTCTTGGCTGCTGATCTAAGGATGAACAATGCCTTGCTGTAGGGGTTGAAACTTTAACTGCCTCCAGATCATCTCATACTTTCATCAGAGTAATTGTTTCCCTAAAGCAGGCCAAGAGGATTTTTTCTCTTCTCTAGAATCTTCTATCAAGTTGATCAGTGTTTTGATGATTACACCTTCAGTCTCCTTTTCCTTAGTTCTTTTTCCCCTGGAGGCTTCTATATACTTTTCTACAAAGATCAGCTTTGAATGCATCAAAGCAAGCAAGGCTGATTGATCATTATAGTTGTCACTTATGTTTTCGTACAGCTTTAAGAAATGAGAGAGAATTATGTTGATCATAGATCCCACTGCTGCTTGGAGTTGTGCAAATTGGTCCTCCCAGTCTTGGTAAGCGTTTGACCCAGCTTGGACTTGTCCGTCCCGTAGATTTTGTAGGAAGGTTGTGGTCCTCAAACCTCTTTGTGAGGATCTATAGCCTCTGGGAGTTCGTCACTCTGAATCGTCTGACTCCTCTGTCGATGTCCCTTGTTCTGTAGCAGATTTTCTCTGGTATATGCTTCTTTTTTTATAAAAGGAGTCATTATTGGGCATTACCCGCTTTTGGTTAATGCTAGATGGCTTCAAAAAAGAGTTTGCCAATGTTATCCTTTGTTGTTTTGTTGGGAGGCTTGCAGATTTTGGTTCATCGTCTTCCAGGTCAGATATACATCTTTTTTCCCCTCTATTTGGGTAGTTTTCCTCATTCAAGGGCCCCTTAAGATGGGCTCATTCGAACCTTGGATCTGGTGGAACTCGCTTCCCGAGACTCCCGGGAGTTGGTGCTCCTGGCCCTGGACGCGACCAAGGCGTTTAACAAAATGGATTGGACTTTCATGAGGCTTACCCTGGAGGCTTTCGGATTTGGCCCAGAGTTCTGCACCATGACGCTGGCAAATTACAAAGCCCCCAAAACCCTTCTTAGAGTTAACGGCACCCTCTCCTCCCCCATCAACCTAACTTGCGGAACCCGACAGGGATGCCCGCTGTCGCCACTTCTCTTCGCTTTAATTATGGAACCGTTTGCCCAGCGGATCAGGTTGAATCCTGCAGTCGAAGGCTTTCAATCAGGTTCGGCGCACCACAAGCTGGCCCTTTATGCAGATGATGTCCTCCTGACTATCACGAAACCCCGCTCCTCCCTTCCTCAAGCCCTGGCTGAGATAACGATCTATGGCAGGGTCACAGGCTTCACAGTTAACTACCGGAAATCAGTCGCCATGGGAGTGGGCTTGACCCGAGAAGCCCTGGTTCCGCTGTGCCCAATACACTGGTCGACCAAAGAATTTAGCTACTTGGGAGTTCAGATTCCGGCCAGTCCAAGCAAAACTTACCGGGCTAATTTTCCCCCACTGTTTACGAACTTGTAGGCAGATTTGAGACGCTGGGCAACACAGGAGATATCGCTGATGGGCCGTATTACAGCCTGTAAGATGAACTTACTGCCGAGATTTCTGTATGCATGCTCCACACTCCCGGTGCCGGTCCCGGCGCCAGCCCTTCAACACTTACAGAAGAAAATGCTGCAATTTATTTGGAGGGGGAAAAATCCCAGGATCCCTAAATCCACGATGCTGGGCAACGCGAAACTGGGTGGGCTCGGAGTCCCTGACTTGCAGAAATACCAAATGGCGGCTCACCTGTCCTGTATCCAATCATGGCAAGTCCTTACCAACTGCCCTAGATGGGTAGACCTCGAACAAGCGCAGCTGCCCCTTCCACTATGCTTTCTCCCACATGTCCCCCCTCCTGAACGGTGACAGTGGCGGAATCTCCTGGCATCCACCAAACACACCATTTTGGTGTGGGACAAGTCGTTGAAACAGAAGAAGATCCGGGCGGGGCTCAGCCCCCTCTCCCCAGTGTTCATGAACCCGACCTTCTCTCCTGGTCTGTCTCTGCAGAATTTTAAGGCCTGGATTGCAGGAGGCCTAGAGACCCTGGGTCAACTTTTTGAAGGGGGCCAACCCTGCACCTTTGAGCGATGCAAAGAACTTTTTGGGATCCAGGAATGAGATAGGTTCACATATACCCAGCTACGCCACTGGTGCACCCATCCTCAGACTCGCCAGGTGGCTACTCGTCCCCCCACAGCCATCGAATTGACCCTTAAGGAGCTTCCGCCCCGAGGACCAATCTCAACTTTGTACAGGCGTCTTCAAACGGACTTCCTAACCTCCAAGACCCGGTATATGGCCCTATGGGAGGCAGACTTGGGCCATCCGAGTGAAGACAAACAGTAGGTCGACATCTGGTCCCGTGCTCACACCTCCTCATCCTGCATCACGAACAGAGAGTGTGCCTACAGGATCCTCCTCCGGTGGTACTACCCTCCCCTAAGACTCTACCACATGAACTCCACGATCAACCCTCAATGCTGGAGGCAATGCGGCCAAATAGGTTCCTTCTTCCACATGTGGTGGTCCTGCTCCAAGGCCCAAGCCTTTTGGAAACAATGCCTAGCGACGATAGCGGACATCACTCAGGTGCGACGGCCCTTGGCCCCCGAGCCTATCCTCCTTGGAGCACCGGTCCCTGGGATCTACCCCAGGTCTGGCCCCAAGGCCAAACTACTGTCAAAATGCCTACTTGCAGGTAGGAACGTGATAGCCCGCAACTGAAAAACGATGGAAGGCCCTCTCATGCCTTTCTGGTGGATGAAGGTCTGGGACATCCTGATTGCCGAGCAGGTGACGGCTGCCGGAGCAGGCACCTTGCATCGCTTTTGCAACATCTGGGGTCCGGTATTGGAGTTTGACCAAAGGTTCCCAGCCCTGACTTTCAAGCCCAACTGGCCAGGAGAACTATTCGGGATGGAGACCCCCCACAGGGAAGTGAGGAAGGAACTTGAGCCCAAGGAGTGGGGTGGGAGGAGCATCAAATGGGATTACTGTATGCTACATGTCGCAAATGATTAAGCTTTGTATTGCCATAACCTGCCTGTTTAGAATAAACACGTTTTAAAAAAAAGATGGGCTCATTTATTGTTGGCTCCAGTTCAGCCTGATGTCTTGATTTTCCGGTATTCAGTGTTTGAGTTTCCCCGTTGCACTGGGGCAAGAAGCAGAGCACAAGGCCATACTTTCAGGCGATTCAGTAACTGCAACAGCGTCTTCACCATCAAAGGGTGTTATAGGGCCTTCAGTTGATACTCTTGGTGAAAGTGCACCTGGCAGTGGGCTAGAGACAATGAGTTTGTTATGGTTGATAACCCATACTCTGGAGGGCCGCAATGAAATCCTGCCAATAAACCTGTATCAGAGGGATTTGGCCAAATGTCATCTCCTTTTTGCAATGTTTCTTTCTCCATTTGAGATGCACACATAGATTTTGTTTGAAAATGTCAACAAATTGTCTTGGATTTGCATAGCGACTTGCTACTCTGTTTTTGCTTTATAGATCCACTTTTATTTCTGTTGGGAGCTATGGCAACTTTTTGAGATGAAGGAACCTGTTTTGGGAGTATTGTGGCTGGGACTGGGGGCAGCAGCATTTCTATGAACTTCGTAACCCCCATTACTGACTTTCTCTCCTTCATCAACAAGGGTTTCCCCAAGGCCCCCCTCGGGGACCGGTTCGAGTCCTTTTCCCGCTTCCTCAATAGTTACTCATCTGTCTCGCTTGTCTCAATCGCGTTATCTTGATCACACAAGCCTTTTATCTTGAGCCTTTTGTTGGTAGAGGGCTCTTTTGTAGTGTCAGTTGACTTTGGGGTTCTGGCTTAGCCAGTTTGTCCCACCTACTAATAGGGTCAAGACCATCTGTTAGCCATGAGTTTGTAAGCGGTGTTGAGGCCGTCCGACCGCCCTTGAAGGCGTAAACTAGCTCCTCTTGGGTTGTAGAAGGGGGTGTAGAAGGGGGGAGTTGATCAGGTAAACACTCTGCCCGCAGGGTACATGTGAGTGCTACTGTCGCTGTTTGGAAATCAGGCAGGTTGGTGCTGGAACAGACACCGCCACCAATGTTCGTTGCTCCCCCTTATTCCCTTCCACCATGAGCTTCATTTGGCTTCGGGTCCGTATTGACGTGATAGCATCTGTCACTGGAGGCAGCTCCATAAGTTTCTTTGGAATCCTCTTCTTTCTAGCTTGTTGAATTATTACAGCAAGTCCGCAGGCTTGCAGTTAAGGAGCACAAGGGTGACCATGTGCTCTTTGGAGTGATCAATTACACTCTTCTACCTGCCACTTCCTCCGCAGAGGCAACTCAAAGGGAGTCCCCACAGTCGTCGCCTATTCAGGTCAGCAAAAGTGTGTACAAAATGTATGAAGATGTTCCAGAATGTATGAAGAAAACCACAGACTCTATTACGTAGCACCAGTTAAAGCGATGGAGAGTAAAGGGGGTAAAGTAAAATGTACCTCTGGGGCCCCAGGTACACCTTACTTGGAGTCCACTGTGCGGGTACCGATGATACCACTGTGCAAGCCCCTATCAATGCCGCCACAGGCAGTTTCGCAGTCAGCCTGGATTTGGTTGTGTGTTGTGTTCTGCATTACACAAGCCGCTCTGGCAGTGCTGAGGAAAGGACCTAGCACATCAACACTAGTAGGTCAAGCCACACCTCCTCTCGACTCTCAACTCACTCTCGATCTCAGAGGCCGCTTCCGACGCATATGCATTTTATCCTAATACTGTCCCCAGCATGTTTCTAGTGCATTGTCAATTGTGTCTTTGGAGTTTAGTGGGTGTATTGTATACTGGTCTCAAATATTGGGTGCTGTAACAGGATCTATAAATTCAAATTGGGAAGTTTCTGATGACTCATTAATAATGTGGGTGGTTTCTCTTATGTTTTATTCTATGTTTATATCTTTGTAGTATAGTTTCTTTTAGATATTAAAGGGCTTGTCAGACTTTGTTTACGTCGACTATTTGTTGCCATATTTTTTTGTCTTTTGTTGGCACACCATTAATTAGTACAATCACAGATCGATCTATTGGCCATTGTACTCCTAGAGTTTGTACATTTACTTTTAGATCCCATGGTAAATATACTACTTTGCCACGGATACCCTTTAGTAATTTGGATGGAGGTAATTTGGCTGATTTTGATTGAAGGCGTATTCCAGCTTGAAATGGGTGCACTGTTTGTATTATAATGCTCTCATACACGTTAAGTTGTTGGAGAGGTTTTGGAAGTGGGAATAGTTACTAGTGATGGCATGTGATGGCATTTGGTTATGGTCAAGCTTTGTGTTGAAGTAAGTGCACACTTTTGAGGGGTTTTGTTATTTTGTGTTTAGCTACTGCTGTTAGATATAAAGCTAATTGGAACCATTAATATTCTTCATTGTCTTCTATTTTATAAGCTAGATCTACTATTTTTGTGCTCTTTTTATAAAATGTTCTGCAGGAACACCCACATGGTTGGTCTGGTATTTCAGCAGATGTGTTTTAAAACTTAGCTCTTTCTTTTTTGTATGTCTTTAGTAAGAAATTGCTGTTTATGAGTTTTTCAGTAATGTTTTCTAAAGGTACAGAATTTTCTAAGTCACCTTCAGTTCCAAAGTATGTATTTTGGATATGATCTATTTCTTGACAGAGTTCTTTGGCTGTTCCATGTAGCAGAATGTTATTTAAATTGCACAGTTCTAGAGCAGGACATTTTGGATAGTATAGTTGATGCACAAGATTCCGTACAGTAGAATGGTGTGTCGCTAACATTTTGATATGGTGGAATGTGCTTTTGCAAGTAGTTCCTAAAATGCAGTCTAATGAATGTCCTCACAGACCAGTGTGGCTGTGCACTGGACATGAGCCTATGGTTTGTAAAGTTTTCATTTTGCACCTATCTTTTAGTTTCACATAGTGATTGAAGAATTGTCGTTAAGATTTAAAGGATTGTTGTTGTACATTACACATTGAGCTGCATGTCCATTTATACACTGGACAGTTTGTTTGGGTGAAAGGAACATTTGGTTTAAAGTTTGTTGGGGACTTTTTTTCTATAAGGGTTTCTTTCGCCAAAATGGTTTGGTCCACCATTTCAAACTCTCGACCATTATTGTCTATGGCAATAGTTTTTTGTTGTTCTTGTTTATAAGTCTCTTCACTGAAGTATGGTTCTGTGCTGCTTGTGTGAATCCATTCATCATCAAAGAAGTTTGAAAATGTCTCTATGTTGAGACTGTGCATGTTTAGAATTACTTATTATAATTTATTGATTAATTTAGTTAGTGGTTTCATTCTGTTTAAAAACAATATAAACAATTCTCTCTTCAGTAGAAAAGTGCTATCAATTAGAGTTTGCAGGATTACACTTCTGTGGATGTTTTTAAGGGAAGATTGTGACCTTTCAGATGTTTTTATAAGATTGTGAAGAACGCTATGATGGAAAAATGTGTGCAACATAATTTTTTATGATTGTTTTACTGTGATTACGTTAACACTCGTAAATAGAGGATTGGGTTTGTTAGTAGGTCTGCTTTACTTTGTCCATACCTTTTTACTTTTTGTTTTTGCAAGAGGGGCATTACTTTAGGTGTGGCTAGTTTAGTTTTGATTAATGAGGTTACTAGCTCTTTTGTTTTAATGTTTTCTATACATTGTTTCAGAGGTGAATGACTATATGGTTTACTTTTAGTCTTATCTGCTCTACCTTTTCTTTCTTTTCTACAGAGTTGCTGTTTTGTAAGCATTTTGTTGTGTCTGTTGGGAAAAGAGAAAGGTTGTGTTGGAAAGTTGTGCAATATATATGCATGTATTGTGCATGGGTGTGTGCGTGTTTGATTGTGAGGTGGTATATTAGGTGTGGTTGGGAAGGTTGTGAGAATACAAGTGTACGGAGGTGTGTTGGTTTAGTGTGTAAGGCAGTGGTGGTGTGATGGAATCAGTACGGTCATTATGCTGTTTTGAGGAACAGAGTGGGTGTTGCAATGGTGGTGTGTAGATGGGAATATAATGAGCTAGAGAGAAAGAAATGCTGGTTTGACAAGAGTAGTCTGGGGTAATATATATATAGTGAACGGTGTGCTATAATTACATAAATATACCTGGTACATTAATGTACTTACTTTGTCTGATATGAAGAGTATTAATTTTTCGGTTATTGATTTCAGTAATGTGCTTCTTTCCGGTAATTCTAAAAGAAAGTTAGAGGATACTTGTGGAAATGGCGAAGTACTTTTAGTAAGTAAGGTTCATATTTAGAATGGAAAGAGGAATGGTGGGGAAAAAGTTAATAAAATTGGTAAATGTTTAAAAATGGCTGCTTTTAGGAGCATTTTCATGAAAGTTAAGAAATGCGCATGTGCACTTATAGAAGCTCTGTAACATTTTGCAAAAAAGAAGAAAAGTTGGTGGAACAGATTTGTAGAACACTTTTAGATCGCAGTTGGTGTGTGGAAGTTTAATATGTTAGGAGTGTAGGCATACTTGCCAACATGATGCATTCGAATCTGTAGGTGTTTGTGTAGTCCTAGATTTTCTGTTTGCATTTTGAGACTTGTAGTTTCACTTTTACCATTGTGAAAGTTGGAGTACAAGTAACAGAATGTAGAGAAAAAAGTAGGACTGAATAAGCAGCTGACAATTGGAATGGATTATGTTAGGAATTATACATGTACTGGGAATATATTAACCTGGCACACACTGATTGCCATTTACAAATGGTGTACAAATCTACTGTATCTGCTTTTACTTTCTTTTATGAAAAAGTGACACAGTGCTGCTGTAAATGAAGATATGCCTTTTTTAACTAGCTTAACAATTCTTCCAAATAAATATTTTGAAAAACACAGAACTTTATATGTTTATTTAATGCACATGTCATTTTCTAATCTTGAAGTTAGTTGTATTTTTTGTTTTTATTCTGGGACTTGTAGTTTGTGTTTTATTATGGGAGAAGTGGAATTGTAAGTGACAGAATGCAAAGGAAAAAAGTAAGACTTAAGAAGCACCAACACATTGGAATGGGTGATGTTGGGATGTATGCATGTGCTGCAAACATATTAAATTGGCAGACACTAAGTGTCATTTAAAAATGGTCTACAGCTATATTTCATGTGCTGTTCTCTTATTTTATGAAACAACAATGCAGTACTGCTATATATGCACATATGAGTTCTTTAACTTTCATCACAAGGATTGTAAATAGAAACAGTTTGGAGCACAAAGCATTGCATTCCTTTGCTGCTTCATGTGTGCAGGTGATGAATGCTTGAATGCATGGCATTTGCTAGAGTGGTTAAACAAGAGAATAAGCTTATTGAGAAGCGTATTGCAGGGTAAGTAGCAGGAACCCTTTATATATAAATATATATTTGTGAAATATTGAAGATTTTATTTTTATATAAATATAATCATACCTGTACTATGTTCTGTTAGATGCAGATCTTGATGAATCTGGAAATGGAAATCTTGGACAACTGTAGAGTACTTTTCTTTTTTAATGCAGATGTCTTTCATTAACATGAGATATGTACTCTGAGAGTTGAAGTGAGATGACGGTTAGGTATAGAGGTTTTGGATGAGATTGGTGGATGGATGTGTGACTCTTTGAAAGCAGCCAATGAGAGAGTGTTGATAACATGAAAGTGGAAAGGGTAGAAGGGCTTCCCCTGTGTTATGGGCTCTGTGGACACTGTGGTAGCTGCGGACGGCACATGCCACATCTGGGTCTTTTGAGGATGCCAGGCATGGAAAGTGGACTGTGGGAATGAGATAATCAGGTTTGCTGGGTGTGGTGTACAGGAAGAGGAAGTAGGAGTTGTGTTTGCAGGAGGTGTGAGAGCAGAGACAATGGCTATGCATATGTTTTTGAGAAGGCAGACTGTCTGGATTCTGGGGGACTCATCTTCAGTCAATGAAGGTGTATGCTGATAATCATGTCATCCTTGGAAATATTGGATTGGCATGCACTCTGTGGCTTAAACTGGGCAAGCTTGCTTTCATTCTGTGAGAGTATGGCTCACTTTAAATGTTCACATATTGTGATTGTGCACTGTAGAGGTGACAGTTTGGGATTTGTGACTCCAGTGTCTTTGCAAGTTGCGCTGAAGGATTTCTTTTTAAGCCTAATGCAACTGTTTCCTGCTGCTCAGATTATTGTTTTGCGAAAAATAATTCAGAGACACACATGGAGATGGCCAACAAACCTTTTCAGTTCTCAAATTGAAGAATCAAGGCAGATTGTCCGTAAAGGTGTATCTGCTTTTTTGATATGCTGCAGCAATGTCATCTTTTGAGAATGATAATATAAATTCTCATGTTGTGAATCATTTTTGTCCGTATGGAGTTCACTTCACAGATGTCAGAAATGCTATTTTCCTTTATAATCTCAGGAATGCATTGAAGAAGTTCCTCTAATTAAACTGTAAAGGAAGATGTGGCGTGTACAGTACTTCTGTACATAAAAGCAAACAAAGGAAAAAAGGTGTCTGTAAGCAACCACCCCCCAAAAATTGTTATTTTCAGACACACCACTAAAGATTAAATAACTCAAATTGTGTTGGTGATGCTCGACATTCCATCAAAAATGTTCCCTTGAGTATTACTGTCAGAACTAATTGAGCGGATCACAATTAATAACACGCTGCCAGCAAATCAGATCAGGTTTAGGCCACGCTCAAGTACTACACATAATTTAACTATACTGACATCCGCAATTGAATATGCTTTGCAACAAAGGAAGCTGAATGTATATTGTGCTCTAATCGATTTCTCAGCTGCCTTTGATTCAGTTCTTTTAAATCGCTTATGGCATAAATTGAGTGCTTGGAATATTCCCAAAGGGCTCCTTTTAAATGTTAATCTTGTTGTACTCAAACACCTCTGTACGGATACGCCTGGATGCAAAGGGGAAGTTGTCTGCTAGTATACCCACAAGATGCAGAGTTAAACAGGGGTGCATAGTGGCAGCAACCCTATTCAACTTATATCTGGCAGGCATAGATCTTTCTTTTTGGATTCTCTGCACTAATCTAATCAAGGTGGGATCATCCTCAGTTGGTTGGTTAGCCTATGTGGACAACCTCATTTTGCTTGATTACTCACCAGCTGGCCTTCACAATATGTTTGAAGCTCTATCTGCATACTCAAATGTTGACAAGAGCAAAATAACGCTGTTCCCGGTAAAGTCTAATCCCAAAAGGCAAGTGTGGATTATGAATGACACTCCAGTAGAACAAGTGTGTAATTACAAGTATTTGGGAATTGAACTTAATAACCAACTATTCTGGGAAGAACATTGGCTAGCAATAAAAACAAGGTGTCTTATACCAGCCAATTTGATAAGCTCTTTTGTAGGCAGTAATGTTGGCTATTCTGCCCAAGCTATACTATTGATGTACACCGCAAACATTTCTTCCATGCTCTTTTATTACATAGAGATATGAGGTCATAAATATATGTCTTGTTTAGTAAAGTTTGAAGCGCTCCTGATTCGGAAACTTATGCGCCACCCCATGACCACATCTGTGGAATACTTGTATCTGGAATTTGACATATACAGGCCGATTCATGGAATAATTAGCGTGGCGCAAGTGGCCAAAAACGTGCGATTCGCAGTGGAATAGCGAAAATCGCAGCGCAAGTGCGAAAATCGCACGAAAAGCAGCGCACATCGATTCATGGAAGGCCGTGCGCGAGATAACCATCGGATGTGTGCTAAAAAAGTGTGTGGCGCACGTTGTTGCACAGGCCATCTAACGGCGTGTGCCAGGTCACAGCGAAAATCGCACAGGCCACAGCGAAAATCGCACATAGCGCGGCGCACACAACAAAAGTAGGCGGAACACGGGCGTAACACTCGGAATGGGGAACAACTTTCCAAAATGTGGGCGTCACGGGGGAAGTACAGGGTGCAAGTGCGCAGAACGCCCACACGCTCGCCTACAACACGTATTCATGGAATCGAATAGGGCAAAAAAACGCACGGTCAAACCAGCGCACAGGCACAAACATGACCGCCACAAGAAAGCAGGCAGTAGCGTCTCAGCGCCTGTAATAAATGTGCGCCAAAAGGTGCGCCAACAAATAGCACCTATATACAGCCATGATGAATGTCCTATACTGTGGCCCTCCAGGACAAATGACGTGCAAAGGGGTACCCACAAACACAGACACCCGCTGACTGAAAAATAACGTGTGGGTGTATTCCGGGCTGCGCGGGAACTTTCACACGCGATTTGGCTGCGTACGTGGATCTCAGGGGCGCGCGGGAAGTCCCACACGCGATTTGGCTGGGTACGTGGATCTCAGGGGTTCGCGGGAAGTTCCACACGCGATTTTGCGGGGTACATGCACAGGAATTCATACACACGACTTGGCTGGGTACGTGGATCTCAGGGTTCGCGGGAAGTCTCACACGCGATTTGGCAGGGTATGTGGATTTCAGGGGTGCGCGGGAAGTTCCACACGGGATTTGGCCGGGTACGTGCACGGGAATTCACACACGCGATTTGGCTGGGTACGTGGATCTCAGGGGTGCACGGGAAGTCTCACACGCGATTTGGCAGGGTACGTGGAATTCAGGGGTGCGCGGGAAGTTCCACACGCGATTTGGCCGGGTACGTGCGTGGGAATTTACACACGCGATTTGGCTGGGTACGTGGATCTCAGGGGTGCGTGGGAAGTCCCACACGTGATTTGGCTGGGTATGTGGATCTCAGGGGTGCGCGGAAATTCTCACACGCGATTTGGCAGGGTACGTGGATTTCAGGGGTGCGCGGGAAGTTCCATATTCGATTTGGCCAGGTACGTGCGCAGGAATTTACACACGCGATTTGGCTGGGTACGTGGATCTCAGGGGTGCGCGGGAAGATCCACACACGATTTGGCTGGGTACGTGGATCTCAGGGGTGCGCGGGAAGTCTCACACGCGATTTGGCAGGGCGCCTGGATTTTCAGGGGTTCGCGGGAAGTACCACACGAGATTTGGCTGGGTACGTGGATCTCAGGGGTGCGCGGGAAGTCTCACACGCAATTTGGCAGGGTACGTGGATTTCAGGGGAGCGCGGGAAGTTCCACACGCGATTTGGCCGGGTACGTGCGCGGGAATTTACACACGCGATTTGGCTGGGTACGTGGATCTCAGGGGTGCGCGGGAAGTCTCACACGCGATTTGGCAGGGTACGTGTATTTCAGGGGTACGCAGGAAATTCTACACGCGATTTGGCTGTGTGCTCCCAGGTATTCCATGTACACCCTCCACGGCCCCTGCAGGCAGCCAACACCACAGGGGACTACCCTGCACACCTGCTCATGTCACCCAGCAGTGCAGGGGCAGCCTCCACCAGGCCCCCACTCATGGCCCCTATCACCCCCACGCCCCAGCAGTGCAGGGGCAGCCTCCACCAGGCCCCCACCCATGTCTCCCACCACCCCCACCCCTCAGCCACCATGGGCATCCCCCACCAGGCCCCCACTCATGTCCCCCAGCACCCCCGCCCCCCAGCAGTCCAGGGGCAGCCTCCACCAGGCCCCCACTCATGGCCCCTATCACCCCCACCCCCCAGCAGTGCAGGTGCAGCCTCCACCAGGCCCCCACCGATGTCTACCACCACCCCCACCCCCCAGCCACCATGGGCATCCCCCACCAGGCCCCCACTCATGTCTATCACTCACCCCCATCCCCCAGCCACCATAGGCAGCCCCCACCAGGCCCCCACTCATGTCTCCCACCCCCCACCCCCCCAGCAGTGTGGGGCACCCTCCACCAGGCCACCACCCATGTCTCCCACCACCCCCACCCCCCCAACCACCATGGGCAGCCCCCACCCATGTCTCCCACCACCCCCACCCCCCAGCAGTGCAGGGGCAGCACCACCAGGCCCCCACTCATGTCCAACTCATGTCTCCCACCACCCCCACCCCCCCAGCCACCATGGGCATCCCCCACCAGGCCCCCACTCATGTCCCCCTGCACCCCCACCCCCCAGCATCCAGGGGCACCCTCCACCAGGCCCCCACTCATGGCCCCTATCACCCCCACCCCCCAGCAGTGCAGGGGCAGCCTCCACCAGGCCCCCACTCATGTCTCCCACCACCCCCACCCACCAGCCACCATGGGCAGCCCCCACCAGGCCCACACTCATGTGCCCCTGCACCCCCACCCCCCAGCAGTGCAGGGGCAGCACCACCAGGCCACCACTCATGTCCAACTCATGTCTCCCACCACCCCACCCCCCCAGCCACCATGGGCATTCCCCACCAGGCCCCCACTCATGTCCCCCTGCACCACCACCCCCCAGCATCCAGGGGCACCCTCCACCAGGCCCCCACTCAAGGCCCCTATCACCCCCACCCCCCAACAGTGCAGGGGTGGCCTCCACCAGGCCCCCACTCATGTCGTCCACCACCCCCACCCCCCAGCCACCATGGGCATCCCCCACCAGGCCCCCACCCATGTCTCCCACCACCCCCACCCCCCAGCCACCATGGGCATCCCCCACCAGGCCCCCACTCATGTCCCCCTGCACCCCCACCCCCCAGCATCCAGGGGCACCCTCCACCAGGCCACGCTCATGGCCCCTATCACCCCCACCCCCCAGCAGTGCAGGGGCAGCCTCCACCAGGCCCCCACCCATGTCTACCACCACCCCCACCCCCCAGCCACCATGGGCATCCCCCACCAGGCCCCCACTCATGTCTACCACCCACCCCCACCCCCCAGCCACCATGGGCAGCCCCCACCAGGCCCCCACTCATGTTTCCCACCACCCCCACCTCCCCAGCAGTGTGGGGCACCCTCCACCAGGCCACCACCCATGTCTCCCACCACTCCCACCCCCCCAGCCACCATGGGCATCCCCCACCAGGCCCCCATTCATGTCCCCCTGCACCCCCACCCCCCCAGCATCCAGGGGCACCCTCCACTAGGCCCCCACTCATGGCCCATATCACCCCCATCCCCCAGCAGTGCAGGGGCAGCCTCCACCAGGCCCCCACTCATGTCTCCCACCACCCCCACCCCCCAGCCACAATGAGCAGCCCCCACCAGGCCCCCACTCATGTCCCCCTGCACCCCCACCCCCCAGCAGTGCAGGGGCAGCACCACCAGGCCCCCACTCATGTCCAACTCATGTCTCCCGCCACCCCCACCCCCCCAGCCACCATGGGCATCCCCCACCAGGCCCCCACTCATGTCCCCCTGCACCCCCACCCCCCAGCATCCAGGGGCACCCTCCACCAGGCCCCCACTCATGGCCCCTATCACCCCCACCCCCCAGCAGTGCAGGGGCAGCCTCCACCAGGCCCCCACTTATGTCTCCCACCACCCCCACCCCCCAGCCACCATGGGCATCCCCCACCAGGCCCCCACTCATGTCCCCCTGCACCCCCACCCCCCAGCATCCAGGGGCACCCTCCACCAGGCCCCCACTCATGGCCCCTATCAACCCCACCCCCCAGCAGTGTGGGGACCCTCCACCAGGCCACCACCCATGTCTCCTACCACCCCCACCCCCCCAGCCACCATGGGCAGCCCCCACTCATGTCTCCCACCACCCCCACCCCCCAGCAGTGCAGGGGCAGCACCACCAGGCCCCCACTCATGTCCAACTCATGTCTACCACCACCCCCACCCCCCCAGCCACCATGGGCAGCCCCCACTCATGTCTCCCACCACCCCCACCCCCCAGCAGTGCAGGGGCAGCCTCCACCAGGCCCCCACACATGTCTACCACCACCCCCACCCCCCAGCCACCATGGGCATCCCCCACCAGGCCCCCACTCATGTCCCCCTGCACCCAGGTCCTCACAATCCCCAATCATGTGCGTTATGGTCAGCCTCCACAGCCAAAAGGCCCTACCAAGTAACCCATTCACCCACATGGAAATGGAAATTACATGTTACACCCCCAATGTTCATAAAGCAAATGAACCCATGTCCGTCACACACAATGGTTGCAATTGAATGGGAAAACACCCAATATGACATGCATGAAACCAATGAGATGATACCACACAGTGAAGTATGAAAACAAAATTGTATTAAAAAAAATTGAATGCAAATGAAATGAAACAAACTACAATGGTAATGAAAAAAAGATAAGCTGCATGTCCGTCCAAAAAAATCAAAACTACAAATCCAAATCCAAAAAAATGTTGTTCAAAGTCACATTAAAAATAAAATCAATCCGAGAGAGAAAAATAAATGCAAAGACCATTGCTCCATGGAGAATAAATTAAAAATAAAAAAATAAAACAATCTAATGAAGAACTATGTACAAAACATCCAAGGGTCCATGAGCACAACTGAACAAAGGAAACCTACAAAAAACCCTAGCTAAAATCCAACTATATACAAAAAGTGGAGCAGTGTCTGTCGACTCCAAATCATAAGAAGAAACAAAGGAAACCTAAAACTAAAGAACTATATGCAAAGGTGGCGGGCAAGTCCAGCGGCTCACTCCGTGGTGTTCCGGGCCAGGGCATCATCAAACTCCTCGTCTATGTCCCGAAGGCGGTCCTGTTCCATGGCCCCGATGGTCCGCAGGGACGACGCCATCTGCTCCTCCAACCCCCTGCGGATTGCCTCGAGGCACTCGGCCCGCCTCAGGGCCCTCCGCATGGTGTTCTCCGCCCTGACCATCGTGAGCCACGCCTCTTCTGCCCGCCGCCGCTCCGCACCTATCTGCTGGCCCAACCGCAGCCACACGGAAGACACTTCCTGTCCTGGGTCCTCCTGCCCTCCGGCCGATGCCTGCCCCTCCTATGTTGATGGCCCCGAGCCATGATGCCTCCCACGTTGACTCTGCTGCTGCCTCCCACGCAACTGCCTCTGCCAGCACGACGGCATCCAGGCTGATGGAATCCACCGACGCTGTTGTGCACGTGCCCTGCCTGATGATGCCGGCACATCCTCCATCTGCTGGGGTACAGTTGCTGTGGTGTCCACCCCTGCTGGACCTCCGACTCCCGACTGTGGCAGGGATGGGATCCCCACCGAGCTGGCTGCATTGGTCAGGGCAGGTCCACAGGGGGCCCTGGTGGCATCTGGGCCGGAAGGCGGCAAGGAGAACGACCGGCGTAGAGCCTCCACAGAGGAGGAGAGGGCCGCCAGATTGGCAGACACATGCAGGAAACCCCCGAACATGGAAGATCCCAATTGGGCCACGTCGGCACGGTGCTCTTCGTGATGATGTGCGTGCTCCTCCCGGGAAGCACGCACGTCATCACGAATTGCACCCGCGCGCATCGCGACCCCAATCAGGACCTTCTCCATACGGACACGGGTCCCCTCGTCCGCAGGTGGAGGGGAGTCAGGTGACATGGACATCCCCTCTACCTGCGGATGGGCCTGGGACGGGGCATCCCTGCTGGTGCATGGTGGTGCACTCACAGGGTCAGGGACAGCGACATGCACTGGCCCCTCCACGGTGACCTGTGCTGCCTCCTGCCCCTGCCCCTGGACTGCACCACTTGCACCAGCAGGGATGCCCCCACCAGGCCCCATGTGTGCCTCAGTGGCGACCTCCTCCTCCTCTGTGGAAACAACCAACCTGGATGGCTCCTCACCGTCCTCCGCCGTAGCAGGCCCCTGTGGGGGCTCACCCACCCCTTCCGCTGCAGCCGTGGGGGCATCCCCGCCGCCTTGCTCCACAGCGCCGTCTCCGCCCTCTTCTTCACTAGCCGCTGTGTAGAAGGAGACATATTCAATGGTCAATGGGGTACTGTTCAATGGTCCCCTAGACAGGAAGCAATAGCAGATGAGTACCACTGTCAAAGTACACTTCCATCATGTCCCTCCACAACACATGGGTCAGTCCAGGCAAAACACACACAGTAAAAGGCATGGTGCATGCCATGGACATTTCCATACATGTCCAATGGACTCTTGAAACATACAATGATATGGAACTCATATGCATCATGGGTCATGCCTATCACATGCACACACTTCACCTCAGTCACATCCATCTGGCCTCATACACCCCAAACACAGCGGATACAAGGGTAACTAGGCTGCATCAGTGAATCTGTGCATTGTCACACACATGTGTCATGCATTCATGGCATCCACAAGTCACAGACACGCAGGTCAGGCACACAGACATGGCTACCATATATGTACCCGGCATCAGCACACATCCCTCACCCCCACCCATGTCCAGGAACAGAGACTGGCATGCTCTCATGTGTAAAATCTGCATATGGCTCCCCATTTCGCATTTAAACACATGCAACAACCATGTGGTTCACACATCACTGTTCGCACATGCATTACCATGATGTCCCTGCACACATACATGCATACATGGCCTATGTCACACATACAGGCAAGTATCAGACAACCAGCGCACCGCAACATGCCCTGTCTCACACAGCAATGCTTGGACACTTACCGCTCAACTCCAGACGGGTCTCCCTCTCAAGGTACTGGCCGTGGAGCGCTGGGCGTACGCGTTCCAGGACCCTCATCTGGATGGAACTCATGCGGCCCCGGCCCCCCTCCACGAGGCGACAGGCCTTCACGAGGGTCCTGGACCTCAAGTCCTCCCAGCGCTTCTAGATCTTCTGGACGTCGCGGGTTGCCACCCCCTCCGCGTTGATGGCAACCACACAGTCGGCCCAGATCCTCTCCCGTCCTTCCTTGCTGGCACGGGACGATCCAAAGAGGGCATCATACTGCCCCAGGACATGCTCCACCAGGACACCAACTTCGGTGACAGTTAAGCTGGTGCCCCCCTGCCCCTCTGGCCTGGGGTTGCCACTGGTGCCAGATGTGGAAGTGCCCGACATGGCAACCCCAGAGGCTGGAGTGGGTGGGCAACTGGGTCCTGGGGCTGGGCTGTGGAGCGATGTAATCCCAGTTGGGAGTCTTCTGTTCCAGCAGGGGTGGACACAGCAACTGGACCCCTGCAGATGGCTGATGTGCAGGCACCAAATGGCAGGGCACGGTGGAAGCAGGCAGGCAGGCAGGCAGGCAGGCAGGCAGGCAGGCAGGCAGGCAGGCAGCAGCAGCAGATGGCACGTGGGAGGCTGCTCGGGGCACAGGGGGGCAGTAATTCGGCCTTCTGGGCAGGAGCGTGGTCTTCCGTGTGTTTTCGCGTGGCCAGCTTGATACGGAGTGATTTGGCACGTGAAAATCCTGCACGTCAGTGTGAAATTCGAGGAAAGGCCCTTAGCGCGTAAGCGCGTCAGCACGCATACGCGATTCTATTGGACCAAAGGCCCTCAGCGCGTAAGCGCGTCTGTGACGTGACCCGCACGGGTGTTTCCCTCATAGCACGTGATGACGGAGCATACGTGGAAAGACTGCATGTCAGAGTGTCATCGCGTGTTATTGGACAAAAGTGCGCGTACACGCGATTGGCCTATGTACGTGTATTTCAGGGGTGCGCGGGCACTTACACAAGCGAGTACATCAGCGCACGTGTATACCGGGGTGCGCAGGAATTTCCACACGCTATTGGCCTGGGTACTGGATTTCAGGCGTGCGCGGGAAGTTTCACACGCGAGTACATCAGCGCACATGTATACCTGGGTGCACGGGAATTTCCACACGCTATTGGCCTGGGTACTGGATTTCAGGGGTGAGTGGGAAGTTTCACACGCTCGCCTACAACACGTGCAAAGAAACACGTACGCCAGTAGGAAGCAGGCATACGTCGACCCGCAACGCATAAATTTGCGTGCAAATAAAATAACAAGCTCAGACGCCAGGATGAATATACCGTTCCTAGCAGCAGTGGCCGTGGGCTACCAAAGGAGGAGGAGGAGGATAGTCAGGGCCAGAATATTCACACCCAGAACCAGCCTTTTCGGGATGCCTGATGACCAGGTGTATGGGAGGTACAGGTTTCCATCACACATAATACTGGACCTGGTGAGTGAGTGGGAGGATGACCTCACATCACCCACCCTGTGCTCCCAAGCACTCAGCCCCCTGGAGAAGGTCCTCAATGTACTGCACTTCTTAGCCACTGGATCATTTCAGCGGACAAGTGCCATAGTGGGTGGGGTGTCACAGGCCACGCAGTCACGCTGCCTACACCAGGTCTTGAACATCATCACTGCACGCCCATCAGTCCGCAGGCACATATACCTGCCCAGAACACCTGCAGAAAGGCATGCTTCCGCCCTGGATTTTTACGGTGTGGCACGATTCCCCAACGTGCTAGGTGCCATCGACTGCACCCATGTGGCTCTACGTCCCCCCAGGGCATCTGAGCACATCTATAGGAACCGCAAGCACTGGCATTCCATCAACGTGCAGGTAGTATGTAATGCCAAGGGAATCATCACCTCAGTATATGCCAACTATCCTGGGTCCACCCACGACAGCTTCATTTACCGAATGTCCACCCTAAGCCGGGACCTAGAAGCTGGGCGGCATGGCGATACATGGCTGCTTGGTGAGTATGAATGCCACTGCACATGCATGCATGTCAGATACTGAGCAAGGTCACAACCCCACCAATGATACCAATCACCACCTCCACAGGGGATAGTGCCTACCCTCTCAGCCCCCACATGATGACGCCATTTCGGAACCCCACCACGCCACCCGAGGTAAGATATAAAACAGCCCACATTGCAACCCGGGGCATAGTGGAGCGCACATTCGGAGTGCTTAAGTCACGCTTTCACTCCCTTGACTGTTCTGGCGGGCAGCTGTTATACGCTCCCCCAGTAGTGTGCAGGATCATAGTGGCAGCATGTGTCCTGCACAACGTTGCAACACGCCGGGGCCTGGCCGTGGACATGGTGGTGGCCCCGCATCCCCAACCACATGCACGGCCACTGCGCAAGGGAGGGGAAAGGGCACGGGGTGAGGCAGCCCGTACACAGCTAGTGGCTAATTACTTCACATAGAAATCACACCCCTGTGGAGTGCACACTGCCCTGGCACATACCATCTGACAATCAATGATGACTCAACCTGACACTGATCCTGAATGTCTGGAGAATCAACCGTCAAAACCATATCAGCCTGAGACTGTTCACCTGGAAGTGTTACAATGTGTGCATCCCTACATACACAGACACCACCAATGCAGTTTTGTGAAAAAACACATTCATGCAGCTAAAATGAATACCCACTTGCAAAATGCAACATGAGGACAGTGCCATGTCACCCAACCCATCCCCAGCACCGCCACACGACACACCGTGCCATGTCATGCTATGTGCAGGTAAACAAAGTAATCCCCACAACATGACACAAGTGTCACAATGTACAGTGTCCCTAATTGAAACTCGCAACACCTGAAATGCTCACAGTAATGCAGGACCAACAACACACTTGAGTAGGTATTTAGCAATAACACTTATCATCCACTGACCCTCTAAACTACCATTAACATGACATTACGAATGTAAGGAATTAGTAGTCTCACCACCTCGAAATGCCTGCACTCCCACTACTTCCAACTGTACAGTGTTGACGCCATGTAGAGTTGTAGGTGCACTGCTGCCAACATGGACCCCATCTCCAAAGTACAGGGCCTTTTGTAGACAAGAGGAAAGGACCTGCAAATTAGGAGGTGGACACGGATGATGAGTTACACATCAATGCAACATGCAGTGTACAACACAACAGCAATATGCACTAGGAATGTATACACAGTATTGACTAGACTACCCACACATGTAGTGGGAGTCCAATGACACCATGTACGTCAATGTCACTTGGGCACACCCTTTGCAAGCCCATGGAAACGGGAAGCCTGAGGGGTGTGTGTGACAAAAACCCAAGCATCTGAACCAAATACATGACAAGCCTGCAAGTGCCCAGCCACAATGCAGCGTATGCCCACAGGAGCCACAGAAGGCAACACATTGTCCCAAAAAAAAAAAAATGTAAAGAAAAAAAAAAATAAATAAAAATAAAAATCAAAAATGGCCATTAATGGGCCTGGGGGGGTTGGGGAGGCCACCGAGGAGGTCCGAGGACAGGGTGCACACCAAAACCCACCTGTGTGGATCTTGCGAAAAAAAAACACCTTCATGGGCTTATGGCCCACACGGCTACCCTATTGTGGGAGTATCACTGCTGTCGCTACTATCACCCTGTGCAGCTGCATCCGGAGGTGGTTGCACTAGGAATGTATACACAGTATTGACTAGACTACCCACACATGTAGTGGGAGTCCAATGTCACCATGTACGTCAATGTCACTTGGGCACACCATTTGCAAGCCCGTGGAAACGGGAAGCAGGAGGGGTGTGTGTGACAAAAACCCAAGCATCTGAACCAAATACATGACAAGCCTGCATGTGCCCAGCCACAATGCAGCGTATGCCCACAGGAGCCACAGAAGGCAACACATTGTCCCAAAAAAAAAAAAAGTAAAGAAAAAAAAAATAAATAAAAATAAAAATCAAAAATGGCCATTAATGGGCCTGGGGGGGGTTGGGGAGGCCACCCAGGAGGTCCGAGGACAGGGTGCACACCAAAACCCACCTGTGTGGATCTTGCGAAAAAAAAACACCTTCATGGGCTCATGGCCCACACGGCTACCCTATTGTGGGAGTATCACTGCTGTCGCTATTATCACCCTGTGCAGCTGCATCCGGAGGTGGTTGCACTATGGGAGGCAGCCCACGCAAGGCCCTAGTCTGTTCCTCCATGGCTGCAAGCATGCGGGTGTGGTAGGTCTCGTTCTGGAGGATGAGTGTGCGGAGGTCCCCAGGCAACAACTCACGGGATGCCCGGACCTCTGCCCTAATTGCCTGCATCTCAGCTAAGAGCGTACGGGTGAGACGCTCCAGCTGCTGTTCTGTCCTTCGGTTTGTTGAAGCCTCAAGCTCAACAAGAGTCGTCCTGAGGTGAAGGAGCTCCAGCCTCAGGGCTTCCCTGTGGCCCTGGGACTCTATGGAGATGGCTTCCTGCAGAGTCGCCAGTGCCGCCCGCCTGTCCCTGTTGGACGCCAACATGTCCTCCCTGTGTGACTGGCAGATGGAGTCGGTTGCCTGCTGTAGTCGCTCCATCAGCCTTTCGGGGGGGCCAATGGAAGTGGCCACCCTATCCATGGCCTGAGCCATCATCTCTGATGATGCTACCTGTTGGGTTGCCATACCGTAAATGGATTGCTCCCATGCGGTATTGCCAGGTGGCGTACGGCCACCACGTCGGCGGGCACCACACCTGTCTGGGGCAAGGCGAACTGCGCCTTGCTGTGCCGGCACTGCCTGAGGCTGCAGGACTGCATTCCCCCTCTGATCTGCTGGCCCAGGAACAGGATCAGATGTCGCGGAGTGTGACCCTGCATCCGTAACCACCAAAGGCGTAGCTGCCAACACTGACATCCCCATTGAGGGTTCTGACCCTGGTGCAGGTGGGTGGGACAGAACAGAATCCCTCCCAGGAACACTCACCTGCGACGGCACATAGGTCTCATCATCCAAATCAACACCTGAGTACAGCTCGGGGGATGTGCAGCCAGAGACACCCCTTGAGAGCACGACCTGCAGCACTTGTGGGTTCTCACCCACCACCTCACCACATCCCTCACTGGTGGTCGGTCGGCCCTCTGACCCCTCCTGGGTCTGCACCATCTCCACAACCCCAGCAGTATCAGGTGCGTCTTCCCCTGCAAAGACATAAAAGCAAACAAATGGAAACAGGCATTAGCACCATGGCACACAATGAGGGCTGAGAAGCAACAGAACCAGTACTTGATCGACACATGACCCACATGACTAAAACCCTCCCATGCATGCACCCTCACTGCGTATGAAGGGCAGGCAAATGGCACACACTGATGACACCAAGATGGAAGATGAACACATTTTCTGCATGGTGCCTGGCAGTGGCATCACACATTGGCCTGTGATTGCCAGGTGAAATACACATGCCATCACACAGACGGCATGTACCATTGCTATTGAGTGAAGATGGAGAGGAGGGCAGCACTTATTCATTCAGTCCAGTTCCCTCATGTAATAGCTTTTCTAATTCAAACAGGTCTGATTTTTCACCTGGAGCTGACAGTCCAAAATGGTCCGATTGCACAGGGACATGTGTGAACAAATGATATCCAGGTAACAAAGTCACTCCACTTTACCATAGCCATGTCAGACATGTGACTAGAGGACTGAGAAATGCCTAGTAAAAGTGGTGGAATGCAAACAATCTGCCTGAATGAACAGAGAAAAATAAGCAACAATGTTGTGGCAAGGTGACACTTCAAGGGCAAATGGCGTGCTGTTGGGCTAGATGTCTACTGTTGGCAGAAGGGATACTGCTATGGCCAAATGCTGCTGCGCAGAATGTATTGCATGAAGCACATGGGTGACCCAAATGACTCAGACACACACACCCTCACCTGGCACACAAACAGAAGCCCTCACACACACACCATGCACATGGATGACACACACATGCATGTGCACTCACCGGACAATGCCTCATAATCAGGCAGATCTCCCACGCCTTGGATCTGTTCCTCCGTGACGTAGGTCCCAGCGACTGACTCATGTGGAGTGAGTTCCATGTCTTCTACTGGAGACCCACCTCCAGTCACTAGAGTTGCGGCATGACTTGAGGCCAGCTTATTCTTTGCCCTGCGCTTTAGGTCATTCCAGCGCTTATAGCAATCATTGGCTGTGCGCCTCACGATTCCAAGGGCACTTACGATGTCCGCAACGGTCTGCCAGTGTGCCTGGCGTTGTGCAGGTGTGGTCTTGGATCCTGCAACAATGACCATCTCGTTATCATGTGCGGACACATACTCGACAAGTGCATTCAGTTCGGCATCCGTGAAGCTGGGCTTCCTCGACGGGCCGGACTGTGTAGCCGTGTCTGGGGCATCAGCCTGTGCCGGACGAGCACTCTTCCTCTTCCGCTTGGAAGGTGGTGGTGATCCTGAGTGTCCTGCGCCGCTCTGGACACTAGGGGCAGGAGCCCTGGTGGACTCTGTATCAGGAGTGTGGGATTGCACACTCAGCATGGGAGTTGGTGCAGGCATTGGCTCAAGTGTAATGGTGTCAGGGGGAATGTCAGCAGGATGGACTAGGACCGACACTGTCCTGGCTGGTGTGTGAGAGCTGGGGTGGATGGAGCCGCAGCTGCCCCTGCAGCCTCTCCACCCTGCCTACTTGGGGCAGCAGATGACCTTGCTGCCCCTGATCCACGTGGCCTGATGACATCAACGTGCACCAGCACACGTGTTATAGGCCTGCTGACCTGGAAGTCAGCCATGGAGTCAGCCAGGTCTGGTGCCACAATGGGCTGGTCCAACAAGGGCTGAGCATGGATGGTGTCAGCCACATCAGCCTCAACGAGGGGGGGGGATTATGGGTGCCCTTGACTGGTCCTCCACACATGGGGGGACAGGGTCACCCTGCAAGTAACGACCACATCCCCTACCGGATCCACCACGGCCACCACTTGTGGCTCGTCCACCTTTGCCACCCTTACGGAATCCTCGCCTCCCAACCATGGCACTGATGTTAATGTGCGTATGGGAGTGGCTGTAAACTATTGTCCGGGGCAATTGGGGGTCAAAGGGGTTGGGTACCAGATGGTAATTGTACCCTAGTGCTCTAGCAAGTCTGAATGTGACCCCTGGGAAAAGATGACGGGTCACGCAATGCACAGGAAGCCCAGAAAAGGGAGATGACGTGCACGCAACCCCTCCTAGACCACGTATGCGGAAAAAAAACCTGCACTACGCTGTGGCACCCAGTAACACAAGAATGAACGTATGCGTGTCACACGCAGCCTAGAATGACCTCTGAAGGGGTAGGCTACACACGGGGCAAGCACAGATGTTAGTTACATGCGTGACTCAAAGTCTGCCAGGAAAAAGAGCGTGAAAAAGAAGCGCGTTTGGTTGGCAACACCCCCACCAAAAGAAGATTTGTACGCTGTCTGAGGAGACAGAACAACAGTAGAAGGGAACACTGTTTGAGGGAGCAGGCCCAGGAAAACCAGAAAAAGAGAAAAAACGAGAAAAAGCTGTCAGAGGTAACAGGGAGTACGAACTTGAAACGCCGTGAAGTAAATCGCGTGTGAAACGACAAGAAGTACAGAATTCACCCACTCGCTCTCCATGAAAAGCACGTACAAGGAAATGGTGTTCTACACTAACCTTTTATGCAGGCCCACACGTCCAGCGTCACTTCCGCCTGTACGCGCTAGGGCCATTTCCACCAATTACAGCTTTGTCACTTCCGCGTGTACATGCTTTTTCCACCATTTACACGCTTTGTCACTTCCGCGTGTATGCGCTATTTCCACCAATTACACGCTTTGACACTGGGACGTGTCTTTCATTTTTTTAACACGCAACATTTCAAACGTGTGCCATATTCAACGTGCACGTGACTTCATAGACCCCCATACGCTGGTGGCCTTTGGGCCAATGAATGTACAGACGTGTGCTGACGCGCTTACGCGCTAAGGGCCTTTCCTCAAATTACACACAGACGTGCAGGATTTTCACGTGCAAAATCACTCCGTATCAAGCTGGCCACGCGTTCACACACTGAAGACCACGCTCCTGCCCAGAAGGCCGAATTACTGCCCCCCAGAGCCCTGAGCATGCTCCCACCTGCCATCTGCTGCTGCCTGACTGCCTGCTGCCCACGTGCCCTGCCATTTGCTGCCTGCACATCAGCCAGGGGTGCTGTTGCTGTGACCACCCCTGCTGGAACCGAAGACTCCCGACTGCTTTTCCATCACCCCACAGCCCAGCCCCAGGACCCAGTTGCCCACCCACCCCTGCCTCTGGGGTTGCCATGTCGGGCACTGCAACATCTGGCACCAGTGGCAACCCCCGGCCAAGGAGGCAGAGGGGCACCAGCTTCACTGCCATCGAAGTTGGTGCCCTGGGGCACTATGAAGCCCTCTTCGGAAGTTTGCGCGCCGACAAGGAAGGACGGAGTCGGATCTGGATGGACATCGTGACTGCCATCAACGCGGAGGAGCTGGCAGTCCGCGACTACGAACGTGTCAGGAAGTGCTGGGAGGACTTCAGGTCCAGGACCCTCAACAAGGCCCGGCGCCTCCTGAGGGCAGCGGATGCTAAGCGGCGCCGGGGCCACTTGTCGGAAGATCAGATGAGGGTCCTGGAACGCATATCCCCAGCGCTCCACGTCCAGGTACTTGAGAGGCAGACCCGTCTGGAGTCGAGCGGTAAGTGTACATGCATACTGATTGTAAGCTGTGCGTGTGGTGTGCCAGGAGTGTGCAGGTTGAACATGTATTTTTATGTGGGCAAGTAGAGGGGGGTGTACAGGGCCGTGAGGGTGACACATGTGAGGGGTCTCATGTGTGACACATGGATGGTGCTTGTGTGTGGGCTTGCATGGCACAGGATGTGGAGGAATGATTGTCAGGTGTGACATGGATGTCGATCGGAACACTGCGACAGTTGGCGGAGTTGTACACATGCATGCAAGTTTGGTGGTGTGTGTGCATGTGTAGTGTACTCCCTATGTTGCATGTGATGTGTGGATGACCTTTGGCTGCTCATGCTGTTGTATGTGAATGGATGGTGCTGGCTGTTGCAATATGCCTGTGGTATGGCTCATGTGTGCAAGTTGAAATGACATGTGTGTTGTGGATTGTGATGCCATGTCCGAGGTTTACCAATGCCACTCATGTATGACTGTCATGTGTGTATAAGTCCATTGGACAGTGCCCTGATGCCTGTGTTTTCTTTCTCCCTGTCTGCCGCGTCAACTGATGAAGAGGGCGGAGAAGGTGCTGTGGAGCACAGCGGCAGGGGTCACACCACCAGCCGGAGACGCAAGGCCCGGATCCCCTCCCAGGTTCTGATCTCGTCGGGGAGTGAGGAGTCCGGTGCCGTGTCCCAGGCCGCAGCTGCCGAGGGGAGGTCCAAGAGGTGGAGGTTGGAGTTGGACTCCTCAGCAGCAGAAGGGGCAGCTGGGACCCCACAGGGCCCAACGGAGGAAGATGGCACGGAGTCATCCAGGTTGGTGGGGGGTTTGGAGGAGGAGGAGGCCGTGCAAGCGACAGAGGCGGGGTCTGGAGGTGGGGATTCCACTGGTGCTAGTGGTGCAGTGCAGGATCTGGGACAGGAGGCAGCACAGGCAGCCGCGGAGGTGCCTGTGTGCAATCCTGTCCCTGCTCCTGTCACTGCATCATCTTGCACCAGCGGGGATGCCTACCTCCAGACCCGTTCTCAGGGAGGGGATTGGCTTACAACACCTGGCCTTCCTCTCCCTGCGGATGTGGCTATCCTGCACCAGGTTGAGCCTGTCCAGGGTGGGGTGGCGCTGCGTCAACGGGCCATGCGAGCTGACCTGCAGTCTTTTCATGATGAGTCTGCACGTCTTCTTGCATGGCTCGTTGACTGCGTTGACCCACTGGGACAGCTCACCAGGGCTGGATTCCTCCGTTTCCTGGACCTTGTTCCGACCCTCTCCTCCACGGAACCCCCTATGCCCCAGTCGTCCTCCATGCCATCTTCCCACCTATGTGTCACCTGGGTGTCCTGTGGAGCTACCTCCGACCGTGCGGCCTGGCTGGTGGACAACAGATCCCTGCCACAGTCGGGAGTCGGACCTCCAGCAGGGGTGGCCACATCAACGACTGCACCCCAACTGGAGGAGGATGTGCAGGCACCATCGGACAGGGCACATGGACAGCAGCAGCTGCAGCAGCAGGAGGCTGTAGGTGGGAGCCACGATAGCTCGGGGCCTTCAACATCGGAGGGGCAGGCTTCGGCCGGAGGGCAGGAGGACCCTGGACGGGAAGTGTCTTCCGTGTGGCAGCGGTTGGGCCACGCCATAGATGCGGAGCGGCAGCGGGCGGAAGAGGCGCGGCTCACGATGGTCAGGGCGGAGAACTCCATGCGGAGGGCCATGAGGCGGGCCGAGTGCCTCGAGGCAATCCGCAGGGAGTTGGAGGTGAACATGTCGGCCTCCCTGCGGACCCTCGGGGCCATGGAACAGGACTGCCTCCGGGACATAGACGAGGAGTTCGATGATACCCTGGCCCGGAACACCACTAAGTGAGCCGCTGGACTGGCCCGCCGTCATTGTATATAGTTATTTAGTGATAGGTTTCCTTTATAGTTTATTTTTATTTGGAGTCAACGGACACTCCTCCACCTTGTGTGTATATTTCCATTTTAGTTTTTTGGTAGGTTTCATTTCTTCTGTTGGGATATTGGACCCTGAATACTTTGTACATAGTTGGACTTTGGATTTGGATATTTTTTTTAGTTTAGTTTAGTTTATTATTATTTGTATAGCGCCGCCTGGCCCTAGGGCATCCAGGCGCTTGCGATGAATACAACAAGAATAATGAATACAACAAGAATAATGCAGCAGAAATGTACAAATCGATTACATATTTACAAATTTACAGTCTTGGTGCATGCTAGTGAGGTAGGGCTAGGCAGTTTCTTTGGATAGAAGCCAAGTTTTGGTGTTGTGTCTAAATCTGTGAAAGGACGGTTCTGATCTCAGCTCGAGTGGAAGTGAATTCCAAAGTTTGGAGGCAAGCACGGGGAAGCTGGAGCCACCTGCTTTTTGGAGCTTAAATCTTGGGATATTTAAGCAGTGTGTTTGAGCTGATCTGGTAGGGCGCGCTGGGGTGTGGTGCTTGAGGTTGTTGGATAGGTATCTGGGTGCTTGGTTAGCTAGGCATTTGTGTGTGAGTGAGATGGTTTTATATTCAATTCTTTGTGGTATGGATAGCCAATGGCAGGTGCGTCTGGCGTCCGAGATGTGTTCATGTTTGGGTATGTTCAGAGCTGCTCGCAAGGCGTTGTTTTGTATGACTTGTAGTTTGTTGATGTTCTTCTGACTGGTTCCCAAGTATAGCGCATTGCAGTAGTCAACTTTGGAAAGGACTAGCGCTCTGGCTAAGGTGATGCAGTTGGATGGTGAGAGGTAAGGTCTGCTGGCATTGATGAGTTTACAAGTGTAAGCAGTGGCTGATGAGATGGAATTGATCTGTCTTGTCAGTGTGAGGGAGGAGTCGAGGTAGATTCCTAGGGTTTTGACGCTGTTAGAGACGATGATGTTATTGCCGTCTATAGTGAATGCTTGATAGAGTTTGTCGAGTTTATTAAGTCTGGGTTGGGAACCTAGGAGAAGAAGCTCGGTCTTGTCGTCATTAAGGCATAGGCCATGCTTGGCCATCCATTCTTGGATAATGGAATAAATGTTGTTGAGAGCAGTGAGGGCGGTGGAGTAGTCGCCTGTTAAAGGGATCAGTATTTGGGTGTCATCTGCGTAGTTGGTGTAGATGACACCCAAGCGGTCCAGTATGTCAAAGAGGGGTTTCGTGAATACATTGTATAGAGTGGGGGAGACGCAGGAGCCCTGGGGGACACCGCAAGTGACTGGGGCTGGGATGGCAGAGGCTGTGGGTGCGAAGACTCTCATGGATCTGTTGTTAAGGAAGGAATGGATCCATGCGTTGGCGTTATCTGAAAATTTGGCTGCTGAGGATAGATGTTTGCAGAGGATGTCGTGGTTGACCAGGTCGAAGGCGGCCGATAAGTCAAGGAGGAGAAGGAGGGCTAGTTTACCATTGTCTTTAATGTTGTCCATCTGTGTCTTAAGGTCAATCAGGGCGGTCTCAGTGCCGTGTTTGGGGCGGAATCCTGATTGTCTGAGTCCTAGTAAGTTATTTTTCTCAAGGTGGTTCTGTATCTGGAGATAGGCAGCTCTGTCGAGGATTTTTAGTAGGAAGGGTACAGTCGTTATGGGTCTGTAGTTGGTGGGGACATTAGGGTCAAGGGTGGGCTTCTTAAGTAAAGGAAGAACCCAGGAGTCCTTGAGGTTGCTGGGCACTATGTTGGAGGTGAAAGATGCGTTGATGAGGGAGGTGATGAAGGGAGCAAGTTGTTTGGCTGCATCTTTAATGATAGGGGCTGGGCAAGTGTCGCCTTGGCATTTGGACGGTTTAAGAGAGTAGATTATTTCTTCAACCTCTTTAATGGTTATGGTGGAAAACTCAAAGAGGTTATTGTCATCATTTTGGGGGGTGGTGTGGGTGTGTGTAGAGGGGGTGATGTTATCGGAGAGGGTGAGGCTTTCTTTCTTTGTCAGGATTTTGGCTTGTAGCGTGGCAATTTTGCCTAGGAGTGCTTCCTGGATGTTCGTGCACCAGTGGATGTCTTTGTTGCAAGTGTCTGGAATGGGGGAGGGTGATTCGAGTTCTCTCAGGATATTGAAGAGCTCTTTGGTATTAGATTTGGCGTTGCTGATTCTTTCATTGTACATGTTTTTTTTTAGACTGGATGATGGCTGATTTATAGATGTTCGATGCCAGTGCGTAGGATGTCTTATTAATAGTGGATGGTGACTGTTTCCATGCTAATTCAGCTTGTCTTTTGGCTTTGCGGAGTGTTTTTAGTTTGGGGGTGAACCAGGAATTGAGGTGTGCTCGTGGTTTGGCTTTCCGAAGCTTGAGTGGTGCTATGGTGTTTATGGCCTTAAGGATAGTTGTGTTGTATAAATCTACTAATTCAGTAGGGTTGGTCATGGTGGGTGAGAAGTCGATGATGGGTTGGAGTAGCGGGAGGAGTTTCTCTAGTGTGATATTTTTGTTGTTTCTTGTGAGTGTGGGTGGGGCATTGGAGGAGGGCACTGGTGTTTGAGTGCCTTTGTTGATGGTGAAGGTAATAAGGTGGTGATCGGTCCAGGCGCATGGAGTGTTGGAGAGGATGGTAGTGTTGCAATTGAGGTCAGCTATCCAGTCAAGGATGCGGCCTTTGTTGTGTGTGGGTTGTGCGATATGGTGGGTGAGTCCTAATTCTGAAATAGTGTTGGCGATAGTGTGAGCTTTGTCATCTTTCTCATCATTGAGACCTAGATTAAAGTCTCCTAGGATGAGTAGTCGAGAGTTAGGTTTGATATTGTTAGAGAGTAGAAGGGCTATGTCGTCATTAAAGGATAGTATGGGGCCTGGCGGTCTGTAAATGAGGTGGATGGTGATAGTGCTTGTGTGCGTTGTGGATAGTTTGAGGGTGAGTAATTCCGCTGATGTCAGTGATTGGTTTTGTATGTGTCTAATGTTGATGGAACTTTTTGCAATAACGGCTACTCCACCACCTTTAGCTGTTTGTCTGTCTGCACGGTAGATGGTATAGTCATTGGGTATAGCAAGTGATAGAGAGGGGCCAGATGCTGGGTGGAGCCAGGTCTCTGTAATAGCTATGAAGTCGAGATCATTGACGGTAATAATGTCGGCAATGTCTAAGGCATGGGCGACTACAGATCTCGCATTGATGAGTGCACCTTTAATGGTTTCGGTGGTGATGCATGATTTTTTGGTGTGGGTGCGGGGGGAGGGTGCGATCAGGCCGTGTGATATCTGGTCTGTCGGAAGTGTAGGGCGTGTGCAGTGAGGGGCAGATTTGGTTAAGGTTATGTTTTGTTTGTTGCCTAGATTGGGGAAGGATGCGGGTGTGTGTGTTCTGGATCTGAGTCGGGTGAGTCTCGATAATCCTGAGCAGGGATAGGATCTGCTGGTAGTGAGGTTCGTGATAGTGGGTTGGCCGATGGGAGTAGTTTGTGATGCTTCTTGGGGGCTGGGGGTGTCTGCTATGCGATGAGAGTCAATGGAGGAGGTAGGCTGGAAGGGGTTGATGTTGGGTAGGAAGGGGGTGGGGCAGGGTATGGGATAATGTCTGGGGCAGGCTAGTCTGCTGAGGCCGTTGGGGTGTAAGCGAAAGTGTGACCCTGTACAAGGGGTGTCATGGGGGACCAGGCAGAATGGGAACATAATGAGGAAGGTCCAGGTTATCATGTCTGAGTTTAGAGGGAACTGACGCACAAAATCGTCAGAGAGAAGCTAGTGCGCAATGTTAGTACACAATGGTGCTCCAGTGAGGGTACTAGCGCAGAGAATCGGAGAAATGCTAGTGCACAGTGCTGATACCCAGTACTAATACACAGTGTACTCTAAGCGACCATAAGGCACTTACACAATGTCACAGTAGTCTCTAAGCGACCATAAGGCACTACACAATGTCACAGTAGTCTCTAAGCGACCATAAGGCACAACACAAGTGGTCACAGTAGTCTCTACGCGACCATAAGGCACTACACAATGTTACAGTGGTCTCTAAGCGACCATAAGGCACTACACAATGTCACAGTAGTCTCTAGGCGACCATAAGGCACAACACAAGTGGTCACAGTGGTCTCTAAGCGACCATAAGGCACTACACAATGTGAGCAGTAGTCTGTGTTATACCGTACTGCGAGAACAGGGTTCAGTGAAGGCTTGAAACAGTTCAGGTTGCTGGCTGGAACAGTTGAAAAAAGGTTGCTGTAAGGGGCGGTATGTTTACCCCAGAGGAGATGGGCAGGGGATCTAGCCCTATGCTCGGTGGCGTATACAGGCTAGAGATAGGCACAGTGCACAGTGCCTTCGAGGTGGGCCGGTTCGGAACCTGCTGGCTTGTGGTTGGCTCCCAATAGAGGAGAGGGGCCAATCACGATGTTTGCAGGGTTGCGGGGCCGGATGGAGGGCTAAAGATGCGGCGGACAGCCATCTTTAAATGGTGTGGACCTCGGGGCTTCGATTGGTGGCTGGATGCACTTTGAGTGCATTAATGGGGCAGATCCTGGCAGGAAAGGCCGCACTGGGCAACGCTGGAGCAGTGCGGATATTACTAAATAATTTGCCGCGTGTTGCCTTCAAGACGCACGCTCGTGCTGTAGCTAGGGACTCGTGACATACCTTTTTACTATGGATATTTTTTTCCATGGAGCAATGGTTTTCATTTTCTTTTTTCCCTTCATTTCCTTTTTATGACTTGAACTTTGGAAGACATTTTTTAGGATTATCATTTATTGATTTTAATTTGAAAAGGGACAGCCAGCTTGATTTTGTTATATTTTTTACTTGTGTATTTTATTTCATTTTGATTGCCATTACTGTTATTATTAATACATTATTTGGATTTTTTCATTCTTCAATATGTGGTTTCATCTCATTGTTTTCATGCATGTCATGATATGGGTTTTCAGGTTCACTTGCAACCATTGTGTGTGTGTGAGATACATGTGTTGATTTACATTGTTTCCATTGCAGTAGTATCATGGGTGCATGTAATACTTGGTTGTGTCTTTGGGCTGTGGTGGCTGGCCATGAGGCCCATGCTTGAGGATTATCAGGGCCTGTGGGCAGGGGGACATGGGTGGGAGCCTGGTGGGGGCTGCCCATGGTGGCTGGGGGGTGGGGGTGGTGGGAGACATGAGTTGGACATGAGTGGGGGCCTGGTGGTGCTGCCCCTGCACTGCTGGGGGGTGGGGGTGGTGGGAGACATGAGTGGGGGCCTGGTGGAGGCTGCCCATGGTGGCTGGGGGGTGGGGGTGGTGGGAGACATGAGTGGGGGCCTGGTGGAGGGTGCCCCACACTGCTGGGGTGTGGGGGTGGTGGGAGACATGAGTGGGGGCCTGGTGGAGGGTGCCCCACACTGCTGGGGGGTGGGGGTGGTGGGAGACATGAGTGGGGGCCTGGTGGTGGCTGCCCATGGTGGCTGGGGGGGTGGGGGTGGTGGGAGACATGAGTTGGACATGAGTGGGGGCCTGGTGGTGCTGGCCCTGCACTGCTGGGGGGTGGGGCTGGTGGGAGACATGGGTGGGGGCCTGGTGGAGGCTGCCCCTGCACTGCTGGGGGGGGTGGGGGTGGTGGGAGACATGAGTGGGGGCCTGGTGGGGGCTGCCCATGGTGGCTGGAGGGTGGGGGTGGTGGGAGACATGAGTGGGGGCCTGGTGGGGGGTGCCCATGGTGGCTGGGGGGTGGGGGTGGTGGGAGACATGAGTTGGACATGAGTGGGGGCCTGGTGGTGCTGGCCCTGCACTGCTGGGGGATGGGGGTGGTGGGAGACATGAGTGGGGGCCTGGTGGATGCTGCCCATGGTGGCTGGGGGGTGGGGGTGGTGGGAGACATGAGTGGGGGCCTGGTGGGGGATGCCCATGGTGGCTGGGGGGTCGGGGGTGGTGGGAGACATGAGTTGGACATGAGTGGGGGCCTGGTGGTGCTGCCCCTGCACTGCTGGGGGGTGGGGGTGGTGGGAGACATGAGTGGGGGCCTGGTGGGGGATGCCCATGGTGGCTGGGGGGTGGGGGTGGTGGGAGACATGACTGGGGGCCTGGTGGGGGATGCCCATGGTGGCTGGGGGGGTGGGGGTGGTGGGAGACATGAGTTGGACATGAGTGGGGGCCTGGTGGTGCTGGCCCTGCACTGCTGGGGGGTGGGGGGTGGTGGGAGACATGAGTGGGGGCCTGGTGGGGGATGCCCATGGTGGCTGGGGGGTGGGGGTGGTGGGAGACATGAGTGGGGGCCTGGTGGGGGATGCCCATGGTTGCTGGGGGTGTGGGGGTGGTGGTAGACATGAGTTGGACATGAGTGGGGCCTGGTGGTGCTGCCCCTGCACTGCTGGGGGGTGGGGGTGGTGGGAGACATGAGTGGGGGCCTGGTGGAGGCTGCCCATGGTGGCTGGGGGGTGGGGGTGCTGGGAGACATGAGTGGGGGCCTGGTGGAGGCTGCCGCTGCACTTCTGGGGGGTGGGGGTGGTGGGAGACATGAGTGGGGGCCTGGTGGAGGGTGCCCCACACTGCTGGGGGGTGGGGGTGGTGGGAGACATGAGTGGGGGCCTGGTGGGGGATGCCCATGGTGGCTGGGGGTGGTGGGAGACATGAGTTGGACATGAGTGGGGGCCTGGTGGTGCTGCCCCTGCACTGCTGGGGGGCGGGGGTGGTGGGAGACATGAGTGGGGGCCTGGTGGGGGCTGCCCATGGTGGCTGGGGGGTGGGGGTGGTGGGAGACATGAGTGGGGGCCTGGTGGGGGATGCCCATGGTGGCTGGGGGGGTGGGGGTGGTGGGAGACATGAGTTGGACATGAGTGGGGGCCTGGTGGAGGGTGCCCCACACTGCTGGGGGGGTGGGGGTGGTGGGAGACATGAGCAGGTGTGCAGGGTAGTCCCCTGTTTTGTGGGCTTCCTGCAGGGGCCATGGAGGGTGTACAGGGTACACCTGTGAGGACCCACCCAGCCTAATCGTGTGTGATTATTCCCGCGCACCCCTGTAATACACGTATCCAGCCAAATCGCGTGTGATAATTCCCGCGCACCCCTGTAATACACGTACCGAGCCAAATCACGTGTGATTATTCCCGCGCACATCTGTAATACACGTACCCTGGCTAATCACGAGTTTAACTTCACGCGTACCCCTGTCATACACGTACCCTGGCTAATCGCATTTAAAACTTACCGCATACCCCTGATATGCACGTTACCCACTTTGCGTTCCTTGTTTGGCAGCCCTATCAACTGGTCCAGGGTTAGCGCAGCCCTTTGCGATGATTTAGCGATTTTGATGGCTTTTCCTTGCGCGAGGGCGTTCTTGTGGGCGTTACTGGCGCTGCTGCCGGGTCGCTTGCGATACTCTGCGCCACGGCTGGTTTGGGAGCCTAAAATCCATGAATACGCTGTGCGCGGAAATCGGTTTTGGCGCACGTGCCTTTCACAGACAATCGCACGCGGACACTCTGCGCCAGCCGCTTGCGACAGTTTTCTGCGAAATTCTATGAATTACCCTGCAAGTGTATACAGGCTGAATATATAAGTAGATCAGTAATGAGCTATGAAAACTTGTCCAAGATAATGAATGGTACCATTATAGTATCCCCCGTTCATGCCTTTATGAACATTGATCTAACATTCTGAAATGGGTACACTCGGTATGTTAAAATGTATGCATGAGAAGTGGCTAAAAGATTTTATGCAACCCTCTGTGGTAATTTCGACACCGCAAGAAAAATGCTGGCTTAAAAGGAAACTGGCAATATACCAAAGAGAAACTCATCTTGTGGAGTTACCTACACGGGTACATAGTGGCCTTTATTGTCAATATTATTTGAATTGTAAATTAGTTCCCAAATACATTAAAGCATACCCGAGTCCCATGACATTTCATCATTACCTATTAATGAAATTTAATAATACAGAGGTTCTTGAAACAAAAGGGGCACGATTGGATCTAGGACGTGACAATAAGAACTGCCGTTTGTGCAGGTTTGAAGTCACTAAGTCTGTTTATCACATAATGTTGATCTGTGAAAGCTTTCAAGGGCTACATATTAAATTTCCTCAATCATACAACAACCAGGTTGAAGGTTGTAACATCACAATGTTATAGGAAAAGTTTATGGATGGCGATGATTGTAATCTTATGTATTTTATGGTGTCTTTTTATCTGCGAGTCGTTAACAATTTCAATGGTTTGAATTCAGTATTTTAAAAATTGTCTTATATTAACAACGTACATTTATGTGCAATATATGTGAATTGATGACCTTTGGTATACTATGACATTGTGAGTTTTTATCATGTTTGCCAAAAAATGACAAATGCGTCATCCGGGTCTTTTAAGGTTGCCTGGCATGGGAAAGGGACTGTTGGGGTTAGCCAATTAGGTGTTTTGGTTATGGCTTACAGTAAGAGAGAGTAGTAGGTGTTTTGATTGTTGTGTGTAGGGAAGATGGACGTGGCTAGTGCTCAAGAAAAGCTCACTGTGTGGATGGTGGGAGATTGTTGGGTGATTCATTTGAAAAGGTACATTGAATTGTTTGGCATCTCTGGTACTATAGGTTTGGAGGGAGAGGACGTTTGCTGGTATACAGTGTCTGGGCTAAACAGAGTGACACTACTATTATTTTGTAAGACTATGGCTCACTTTCTGTGCCCACATATTATTGTTCTTCATTGTGGAGGAAATAGTTTGGGGTATATTAATCATCAATATTTGCAGGTTGCATTAAAAGATATGTTCCGAGGCTTAATGAAACTATGTTTTTCAGAAATACATCCAAGGTAAGTGTGGAGGTTCCCAACTAGAACTAGGTAGGCACCTTGTAAATAAAGGTGTATGTACTATTTTGAATGGTGTGGGCATGGCATCTTTTGAAAAGGCCAAGAACTTGCCTAAACATGTTTTGCTAGTGCAGCTTTGAACAACAGCAGAACTCTGGATTTCCTGCTTTTTCATGTAAACCTTTGGCCTCATCTAGCTTTCTATGATGTAGAAACTCAGGGACTTGCTGAGAGGTGCACCAGTTACATTCCTTCATTATTCAAAGACTTTAAACACCAAGACACAAATGTTGTGTATAAAATGATTTACAGAAAATATTTAAATAAAACATGAAAGATTCATGTACTTGAGCTGTAATTGATTGTCAAACAGTGCTCAAACAAACATTGAATCAGGAAGATAAGAAAGAGAATGGAAAATAGAAATAAATCTCTGCTTCCCCCTTGATGGTTGACCATCCACAAGTTCAGCGGCAGTCCCAGACGAGCCCCAGCAGGGTCCCCATCCCTCCCTGGAGGGAAACATAACCCTGTTTCTCTTGTTGGTTGACCGTCCCCAAGTTCAGCAAAGGTCCCAGGGAGCCACAGCAAGGTCCTCATCCCTCCCTGGAGAGCAAACCTGTAATGCAGGCCAGCCATAACTCTAGGATGGCCTGGGGTGATGTCCCTGGCCTTGCATCTGTCTCCCTTGTTGAGTGATCATCCCTTAGTCCAGCGGTGGTCCTAGTGAGCCCCGTCAGGGTCCCCATTCATTCCAAGAGGAAAAAGACATAACACAGGCCAGCCAAGATCCAGTATGGTCGGGTGATGTCCCTGGCATTAGGTGCCTGTTTCTCATGTGGGCCAATGATCCCCAAGTCCAGTGGTGGTCGCAGGGAGCCGCAGGAGTGTGCCAATTCCTACCTGGATAGAAAAGAGCTAACGTGTGCATGGCCAGAGCTTCGGGATAGCTGGGGGTGATGTCTCAGTCTTGGCTGTCTGTCCCCCTAGTTGGTCGACTGTCCCCAAGTGTAGCGGTGGTCCCAGGGATCCCCAGCAGGGTTCCAACCCCTCACTGGAGGGAAAAGCTGTAATGCAGCCCAGCAAGAGCCCCGGGACAGATGGGGGTGCTGCCTCCGAGCTTGGGTGGCTGTCTCCCTCGTTGGTTGACCATCCCCAAGTTCAGTGTAGTCCCAGGGAGCCCAGGCCCTGGAGGAGAATCCTGTAACGCAGGCCAGCTAGAACCGCTGGATGGTCAAGGGAGATATTCCCAGCCTTTGGCTCCTGTCTCGCATGGTGGGTGACCATCCCCAAGACCAGAAGCAGTTCCAGTGAGCCCCGGCAGGGTCCACGTCCCTTCCCAGAGGGAAAACCTGTAACACAGGGCAGCCAGAACTCCTGGATGGTTGGGGGTAATGTCTGCGGCCTTTGGAGCCTGTCTCCCATTTTGGGCGACTATACCCAAGTTCAGCGGCGGTGCCAGTGAGCCCCGGCAGGTTGTCCAGCTCTTCCCAGAGGGAAAAAGTGTAACGCCGGCCAGCCAGAGCTCCAGGACGGCCGGGGGTGACGCCTGTCTTCTTTGTTGGTCATTGTCCCCAAGTTCAGTGGCTGTCTCAAGGAGCCCGGGCAGGTTCCCCATCCCTCCCTGGAGGAAAAACCCTCCCGAAGTCCAGCGGTGCACCCAGGGAACCCATGCAGTGTGCCCATACATATGCACCCGTTTTCGTCAGAGCACCTTTGGGAATATGGAAAGGTAGGACATGTGTTGTTGCTGGTGTGTTTCTGTGGTTTCCTGGTGGAAAATGTCTGTAAATGGTGTTTTTTTCCCTAAATTGTTGACTTTGTCTGGCCTTGTGGGTAATCCATTCTAGGGCGATTTGTGCAAGTGAGACCTCTTTGAATTCCCACGGATGTCTTCTTTTCAGAAATGCATGGGAATCCCTGTTTCCCTTGGTGGCTTCGACACCCCAAGCCCAAATCTGAGGGTTGAACACTTGACTGAATACAGTACAAATTTGAACTTCCCTGGCCCTGTGGTTTTCTGGTGGTAAATATCTCAAAATTGTGTATTTTTCCTTACATTTTGGATATTGTCGGGCCCTGTGGGTACAGAATTCTGGGGCAATTCGCAAATGTCAGACCTCTTTGGATTCCCACAGATGTCATCATGGATCAGTGATGGTGATGCCATCGGGGCTTTAGTGTGTGATGTCATTATTGTGGTCATATACTTCACAACAGGGGGTGCAAAATTAAGGTGGCTTTAGATCAATTTCAGGGGTTTTGTTGCATTAAATTATCACCTTAACGTCCCTGCAACTAACGTTTTCCCTTGGATATATATTTATATATATATTCTATAAAACATATTGACTACTCTGATATTTTTATTATAACTCCATGATCAAATTTATGAAGTTGTATACAGAACCATTATGCAGAATTGTTTATGATCTAAAAATACAACTGCAGAGTTATGCATTAAAGAAGAACAAAGTAAACAAGATCAGATATTTCAATTCAAGAGGGTAAATGAAAATATAAAACAATTTGAATTCCCTGACGTTAATTCTATGAAAATGGAACAGTTGCTGTTACATAATATTAAATCAATAATTTTGACCATTAGTTACATTGGTATTATTAAATTGTTATTGCAGATTCCAAACATATCAGGGCATATTTATGCCAAAAGTAATCTGGCAGACTCTGGAAATAACATTGGAGGTACCATTTGTATAAAGTATATAATAACTTCTGTAATTTCTGGCCCTGGTAAGAAGAGGTGCTTGGATGTTGCTTCTGACATTCCCCTGAAATAATTCAGCAACTGTCTTTTCAACATGATGGCCAAACTATGCATTGCAATATATGTATTATGAATATCTGCTTTACACAAAGAATTGGTGCTTATTTCCTTCTTGTAAGCCCTGATGTAGTCATTGAACATGGTTGTGATGTCGAAATGTATGATCAATTGTAGACCAATGACCAACCTCTTTTAATTGGTCAACTTCAGTCAAATTATGTTGATCAATGTTCATCAATTGCTATAGATTAATTTTAGTAGATTGATATTAACTAACCATGATTAACATAATCATATTTTTCATGGGCAACTTTAGTGCAATGTTTAGTCGATCTAGCATTAGCTTTTGTTGAATTACCTGTTTGTTTAATTTTTCAATAAGGCCCTCTCCATTTTGTTTTTGGTTCCCCTTTGTAATGTATGCCTATGTTTATGCTCTATTAATTGTTTTCAAGAGTGATTTGTTATGGTTCTGGGTCTACATTACAATGTAAATTCATGTGTGTTACTATTTAGTGATTTAGAAATGTATTTTTTATGAGAATTTGTAAACTAATTAAATAGATTTTTTATAAAGTTTTTTGTACATGTTGTATTCATACGATTAACACAGATTTGCCATATGAATTTGTTTTTCAGTTTGTCTTGCTTGATAAAAATATGTTCCAACTACAACCTTAAACAATCAGGTCCCAAAGCTGAGAAACTCAGCAGCTCCAGATGCCTGCGATTCAAGGGCATGTGAAGACTTGGACTCTGCCAGTTATGGCAGGAAAGAACAAGAAGACAGGGCTTTTGTGTCTATGCCCCAAGTCTCTGGTACTTCCTCCCTGTCACTATCAAACAACTTGCCCCATACCTTCTACAGTTCATGAAAGAGCTCAAGACCCTCCTCTTTAAGGAATGGCTCTTTAGTCACACCTACGTTCAAATACCTTACACTCCCCTCTGCTCCTCAATGTTTCCTCCCCTGGATGCTTGTATATCCCTTGCTGCCAATTGCCCACCCTTCCATGTTGTTAGATCCCTGCTCCCCTTTTCACTGCTTCCCTCACTATGTGCTGATGATTGTAAAGTGCTCTGTTGCTTCTTGAAGCTAGGCCCACACTCAATAAATACCCGACTACTACTACTAATAATAATAATGCAAATATTAATAATATATGACGAGATTTTTTTTGTTGAATATATGTTTCTAGAGTGAGGCAGTGAGAACATGGTGTGTAGATTTGTAGATATGGTTAGCTTCGTGCCTCTAATTCTCACTGAAGTAGGCGTCTTTCCCTTTTGGGTATAATATGAAGTAAAACGGGAAAGAGGAACAGAAAGAGAAATGGAAATTAAGTGTTAGCGGCTATGACAAATCAAAACAACCCTACATTTTGGAACCATGCTATTCAAAGTGACCAGACTCTGAAAAACAGTGAGAAAAGCACTGTCACCAAAATTCAACAGCAAGTAAATATTAAACTGAAATCTGTATGAGGATTAGCCAAGGGCACATTTTTAACAGCTGGTACTGTATATTTTCAGAAGATGTTAATGAAGGGCTTATTGTTCAAAAGTAATCATCACGTGCCCATGGACCAGGCCAACATTTTACTGCCATCATTAAACATTCTTCTGAATAATAGCCAAAATGACTTAATAGCCTGATTGTCTCAGTCAATATATTTGGTACCTGCTAGTTGGAAACATTTGCCCTCAGTTTGGCAATACCTCAGCAGTAAATGTTGCATTCTGGGAACTGTGGTGCAGAAACCCAAAGTTTAGGAAACGCTGGTTTCTGAGAATTGAAGTAAGTCAGCCCAAAGTGTTCCAAGCATCATGGAAACCAAAGCAACAAACCCCAAAAGCATATTTACTCTGATCAAATAATGCTATGAAAGGACTGCAAGAAGGACCGTTGCTGAGAACTATATTCTTAACAACAATAAAAGAAAAAGAAACTGAGGTACATCTGAATAAAATGATATTGCATTGTACATGTATCTTCTGCGACTCCGAGCTCCAGCACTGTCAGACTTCTCACATCCAGCTCCAGCACCACTTGTGCTATAACATCAAGCTCCATCCCTGCCAGAGGAATGATAACCATTGCCAACCACATCTCTGACATCAATCTACAGCTTTGCCAGTGTTCCAACATCCAACATGCTGTAGCACCAACATCACGCATTGCCGGACCTCTGGAATCCTGCTCCAGCACTGCTTTAACACCAACACCGAGCTACCACCAGGACACAGACATCAAGCCCCATCATGACATACACCACCAGCACCACCAGAGTTCTGATGTCCAGCTCTGTCAGATTACTGATGTCCTGGACAGCCAGAATGCTGACATCAACCACCAACAAAATAGCTCTGATGTCCAGCTCCATCAGGGTGGTGATATCCAACTCCTGTACTGTCAACATTCTGGCCTCTACCACCAGCACTGCTGGAGCTATGATGACCAGCTCTTCCAGATTGATGATATCCACTGCCTACACCACCAGTGCTCCAGCAGCAGGACACCAGAGTTCCAATGCCCAGCTCTGCTAGGCAGATTGCATTTTTTTCTTGGGTGACTTGCAACTTTACCAAAGAATCCTATGCACATCTGAGGGTGCTGACTGCAAAACAAAGCACCCTGGGCCTACATCACCCAGGATTCTGGCTGCAAGTAAATATAAGCCATCTGGAGGACTGTGATTGGCTCCCAGTAGAACATGGTTCTCACTGCATCTCTTATTCAGTCCCCCCTAGATGGCTAGCCTGGGTGTCAGAAGCTAAAGGCTAAAAGAATCAAAGGGCAGCTTCCTGCTTGGGCCTGTTAGGGTTGATAAGGGACAAAATCCTGATCAAGCAAGTACTTCACCAAACTCACAATTTACCTGACTTCTGCTCCCACACATAAGAGTCCTTCCACCCATTGCCTATCCTTTCCCTGCTGAGCTTATGTTACCTCACAGGACCTAGGAACATTCCTGTTTTGGGCATATTAACTATCTTTTGGTTACCATTAGCCCCATTCTAACCCAAACTCCAAATGTACACCTGCTTCTTCTCACCCAACCATCCATCCCTTTCCACTCTCTCTCTCTCTATCCCTTTCCTCTCTCTCTATATCTCTCTCTCTCTCTCTCTCTCTCTCTCTCTCTCTCTCTCTCTCTCTCTCTCTACCTTCATTGTTTTCACTTGCCCATTTATTTTACCTTTCATCATGCATCTTGACTTCCATTTGGTGTAACTTTTCCATCATTGTCCCACCTCCCCATCTTCCTCCTTCTCCTCAGCACCTTTCAAATAAGACACTCCCTGGCTCCCAGGATCTCCAGAAAAGTATGTAGGAGCCCTGGGGTGCAGTCATTCAGCAAATAACTGAGTGCAGTCTCTATCTAAGACTTTGTGGTTTTCTGGTTCACAACATGGAGGAACCCAGAGATCATACATGAGTGTAATTACTCTTTTTCAAAGGCTTAGTACTGACTGTATACAATTTACAGTTTGCATTTCTCAACATGTTTCAGTTCATCAGACTATGCATATTGGCTTTCTGCTAATGACTTTTCTCACACATTTTCCTCTAAAATCTCCAACATCCATGACACTCTCACTGCCCTCATCTCTCTCTCCCAAATCCTCCTTCTGTCCACCACCTATCCCCTACCGGTTGTACTGTTGACTATTTCATCCCTACCTCTCCTACTGAAGTAGCATTTTGTAGTCCTATTGACCCATTCGCTCCCTTAATGGACAAAGACTTAGTTTCAATCAATTGTCATTATCTCTCTGAGCTCGTTAACCTTTGGCTTTTGTTGCTGGACTCTTCCCTGCCTCTCTTAAATGTACAACTTTCTTACCTCTATTAATGAATCTCTTTGCTGACCCAAACCTTCAAGCAAACTTTCACTCAGTTTCTCTCCTTCCCATTATTGAAAAGTCCTTGAGCGGGTGATCTTCGACGAGATCACTAAGTACCTTGAGGATAATGGCCATGGAAATCCACTTCAATTTGGCGTTCATTCATAGTAAACACTACATAGGGAGACAAAGTTTAAAGTCGGGTACTAGAGGTGCCTTGCATTAACACTTAAAGCAAAACAATATGGGGTACCAGTTGGAATTAAAAAATAGTATCGAATTTTAATAATAACGAAGAAATCGGCAAATCTAAAACATCCAATTAAATAAATTGGTCCATGACAGTACATATAAAAAAACTTTCAATGTACAAACAACAAATAGGAAATACGTCACAGGCTTAAATGGCTACTTTACAAAAATATTACCAAAGGAATACGACCACTGTGGGTACTCGTCTAGCAACAAAGTGTAGTACCCATCCACATATGGATCAATATGTCATATAATATAATCCCTGTTTAGAGTCCAGAGATGTGTCTGGACATGTTTCTGTTCTGTAGGACAAGGTGTGGAACATTCATCAGGAGGTAACAATTCAACGGTATAGCCTATTTTACAAGAAATGGTGATACACAGATTCATTCGAGCCTCATAGTACCTACGATGGGTACTACACTTTGTTGCTAGACGAGTACCCAATTTTTTTTTTTTGATGTTTTAGATTTGCCGATTGATTCGTTATTATTAAAATTCAATGCTATTTTTTAATTCCAACTGGTACCCCATATTGTTTTGCTTTAAGTGTTAATGCAAGGCACCTCTAGTACCCAACTTTAAACTTTGTCTCCCTATACAGTGACTATTATCCTCCCGGATATAGACAAAGCATACACTGCTAATTTGGTATTAGTCAGTAGTATCCCGGGTTTCCTCCTTTTGTAAGCAATAGTAAACACTACACCAAGACAGTACTCATGCATGTCTACAACTTTCTATTTAATGTTATCCACTCCAAACTCTCTTCTATGCTCATCTGTTTAGACCTGTCTGCCAATTTCAACACTGTGGTCCACTCCTCCCCCTCCTCTCTCTGTGACCTTGGGTTTTGCAAATTTGCTGTTGCCTGGATCTGCACCTACCTCGAAAGTCAATCCTTTAAAATCTTGTGTAATTTGCAGACCACTCAGCCCCATTGCTCACCCTGTGGCAATTCCCCACAGATTAGTCTGTGGGCCTCTACTCTTCACCATCTATATCCCTACCCTAGGAAGACGTATCACATCCACTGTCTTTTACTATAACCTTTTTGCTGATGACACTCAAATCGTTTTCTAATTTCCGTCCTTTAAGCCAGCCATCTCAGAATGTATTCCAAACTGTCTCACCGCAATTAATCACTGGTTGCCTCATGCTAAACTCTTAAGAAATGTAAGTATTATTTCTTCTGGCTTCCAATGCCATCCCTCCCCTCTCCTAAACCCCTCCTGCCTAACCTTCTTGCTCCCTCACCAAAGGTTGCAATCTAAGGGTCCTCTTTTTTAGCAACCTTTGACTGCAACAATCCATAACTAGCAGTGCCTCTTCTGCTCTTACTGACATCCTCAACATTTGGAAAATTAGTCTTCTTCATACTAATCACTCTACAAAATCTCTACTATCTATTCTAATGCTCAGCAAACTCGACTATTGATCATGCCTACTCCTTGGCTTTCCTAGATACTACTTCCGCCCTCTGGACAAAATCGTCAAGTTTGCTACCCACCCTCTCTGCAACCTACCCAGATAATCCCCTGCTTCTACCTACCGACAATATACTTGTTGGCTCTCCATGCATAACTGCTCTATTTTCAAGTTCCTTGCCCTAGTCTACAGAGTTATCCATGGTCTTTCTCCTCAATACCTATCTGATTGTATCTCACTTTACTCAACATCTCTTTCTTTCCAATGCTCTTCTGCAGTCAACATCACCATCTAATACCCTCCCTCTGCCTCCTCTCACTTCTACTCTTTCTCCCTACTCACCCCACTCTACTGGAACCCTCTGCTGTAACAATCAAATCCAGCCCAACTGTGGATCACTTCAAAGTTCAACTTAAACTTCACCTAGTTGCGAAAGATAGATTCCCACTGCTGTCTCCAAAATCCTCCCTACTTGACACCATGACTGCCTCCAGCGATGTTCTATAATGACATTTTGTATATTTAAATAGTACTTATATTTAGTTTGAAGCACTTGCTCCTTGGTGTAATATTAACTTTGTAAGCCACATGTTTTATATATATTTTTTTTCATTTTTCATTTTTCTTTCAGTTGTTTTTGTTTTGTCCGTGGTTTAGATCCCACTCTTTTACACCTTCATAAACTGGCTCACCACCTGTTCTCATCTTTGTAAAATTTCAGAGGCACACTTTGTAGGAATGCTTCCGACATCTGCAATTGTGTTGTTGTAAGTAATTTCTGTTCGAATTGAAATCCCAGTTCGTCAAATAAATACAAATACAAAATAATAGCAATCTGCTGCTTCATCACAAAATAAATGTTGTGTTACCGCCACTCGGTCCTCTGGGATTATGAATGGATTACGACTGGTGGTATAGCAATGTAAATCCCCATTTCCGGATGCCACAATTTCATGAGGATATTTGGCAGATTACCATGAGCGGTAATTCAATTCAGCAAATCCACCAATCATTGCCCTTACGGTGGAGGATTCACTGCCATCACAATGCTGGGGGTCAGACTCAATTTGGTGGTACAGACAAATTGGCAGTAAATCTAGTACTTCACAAAAAAGTAACAGAATAACTATCACTTCTTTACCACTACACAAAATGTATAATATGACCCATGGTATCTTGTTTCTCATGTATGAAAAAGGTGACAGCAATGATCCAAAGAAGTACAGCCTTATTGTTATGCTTGATTCTGTTGCCAAGATATTTGCTAATATTGCAGTTGAATCCCTTTACAGATGGATAGAAACTAATATTTTCATTTTCATTTCAAAAACTGTATTTAGACAAGGGATGTCAATATGGTGAATATGCAGGTCTTTGTTCTATTCATCAAGCAAACAATGGCTAAAAAAACAAGAGCCTTTATATATGTCTGTTGATTATGGGGCTACATTTGAACAGGTCAACATACTAAATTCTGGAACAAACAGTTTCTATAGTGAATGGAATTCTAAACATTGTTTAGTTGTTCCACAAAGGTACAATAGTCCAGATATGTGCACATGGAAATGGCTTCTTTGCTCCGGAAATTGCATTTAATTAACAGGCTATCTGTGCAATCTGGGACTATGTTAAAGAAAATGATTTAGAAATAAACATTATTAAAAATAGCATTATTTATTTCACTCAAAAGTGATTTCACTCATTTGATTCTTATTCACACTTTCAACTTCATGAGCGTTTCATTGAATCATATACGTTAAAATGCACAATATTTAAAATCCCATGCAAAAATAGTAAAATCATACAGGAATGATGAAAACAAAACAAACCTAAAAATGCAAAGGGCCTCATTACGAGTCACCCGGTCCGGAAATAACAGTGGTGGTAAACCCGCCGCCACCTTTGTTTCCAGACGGGGTGATCTCAAGTTCTGCAGGCGGGAGATGTCATTCCAACCAGGTCTGACCTGGCAGGTTTAACACCACCTGCCTGCAGACGGACATGGAAACACTGGCACCATCACGAGATGGTGCCAGTGTTTCCACTTCCCCATTCCCATTGGGTCCTATGGGACTCAATGGGAATGGGGATTTACCAAATTCCGCCTCTGGAATTCCCAGGTCACCGGGGTCGTTATGCCCTGGTAATTCCGGGAATCACGGAGGCGGAATGGTAATACGAGTCTGGCTGTAACCTGCCGGAATTTCAGGCACGGTTACCACCGGACTCGTAATGAGGCCCAAAGTCTTCAAAAGTACCTTTAGGTCAAAATTGTGCAACACATTTCAATAAAATAGAGAGGTGAGCATAAACTTATTATAGACAATATTGTGCTACCCTCTGCATATAATCAGCAGTCGCTAATGTAATTACAACAATGTGCCCTTGAATGATACAATTCCAGCCTAGTTCCATGTTATTTCCGTGTGTGCCCTTATTTTCCATGTAGCTGGTTATATTCAGTCACTAGCAGAAGTACCAGTTCTCTGAATGGGTTCTGTAGACAGACATGATAACACTCTCATCAATTGTTGAATATGAATGATCCAGTGCAAATATCTCAGAAACCGAGCATCCTAGCGGCCTTGAAATGTGGGTTACAAGGTCCCTTTTTTCCACGGACCATTTGAGAAACAACACTTTTTTTCTTTCCCTTTCTTGATGAACATGGGTTATGGCTTCCTCGGCAGGCACCATCTCACAAAAATCTTCTGGAAAAGTAATTTCACCTGATGCAGGACAAATGTGGAAACTTCTGCCATGCTACCTGCCTTCACCTTCGCCTCTCAGGTCCAATCGCCTCTCATACATTTTTTGTTTCACTTCCAGGTGAACATGGTTTACGGCTTTGTCGGCAGGCCACAAGTCCACAAACAAATTTTAACTTTTGCAGAAATCCAGGGAAAGAGGTGGGTGTCCAAATGTCAGGTAGCCAGTAATGTCCGAAGGGTCCTAACAGGTAACTATGCGAAATGTGGTGCAGATTGGTGAAACGGTGTGAAATTGTATAAGGAGCAATGCTTTGACGAGCTACAAATCCACAAACAAATTTTAACTTTTGGTGAAATTCGGGGAAAAATGTGGGGTGTCCAAATGTCACGTAGCTAGTAATGTCCAGAGGGTCCCAACAGTTTACAATGCAAAATTTGTTTTCTCTGCCTTTTGTTAAAATGTTCAAATTAATTAACCCTCACCACTTTAGTGTCTCGGGAGGATAGCTCAGGGGTAAGGTGCTCGCCTTGGAAGCAAGTTTACGCTGAGCACCACAGGTTCGATCCCCGGGGCCGCACTTAGAAACATTTGGGTATTAAGCGCGTTATAAATAACCAATCATCATTAATGGGTTCAAAATAAAAAATAACTGGTGGGGGTTGGAGGAGCTTCCTCAGTCTGTAGGAGGCATCAGCCCTCCTTAGCAACCCTTCAACTTAGTTGTTGTGCATTAAATTGGGCTTCTGGGCTCCTAAAGGTCACAAAAGTCATCCCTATCACTAAACCCCAGAACTCCCTTTGGAGATGTGAAGGCTTAAATGGGATTCATTTCTTGGTCTGCACATGCTAATTTCAAAGCAATGTATTTCTGGATAAAAAATGAACTCTTCAATTGCACTAGATTATGCTTATATTATTGAATAGGTTAAAAGAAGTATCAATAAGGCAATTTAAAGGCACAGTGTATATATTTGGTTCCATGTGTTAATATCCCTGCAAAAATATTCCCATACAAAAATATTGCCATATTTTTGCGGCAATATTAAGCCATGGAACCTGCCATTGGACACCTCTGCAGCCCCCATAATTATTTTAATGGAGCGGTGGACACCCCCGCAACTCCTGTCCTAATAACCCCATAAATTATCCCCACAAATAATATCGCCTATGGCCTTACCCCACGACCATATGTATGGCGATATTATTGGTGGGGATAATATTACCTGATACCATATATTTGATCTACATAAACCTTTTACTATTTGTTACATATTTGCAATCATTTGCATGGCGAAATAAAAGGAGACATTTTTCTTAAATGTAGCCTCTATCATCTTTATGCATATAAACAACGGGGCACAAGTGGATATAGTTAGACGTGAGAGAATTAATAAATTGTGTAAACAAGCAGACCAAAGAGAGACTTTAAAACATTTATATGCAGAATGTATTGCTTTAAAAACTGAACGTTTGCACATTTTGAGAAGTTTAATGATACTAAGATTATGCATAATGAGGTGCTGTGACATGGAATACTGAAAAGTGAAGACAATGGGCCTCATTACGACCCTGGCGGTCTGAGAACTACGGTACCGGTAAGCATGCCAGTATCGCAGTTCCCGGATCGCCATACTACGTGTTGTGGTTGCGGGTGCCTGTCTGCCGGCCAGGTATGACCTGGCAGGCAGACCCGAACCCGCGAGCACAGCACGTTGGATGCACCGGCAGCACTCTGAATGCACCGGTGCATCTGACGTCCCCATCCCTATTCAGCCCTATGGGGCCGAATGGGGATGGGGAGACCCTTGTTGCCGCCAACCGCAAATGGGCAATTACCGGGTCTGCTGAACTCGGCATGACCCGGTTCTTGCCCATTCGCGGGTGCCAGAATAAATGCAACTCCGGCGTCAGCCATGCCGGGTTTAGCGGCACGACTACTGCCAGAGTTGTAATGACGCCCAATGTCTTCAATTTTGCAGTTTTACTCTCATGGGATAAAGTAGAAGTGAAGTTGAGTAATTTAATGCAAGAGAATAACAATTGATAATATGCTCAGGTATTGTACATAGCAGTGTAAGCTAATCTATATGCATTGGTAAAATGTAGGGCCTGATTCACAGAAGCCTTTTATAATGGTGCAATCCCGTTGAAAACAAAAAACGCTGTGAATCAGGCCCTTAATGTTATATTGCAATATGTAGTGTTGTATGCATGATAATGAGCAATGTGCACTGCCAAACACATATATACATCCATACAAATATTAAGGGTAGGATTGGTACTTTATCCAGATAAAGTTCTCTGTGGGCCACTGTTGAGCCTCTGCCACTTTACCACAGGCCAGCCAATGCATATGTTCACATACTGCATACACCAATTTAAAAGAAGCAATCAGATTATGGAGAACAGAGTGCAGAAAAAGTCTTACCTAAGTGTGTGGCTGTCGTGAATAAAGACAGAACCATCTAAACGGTATGTGCAATTGTACAGATGACAAGAGTGTGGGGTTGGGGGTGGATAACAGACAAGAGCAAAAGGCCCTGTCTTCTGTTGCTGTTGTTGATGATGATATATTGGATATACATATATATATATATATATATATATATATATATATATATATATATATATATATATATATATATATATATATATATATACATTCAGTGAAAACATCTTTAGTTAAAAGAAGGTTACATTTATATGATTCAATTTAAGGCTATCTGATTCAATGCACGAACACCCTTGAAATTCAATGGGATTTGATGATCATGTCAACTCAGGGCTCCCCCACTGTTGTTGTCCCCTAATGATAAACTTCTGTATCTCATTGTGAATCCCTTCTGTGATATTATGTATGTGGCCATGGGATTTGCAATGGCGGACACTGAGTGAACATGGTCATCACTTCTCACACCTACTGAATTTCAACGGTTTTGTTGCATTGAATCAGATCATCTGAACTCTCTCTTAAGAATTTCAAGGCTTTTGTCATACTATAGTTTCTTTGGGGCCCACTAGCCAAGGCGTTCATCCATGGCAAGTAGCCACAGACTTCGGTCATTGCCACTGTACATGTTGCATCAATGATTTTAAAAGTGGGAACACCATAGTCCATGGCCGAAGGTACATCATTCCCTAGCAACCTTTGTCCATTTCCAGTGGCCAAGCCCATGGCCAGTGGGCATGGACTTGGCCTTGTCCACTGCCCATGCTGCCTCACATTCTAAAATGTACATATGCCTTAGCTGGCACCCTCAATGTCCACTGGCCACATTCTTCAGACATACTCACTGGCCATGATACCCCAAATATTAAAAATGTGGCTCAGTGTCCATTGTCCACGGCTTTGTGCAATGTACATGTTGCAATCATTTTTCGATAGACCAATTGCCCCCTGCCTAGTTCATGTAATCTGTGCAGATGTGATCTTCCGATTACATTGTCAATTCCTAATTATTACCCAGCATGCTTTTCCCTCTTCACTGGATTCACAATGTGTCTTGCTCATCTTTTCTTGTTCCCCAAGTCCCCTCCCTTTTGGTTTCCCTCCTGACCCACTCCCAATGCCCCCTTTCACTCTTCAGTTCATGTAACACATCCTTTGCTCCTCCAGTTGCCTTGTGAGCACTTTTTGTGTTTCGCTTCCCCTGGGATTCCTAGGAGAATAACTTGCATCGGGCAAAAAGAAATTGCTTTTCATTTTTAAAATTCTTCTCAGACTCTATGCTGCAAAGCACCTTGTGTGATATGTAGAGGTTTTTTGGGAGCAATTGGTAACCCCTACTCCATTGAATATTTTAAAAACTGCTGGATGGATTTACCCCATTCCACCAGTAGGCACATCTGCAACGCTTTGTGCCCAGGTTGTTTGTCATTTAGTGTAAATCCATCCAATGGTTTTCACGCTGCTCAATGAGAAAATGAATGGAAGCATGCCAAAGACTGTGCTTCTTTCATTTTCTTAATAACTTTTTCACCTTTTAAAGAATTTTCCCAAAAATGTTCATTATGTATGGGCCGGGGACAGACTCTCAAGTTTGCAACATAACAGCAACGTCCCAGAACATTTGAAAAACAAACTGTTTTTTGCCCTTTTCTAGGCGTATTCAACCCCATCCTCACCACCCCTGAATTGCCAGAAAATAAGTTGTTTGATTTGTAAGACATGTGTAATGTTGTGTATTTGAATAGTTTTTCACTGCGATGTTCACAGACAATGGGTTCAAATTTGCAAATCCAATATTGTGTCAGTTTCAGAAGTTTTGATGCTTGACACATTCCTTAATTGACCAATCATTGCCTTTTTTCATGATGTCAGCACATTTACACATCTCCTCGATTGGTCCAGTGGCATTCATGGACACTGAATTAGGAAGAGAGCCCACGGACCGAGATATCACTCTTTTTTTTAACCTACATTTTGGACATTTTTTACAAAAATGCTGAATGAAGGAACACAAAATTTGCACACAAACAAAGCATGCTTTTGGGACCAGGCCACGGCTCATTTCGCAAATCTTGAAGCCACAAGCACAATTTGTTCCCTATTCAAGTCTCTCCAGATTTAGCAAATTTTGAGACCCACTGGCAACTTTTCCTCGCTATGATGAAATCACAGCAATGTTTCCCCAAAACTTTAGAATCAAGACTATATTTTGTTGCACAATATAATGCAGATTCATTGAACAGCGCAAAAGTTATAAACCACGCTGTTATATTATATTTTCTAATACTGGTGATATATAATTAGGTTAACATAGTCATTTATTTTCTAATTTGCAAGCTTTCGTGGTATTCACCACTTTGTCAGGCAGGGATCAAATAAAGTAAAGTATTTGAAAAATATTACAGCATTAAATAGCCCCTCCAGAGATTCTTGTTTTTGATCTACTCCTGCCTCTATACCTGATTTGTAGCTTTGCCCACATAATCCAGCAGTACATGTTGAACTTCCACACCCCCACACAAATACATTGCAGTCCTCGAGGTCTGAATGGTGCACTGTGTTAAGGGGGGCAGCTATCAGTGGAACTCAAGTGAAGGTAAAGATAGAAGACACATGAAATGAAAATAGCCCACATTGTTCGATTGCTCTAAGGAAGGCAGGAGGGAATGGGATAGTGTTAGTCAAGGTAGGTGCAGTCCAGTTGAAACTCAGTATGTCAGCCCCATTCCCTTTCAAGATCAGTGCTTGCACAATCATCCACATAGCACACTTGTGCCTCTAAAAGGCGGCAAGAGAGGAGGCACAATCTGTCATGTATTTCGCCTTTGACTTGTGGAGCCCAGTTTTGTAGGTTTGTGTCAAATATCATATCAGGATTGTCAGGATTGTGTTGAATCCCAATCATGAGGATTTTGCTTGGGACAGGGGCTGGGAAGGGTTTGGTCTGTGACAATTCGAGGGCTAATGGGGCTGATGGGGCTAATGGGGCTGAGCTGGAGATAGTCTGGCAATGAGTCATTGCCTTAGAGAGGCTGTTGAAGTGTCAGCCAGATGCCCGCCAGCAGCTTTGAAAAAATGTGTGGAAAGCGTCAGATCTGAATGTTGGCTTCCCTGCAACTCTATGTGTGGAAAAGTGAAAGTCTGTTAGTTAAGGTAGTGACTCATGAAAACATAATGTGTGATCAAGACCCCCGTCAATGCATTGAAAATGTGCATGCATTTGAATTCATAGGTCTTTCTTTGACAGTCCTGAAATTACAGAAGAGTGCGGCAATTGTGACCCTAAATTGTTGTTGTAATCTGGGGGGTTCATTTTAGTACTGAGATGAGAGGAAGAGATCAGGCCCACCATTCATTAAGGTATAAGGACCAATTGATCACCACAAGGGCTCCCACAGAGGCTACTCATCTCCCAAATGACAACAGATACAGAGTATAAATGAGTCATGGCCCCAGCCAAGGGAGGGGTATGTGGAGGCAGGATAGCCGTGTGGAGAGTTAGGAGAGCAATGAAGGTGGAGGAGAATGCTTACAGGAGGAGAAGAGGGACAGAGTGATGAGGGATGGGCAGAAAGAGTGAAGGAATTGTAAGAGAAAATGGGAGCAGTGAAAGGAGAAGAGGAGGTACAACAAAACAAGGCTTTCAATGGTGAAGGGAAAAGAAGAGAGGAGAAGAAATGCCAGGAGGGAAAGGCTGGCATTGCAAGATGGAGAACACAAGATGAAGGATAACAAGAAGCGAAGAAATACCAACAGGGAAAAACCAGAATTGCAAGCAAAAGATAAGGAAATACATGACAAGTTGGTGAGAGGATGCACCAGCAGGGAATGGCTAGGATTGCTGGTGGGAGAACCAAGACAAAGAAGCAGGAGAAGAGAAGATATGCCAGCAGGGAAGTAAAGTATCAGAGTAGGATGAACAGGAGAACAAGGAGGAGTAGATGAGAAGAGATACCAGCAAGGAAAGGCTACCCTTGCATTAGTTAGATTAAGAGGTGAAGAGGAAGAGATAAAAGGAAATAAACAATACCTGTCAATAGCATATATGACATTGACAGAAAGAAACAGAAATATAGGGGGATAATTCATACTCTTCAAAGCAAAATGGTTTATTGGAGCAAGTGGGTGCGGGCCAATAACATACCGGGAATTACGTCAAGACTCTCATTCTCCGGTCAGACCTGGAAGCAGCCTTAGCTAAGGCTTGCATTGGACTCTGAAAATGATCCTGGTCCAGTCAAATGGTCACAGGACATAGGGAATATGTGTTATCACTTTAAACAAGAGACAACTCAGTCACTCAACCATTCAGAACCTAAAAGGGCTGCATCAAACTAACCCAAGAATGCTGTATAAACCTGGTCCAGTAGGGCTGCCTCCCAGGAAAGGCTGCATCAAACTGGTGTGAAGAGCTTTATCAACCTGGCCGTGGGGAGTTGCATCAGACCAGTCCTGGAAAGGATACATCAAACATGCCCAAAAATGGATCCAGGGGATTTGCTTCTACTTAGCCCAGGAATGGCTGGATCAACCTTACCTGATCCAAGAAGGGCTGTATAAACCAGGCCCAGAAAGGGTTGGACCAACTTGGCTCTGGAGGAATGAATCAACACAGCCCAAGGGAGCTGCATCAACCTAGCCCAGGAGGCCTGAATCAACTCGTCAAGCAAGGGCTGAACAATACCCAGCTCAAGAGGGCCACTGATACTTAAGGCTTTAAAAAAAGGCACTTGGGACTGTTGCCATTCTGGAAGTGAGGTGACTTTGGACACAGACCTGTCTAAAAAAAGGGACTAACCTGACCCTGCAAGGTCTGCAACAACCTGGCTCAGGAGGCCTTCATTGACTCAGCCAAGAAGTGCTGCATCAACCGGCCCCAGGATGGTTGCATACACCCAAAGGAGAATGGATGCATCAAACTAACCAAGGATGGTGGCATCATCCCAGGCAAATAAGGGCAGCACCTGATCATGGTTGAAGGCCATGCTTAATGCCAGTTACTGTTGTAAATAGTGATGTCATCGGTGAAGTGATCTGGGATGTAATCATCATTGTCATAAGCTGTGCAACAGCGGGTGCAAAGTTAAGGTGGCTTTAGCTGAGTTTCAGGGGTTTTGTTGGTTTAAGTTATCACATTTATGTCCCAGCAACTAAAGTTTTTTTCCTTCAATTTCAATGATTTTGTAATTCCATAGATTTTTAGAATGCTTCCAGACCACTAGCATGATCTTCAGATTGCAGGCTTTGAGAACTCACAATGTTTTTAGGCAATGCGCAGTGAGATTAAATTATTTGCCATGGACCCCAAAATTTGGTTAAGCAGCGTGCTCCAAGTGGTACACCACTTTTCGGTGCCGTAATTTTGTTGCACGCCGATTTGGTGCCGCAATTCCGGTCCAGCACACATTTCAGTGTGCCCTTTTCAGCGGGAAAGCCATTCCGGTGCCGTTATTTTGGCATGAGGGATGTTTGGACATGGCTGACATTAGATTAATGTCAGCCATGTCTAAACACCCTCATGCCAAATAAGGTCACAGGACTGTAGCACAACAAACCTCGCCACCTCCCAGTTGTGGTGATTTTCTTTTAATTTAATTAAATTAGTTAAATGAAAAAAGAAAAAACATACAGCCTTGTACCCTGGTGTGCCAGAGCACAAGTCCCAACATTTACCAACTGGAGCACAATTGCTTGGTGCTTCAGAAGTCATCCATTTCATACTTTGCCTATAATATAATATGTTTGATTATAATGATAAAAGGCTAGGTATGAAACTTGTGAGAATTCAAACAATAGCATCAATATAGAGTAATGGTGAAGTGCTGCGTCTCAAACTCATGCAGGCCAGTCTTCTCCAATGGCAGCGTTGAGCATAAATGTGATTTTTTTTATTTCCTTTTTTTGTGTGTTATAAGGTTGCCCAGAGACACTGTAGTCCTCTTTTTGAATATATGTGCAGTTTAAGGGGGAATGTGTACTTTTAGGGTGTTTATGTCATCTGAGAGGGTGTTCATGAAATGTGTATGTGTGTTGGATGTGAGCGTGTGTGTGTGTGTGTGTGGTGTGAAGGTGTGTGTGAGGGATTGTGCTGCAATGTGCATTTGCTCCATGAAGGCGAGTGTTAGTGTGTGCGAACGCGTGTGCACCCATGTATGTAAGTGAGCATTGTGACAAGTCGAGTGTGAGTTTTCAGTGTGTGTGTGTGTGTGTGTGTGTATGTGTGTGTGTGTGTGTGGGTTTGTGTGTGTGTACATGTCTCCATGTAATACGGAAGATGCCCATCCAGTTCTTTTTTGTTGCATTTTGTGACTTGTAGTTTTGATTTGTCCATAAAGTGTCCTGTACTACAAGTCCCAAAATGCAAAGTAAAAAGGAAATCTGAATGATCATCTTCCAAATAACAAGGGGCGTGTGTCATATAACAATATATACAAGACATGTAACTTGGCTATATTCAAGATTTCTCCTGAACCTCTATTTGTTTGAGTTGAATGACAGTAGGGGAACTGCAGGATGTTGAAGGAGGAGGTACCTAGTGTAGAATCAGAGGAGGAGGAACAAAAGTAAAATATGTTTTTTTTCAGCTGGGGAAAGTGAGAATAAGGGGCTGGAGAGGAGTGGTGTCTACTTGCCCCTGCCGTTTTCAAAGTCTAAAAGTAGCGCACTATATTAAGGGAATAATGAGACTGTGTGGCAAGTCAAAAAGTTCAAAAGACCTTCTTAAAATCGTGCAGTGATTGGGTGAACGTTTCCATGAAGGAGGCCACATGCATCAAACGCATGCCTGTTAAGACTACATAGTCCAGAATACAGAGTGTTTCCCAACATATACTGTTTTACATTTTTTTGTAAAAAGTCTTGTACCCTGATCTGCCAGAGCCCAGGGTCCAGCATTCAACCACTACTCCACAATGGCTTAGTGTTTCATGGCGCATAAATTTCATATTTCGCCTACAATTTAATATATCCAATTGTATAAGGATAAGTATGAAACTTGTGGGAATCCTAATAATCATATAATAGCAGCATAATGGTTAAGTGTGGCTTCTTGAATTCCTGTAGGCCAGGGTTCTCAAAGCCCAGTGACAGTGTAATACATGTTCGATTCTGTTTTATAATGTTGCAGTAAATAAATGTTTTACAGATTTAATCCATATTATAAAATGAAAAGTGCCTGCAGGTTCATGCCACGTCAATTACAACCTCACATGGCAAAACATCCTTGCGCTGAGAGGTCTCAGCACCCAACTGGCAGTGTCTAACTGAGAGCGCCCAAATGGGACCTGCGGCAAAATGTTCGCGCCATAACGGCATTCACCTAACTGGCTGAGCTAAAATGTCCTGTCCCATGCTCCAAGCTCCTTGTTTTATGACCGGTCTCTTGCTGACTGTTGTGATACATCGTACAACCCCAATTAACCACATTTAAGCAGCACGGAAATGGGAACAAAATGACTGGCTGCAAGAATAATATATGCCCAGGTACTTTCTGCACCCATAACAGAAATCAAAAGCTGGCACCCATGAAAATACGAACAGTAAAGCTTAGCTTCAAACTGAGGAAGGGGCCGGCCCACTCAGGCCATGTTGCTCTAAGTGGTCTTGTAAAATAGTCTCATTTATTCAGCACCATGGCCTGAGAGGGCTGGCCTTTGCTGCACATTGAAGCTAAGCAGGGTCGGTCCTGGTTACTGCATGGAAGGGAGACCTGGGTCACCAGTGATTTCACACCCCCAATGTAACTGTAGCTGTACAAATATCTATTTTTTTATCCTGTATAAAAGATTGCAGGCTTTGAGAACTCCCAATGTTTTTTGTTAATACCCTGTGTGATAAAATAATTTACCGAGCATCACACACTTTGGATAAGGAGGAGTGCTTCAAGCCCCTAGTTGTATGGCCTGTCTTTGGTGTCTGTTGTCATACATCGCACAACACCAACTAACCGCATTTAAACTGCACGTAAAAGGGAAAAAAATGACCAGCTGAAAAAATAACATATGCACAGGTACCTTTACCCTGTAATACATGTCCCATCCTGTTTAATTAATGTTGAAGTAAATGTTTTTCATGTTTAATCCATATTTCAAAATGCATAATGCCTGCAGTTTCATGCCAACTGCAGTGTATATGGTGACACTTCCTCGACTGCTCTACCCTTTTCAAGTTATCCCGGTTTGTGGTCCCGAATAGGTTTTTTAGCAAACTTAAGAAAGCAACGGGTGAGCAAGAGAGCAAGGATTCGCCAAGTACTACTCATGTCCCCAAGCGGGGAAGGAGGGATGGTGCTCCCAAATTTCAGACTGTACTACAAGGCATCCCAATTCGGGGTCATCCACAAATGGTTTACGGCAAACGGGGGGAATCAGTGGGTCAAAGGATCGGGCAGTGTTGAGGCACGATCTGGAAGAGGTCCTGTGGCGGCCGCGACACCATAGGCCAAAGCACATGTACTTAAGCACCATCACGGGACTCGTGGATGTTAGGCAGAATCATATGCAGTACCCTTTGGGAACACCACACACTGAGCAGCCAGAATTATCTCAAGAGTGAAGTGAGCAGTACCAGAGGTTGCACAAAGGACAGCGATTACTATGGTTCAAACAAACACTGAATCAAGGTTTCTGAGTAAAAGAATACATATTTATTTACACCATCAGTTGTAAAAAAGTTCACTCATGTAAAGCAGCAGAAAATCACAATCGTAATACACTACACACCACCCAATGAATTCTGGACAAGTTAAGCTCAAAATGAAGTGTGAGCAGAATGGCACTCCAGCAATTTAAAAAGGGAGGGAAAGACAAGGTTATTCAATATGAAGCAGCACCAACAAGTTAGTAGGCAGTGCAATCTAGAAAAGGCTTACTACAACTAGGATTCAAATCAATAGGCCTGGGCCAATGTTAATGGTTCAGAGTTTTTTCAGAGCATCACACAGTTCAGAGTAGTTTGCGGTTAAGTCTTTGCCAAGAGTTAGAAACGAAGTTGGTCAGAAGAAAAGTTACGTAAAAGAGTAGAGAAGGACAAGCCCTCAGATTAGCGAAAGATTTAAAAAATTTTCACCGCGATCAGACGAAACGAACGACCGGATTTGAACAGTACCTTAGTAGAAGAAGAATGCTGTAGACAAGTCAGAAGTTTGGCCAGATCCTGCAGGCTCATGGTTCCTGAAGCGATTGTCGGACTGACAAGAAGGAGGAAGGCTGGATGGTCCTGCACTGCCCAGGGAAGAAACCAGCAGCAAAGAAAAGCAAAAAATAAAAGGTACGCTCCTTAAAACCCAAACAGGGTCCGGTCCTCCTGGCTATCCGGTTCACAGCAGCGATGTACTGCAAATTCGACCAGGGGAGGGAGGCCTTGCTTGGTGTTTGGCGAACTAGCTGGTCCCACCAGCTGAGGAGAAGAAGATTCCTTTCAGATCTTCTCTGTTGTTGAAGTGTAAGATATTATGACCCGCAGCACGGCTTCACCGGGAAGTTCCGTAGTTGCAGTAGTCCTCTTCCTTTAGCTTCTCTTCGGTTCTCTCGATCCAGTGGCCTTCCAAGTCCCAGAGACCTGCTTTTTATGCAGTTTTCCCCCATTCACTCAGCCTGGCTGTCAATAACACAGCAGGATGGCTGACCTGACAGGACAGTGACCTAGCCAATCAAAGAGACCCTGTGCAGGGGGCCTAAAACCCCTACCCTCACATCCTGTCTACCTAGACTCTCAGGTGCCTAAGGAGGGCTTCTGTGCAGAAGCCCACCAAAGTTCGGCGAACAAAGGAACCAAACCTGGTTTGGTGTGCAGAGTAAAACATGAGAAAGACCTTTAAAAAAAGAAATGGCAAATAAACCCAGCCAGAACCAAATAAAATTAATAGGGGTCCAGCGGATTAAAGTTTGAGGCTACTAACTTAGCCTAAAACAGTACCAAGGCAATTTTCATAGTCCACGGTAGGGAAAAAATGGTAGCTACCACTGTCACCAGACAAATCTTAAAGAAAGGGGAACGAAATAATGTTCCATGAGAGACAGACAAAAAGGGATAACTATTAACCCTTTCCAGTACTCTATGGAAGATAGTTGTACTGTGAATTTAAAAAGACTAATAAAGTCAATGGCAACTTAACATGTTCTGGGAGACAGTAGTCAGTCCCAAAAAATGGAGTTTAAAGTGGGAAGTCTGAAAAAGACAACCCTTTCTCACTGCACTAAAGGTGCTGTGTGACACACAGTAAAAAGATGATGCCTATGGAGTAGGTGAGACTCCAAAGGCTATGAACACAAAAATATAAAGCACACATCAAAACACATGTAAGAGTGGGAAAAAAAGGCTCACACTCTTACCAGGTGAAAAAAATTAAATCTTAGAAATCCAGCAAAGCTGCTGAGGGACTCAGTAGGTAAGGGACATTAGCCATTGTGGAGAATTTTCCCTAACATTGGAGGATATATGGGACAAACTGGCAGGGAAGTATGGGATCACAACATTCCCATCCCCATTCACTCCCATATTTCATAACCCAAACGTTTCACCTGGGACGGAACCACTGTCATTCAAACAATGGTGGGAGCAGCAGACTGTGAGACATGTTTCAGGGTTCTACGATCAGACCCTTTACAGAATGCAAACAGTGCTTTGGGGTGTAAGAAAATGAGAGGCTCAGGTACTTTCAGCTGCAGCACTGGCTTCAAGACCCAACGTTCAAGGCAGCGGCTAGCCGCGACCTTAGCCCATTTGAAAAGTTCCCTTTGACACAAGACAGGTCTAAGGGGTTAATCTCCAATCTTTATAAAATCTTAGACCAGGCTATTCCCCAGGCCGTATATGGAACAGTGTGATAGAATGATAGGGAGAGACTTGTGAAGAGGCGACTGGAGAGTCTATGGAAAAGGATACCAAAGGTGGCCAAAGCAAACCAATTGCAGGAATGTTGGTACAAACCGCTCTATAGGTGGTACTATACTCCAGCCCGACTCCACAAGATATATCCTTGGTCACAGGAATGTTGCAAGGATTGCGGGGGGAAGGGCACAGGGTCTCACATTTGGTGGAGGTGCCTGGAAGTTGAGAGATTTTGGAGGGAGGCACAGGATGCTCAGGCCCAGACCTTTGGGTACAATGATAGAATATCACTGGAGGAGGTTCTATTGGGGTTAGATGAAGGGACTGGTGAGGGGAATATTAGGGGACAAAAGAAGGCACGGACGATGCTGACCCTGGCAGCGATGCTGCTCATTGCACAGAAGTGGAAGGGCGATGCCATCCCCACGTTCCAGGACTGGCTTCATAAAGTTTGGTACTTTGTGGCGCTGGTTTGGTCAACATACACCATGAATAATATCTTGCCTTGCTTTTCCAGAGACTGTGGGAAGGTCCTGGTCTTCTTAAAGGAAGACTTCAGAGCGCAATGGTGTCCCCAATGGCTGAAATTACTGGACTTCAACTAGACTGGCTGAAAGAATCTAGGCCCATACTAGACATATGCTCACACTGGCGCCGGGGGGAAGGGTGTGGAGGAGGGGTAAATATGGAGTTGTGCTTGTAGCACCTGTTTCTTTTCGAAACTTAATAAAAAGAAATAAAAGAACAACAAAAAATCCTGATATTATGTGGATTCTATGTGTTATGAGATATTTTAAAGTAAGAAAAAACAAGGCAATCAAGAAAGTGGACTCTCTTCCATCCATAAAGTAAACAGGGACCAACCCTGCTTAGTTTCAAAGCGAGGAAGGATACAGCCCCCTCAGGCCATGTTTCTCTAAGTGGTCTTGTAAGGTGAGCTCATTTAGTAGACAACATGGCTGTAGGGGTCTGACCCCTTCCTTGCTTTGAAGCTAAGCTGGGTTCATCTCAGTTACTGCCGGGATGAGAAACCCACTGCTGCTGTAAACATTTCTATTTGTTTTATTATTGACTGGGAGACTACAAACACCAGAATTCAATACACAAAAAGCAAATAATGGTCTCTGAGTGCAAAACATTCAAGAACTGACAGTAGCAGGGTTTAAAAAATAAAATAATTTGGATGCCCATCCATGCAGTAACCAGGACCAACCCTGCTTAGCTTCAAAGCAAGCCTGACTCTGCTTAGCTTCAAAGCAAGGAAAGGGCTTCCCATTTCTCTAAGTGGCCTTTTAACTTTGGCTGATTTTTCGGGCTACATGGCCTGCAGAGGCTGGCCCCTTCCTTGCTTTGAAGCTAAGCAGGGTCTGTCCTGGTTACTGACCTGGATGGCAATCATGCTCACCCCCAATGTCACTATAGCTGTAAAAATATCTTTAACAAATAAAATGTAACTTCGGGTACTGAACTAAAATACCCTTGGCTATCTATAGTCCATTATAGCCTTGAATATAGCAGCAAAAAACACCTGGAATCAAAAATGCTTTCTTGCCCCCACAGACCTGCACCAAGTTCTGCCTCATCTGTTCTAGCTCTCTCCAGATGGCCTCCTCACCTCCCCTACAGTATCCATTTCCCCCACAACACACACTGCTTCTGTGACACAGTTTGCTTTGAGATATCAACTATTTGAGGCTATAGTGGAAGCTACAGAATTCTTTGTGTTGCAAACCCAGTCCCTAGACCCTCCCCAACTCCTAAATTTCACTTGGTTCCTTCTAGCCACAAAACCCCACATCTATTCTGATGGCATTTGCATGTTTTTTTTTTACCTGAAAAACGATTTTTTCCTACGTTTCATTTTCCTATATCCTCGGCTATAACCTCTTGCATCCAGAGAAAAACAAGATAGTGATCATTTGATTTCTAAAAACCCCTGGTCTCGGGCAAATCCCAGAGATATAGCTATCTATTTTTGAGAAGGGGGCACACCCTTCTCTGTCAAATATTTGATTAACTACTGCATGAAATAACCCCAAACCATGCATGGATCGCAAGTCAACACTTCATGCCCAAGTTGTTTTGGACCTGGTCCAAATCTGTCGAGTGGTTTGGGCTGTGCTCTTTGACAAAAATGTTCCCTGTTTGTCTATGGGAAAATGAATGGGAAGTAGGCTGCACTTTTGGGGAAAAGAAAAATGTTGTCTTCTTAATAACTTTTTTATTTTTTTAACAAATCTTAACTAAAATGTATGTCTGAGGGTTCGGGAGTGTGATCCTTAATCACTTTCAAAATTTCGGTCAAATGCATTATTCGAATCAGAGTTATTTCTAATAGAATTTTGAGAGGTTCCTGTGGGAGTCTTACTCACCTTAACTATAGGGTGGCTATCGTCACCCTATAATATATATATTACAGGGCCTGCGTTATTGGCCCTGTAGTTATGGTTAGGTTTCTCAACTCATTGAAAGAGCACTTTTTGGGCGGCTTATAAATTTGCAACCCCCCTGGCTGAACCCTCAAGAAATTTTGCAAAAAAAAGTATATGGGCACAAAATGTAGCTAACCCCTACCGACCAAAACCGCTGGACGGATTTTCACCAAATGTGTGCCTGGGGCGGCGGCTTGGTCCCTAATGCACGCTTTTGTAAATTTGGTGTAAATCCATCAAGTCTGTTTTTTTAAAAACAGCCAAAAAGTGGGTCAACAAAAATGAGTGATATCTGGGTCCGGTCTGCAGACTCACTCCCTGTTCGGTCCGCAGACACCACCCCTGAGCCAATCGGACCAAGCGTGATGTCTTCAGACATTGGACACACCCGCTGATTGGATGGTGAAATCCGTAAGGTGCGCCATAATTTTTAAACGGTCACCATGTTAGAGCCGTGGACAGCCGCTGGTGTCTGTGGATAGTGGAGTGGGGAAAATGTCTGGAACAGTATGCACTAAAAAGTTGGATAGTTCTATCCAGCTAAGTCTAGCGCTCACATAAGGGCTTGTAATGAGCTTTAACCTTTCTGCATAAAATAATAACTTCTGGTGTAATACGTTCTGAACGCTTCATTGGTTGTTAGTGAACAAAATTAAGCTGAAGTTGGATTGCCAATCAAAAAAATATAAAGGCCCTCATTATGACCCAGGCGTTGGACCATGGTGCTAATAGCACCATGGTCCATGCCAGTAACTTACCGACTCCGCCATGGCGGAATGGAGAATTACCGCCCCATTCCGAGGTTGGCGGGGCGGTAATTCCCCATGCCGCCATGGCCCTTCCCCATTCCCATTTTTGCCCCATAGGGCTCAATAGGAATGGGGAAGGCGCTAAGTACGGTGCCGCAAATTGCGGCACCGTACTTAGCACCAAGGTCCCTTTGCGGGTTGGTTTTTTGACGCCTGCTAAAAGCAGGCGTTAAAGTGCCTCCCGCAAAGGGACCTCGTAATCATGCATTAAGGGTTTAACGGCGCCGCCACCTTTTACGGCGCCGTTAACCCCTTAACACCTGGGTTGTAATGAGGGCCAAAGTCTTTGCGAAGTTATTAAAAAACCAGAAGGTTTATTATATAAAGCATAAAATATAGGATTAGAGCGTATTTAGTTTTAGTGCCGATGCATTTCGGAGTAAAACTTCATCTTCAGGGCGGGAACTATGCTTAGGTATTCGAATTTTACACAGACAAACATGCTAGGAATAAAGTAAATTACACACAGTGTAAAAGCAGGCGTTAAAGTGCCTCCCGCAAAGGGACCTCGTAATCATGCATTAAGGGTTTAAGGGCGCCGCCACCTTCGAATTTTACACAGACAAACATGCTAGGAATAAAGTAAATTACACACAGTGCATTTGAGCAATAATTGTAAGAGATTGAACGTATGCATGAAAAATAGTTATGTAAGGTAAATAAGCCAGTTGTATGAGGCAAATAGGTACGTACCGAATATGAATGTGTAATCAAAAACTCAGTCTGTGTAGTAGATTTTTGTGGTCTGTTGTTTTCATGTAGATGTTAGTTTTGTAATGATTTTCCATGGATTGTATATTCACATCAAGAAAATATATGTTTTTGTTGGAATGTTCATGAGTAAATTGGATCCTTGTGTCAATCGTGTTCAAATACGTGAAGAATTCTGCAAGGATATCTTCTATGTCTGTCCAAATTCCAAAAACATCATTGATGAAACATATCCAAATCGCCAAATGCAGTTTCCATGTTTGGTTGTTTAGTATGTGGTCCGTCTCGAATTTGTACATGAAAGTATTTGCATATGAAGGTGCCATGGTGGCATCCATTGAAGTCCCTGTGATCTGCATGTAAAATTGTTGTTTATATTTGAAATATGAGTTTGCTGATATAGAGCAGAGTAAAATGATGACAAATTCTTTGTTTGCTTCAATGTTTCCTGTGTTGAACAGTAGCCATTCAATCGCTTTGATTCCTAAATCATGTGGGATTGATGTATATAAGTTCTTGACATCAACTGTAAACAAGATGTGTGATGGTGAATATGGCGTTCAGCCTAGATACTATAAAAAATGAGTCGTATCCTTGATGTAAGTGGACGTCTTCTGAATTAGAGGTTGTAAAAAATAATCAATGTATTTTCCAATATGCTGCAATATAGTTTTAATTCTGGCCACAACTGGCCTCCATGGTGGGTTAATGAGATCTTTGTTTACCTTTGGTAACATGTAGAGATTTGGTATGCAGGGATTCTTGTTCAGTAGAAATGTATGTGTGTGACGATTAATCCATCTATTTTCTTCAGCTTCATCTAGTATAGCTTCCAAATTTTGTTTGATCTTCATTGTCGGATCGGTGTCCAGTATCTTGTATGTGCTAGGGTCCACAAGTTGTCTTCTACATTCTTTGTCGTAATCTTCAGAGTTGAGTATGACCACTGCACCACCTTTGTCAGCCAGTCTAATTGTTATTGATTCATCACTGTATAGATCTTTCAGTAATTTAAGTTCATGAGATTTAAGATTCTTGTGTTTGGTACTTCGAGAGTTTATCTTTTCTAAGTCTTTCAAGACTTGCTTCTCAAAAATTTCAACTGCTGGTATACTGATTGGTGGAATGAATTTACTCTTATTCTTGAATTCTTTATAGGGTAGTTCATCAGTAGGATTGGGTTGTTCTTCTACTTTATTGAAAAATATCTTGAGTTTCATTTTTCTAGTCAGTTTGTAAAGTTCAACTTTAGTATCAAACAATGAGGTGTCGAATGTTGGAACAAAACGTAACCCTTCTTGGAGTATCTCTATTTTAGCAGAAGATACAATTCTGGAGGATACATTTATTACTAAGTTCTCTTCTGTTGGAGTCATATTTGTGCACCACCTCAACCTTTTGTTTTTGTCCCTATGGGTTCTTTTGCTCCTTTTCCTAAAAAAGTATTTTGTGATGTGCCTGCTCTCGGTGGTGTAGGTTTGGAGTTTCCTGTTTGTTGGCTGTCCCTTTCTGTTGGAGTTTTGCCAGTTGCTTCCGATTCACAGCTTGATGTGTTGCTTGAATCGTTCTGTCTAGGTCTTCTCACTGCAGGTGCATACTTGTCCATCCAAGAGTAGACTTCGTCATTGATGTAATCATATGTGTTTCTCTTGAATTTTCCGATTTTTTTTATTCCCCAATTCAGATTTGTAATCTGTCAACTTTGTGTTGATATCAGCTAATATTTCTTCTATTTCCTCTTTTTTCAATTTGAAGGCACTGGTCAATTCTTTTTCAATTTCTTTAATTTCTATGTCGATTGTTTGTAGATTGACAGTGAGTTCTTGAATCGTTAATCGGATCAAGTCTAATGAACATCTATTTAGGATTGCCTCCCACTTACGCACAAAGTCTTTGCTCTTCTTACAAGTGTGGGGCGGAGTTGGATACGTAGACCTCTCAGTATTCTTTGGTTCTTATAGCATCTTCCTAGGGTGATTGCATGTAGTTTGCGATTTATTTCCTTCCTAATCAGGCACTCTAGTTGTTTCACTCTTTTGGATGGGTCCTGGTTAGTTGTTGTATCTTGGTTGAATATGCTGTCACCAATTAATCCCAATATTTTATTTGCTTCCTCGGTTGTGAAACACAATGTTTCCGCTCTCTTCGTGGTAAGTGGTTCAATATCTTCGAAAGACATATTCAGATGTCCCTACTGGTTAGGTATCTGTGGTTAGATAGATTCTTTACGTTGACAAGGTATTAATATCCGTTTCACCCTCATGAATGGGGTGTTGTTAGTTTACATTCAATTGGTGTGCCTCCACCTCAATGGTGTCGCATGACCAAGAACTGATTGAACAAGTAGAGGTGGGCACCACCCTTTATTTTCTTTAAATTGCTTTTGTTGGTGTGATAATCACATTGTTGGAGCAGCCGGACTGATATTGGATCCTATGACACATGGACCCAGTGTCTTCACAGTATGCACAAAAAAGTTGGATAGTTCTATCCAGCTAAGCCTAGGGCTCACGTAAGGGCTCGTACTGAGCTTTACTTTAACCTTTCTGCATAAGATAATAATTTGTAGTGTAATACGTTATGAAAGCTTCATTGGTTGCATGTGAACAAAATTAAACTGAAGTTGGATTGCCAATCAATAAAATGTAAAGTCTTTGCAAAGTTATTCAAAAACCAGAAGATTTATTATATAAAGAAGCAAATATAGGATTAGAGCGTAGTTAGTTTTAGTTCCGATGCATTTTGGAGTAAAACTCCATCTTCAGGGCATTAACTACAGACAAACATGCCAGGAATAAAGTAAATTACAAACACGCATTTGGACAATAATTGTAAGAGATTGAACGTATACATGAAAAACTGTTATGTAAGGTAAATAAGGCAGTTGTATGAGGTAAATAAGTACGAACCAAATATGAATGTGTAATCAGGTACGCAGGTTTGTGAAAAATAAGAAAGAAAGAAGAAAAATAAGAGACACTCCAAATGACATAAAGCGATGAAAACCAATATTCATAACATCATCCCCTGTATTGTGTATATAATACATTCGTTTGCACAATGTAACTTTATATTGTGTGTGTCCTTGCTGTATGCTCAATTTGAAGCGCCATTTGTGATTTGAAAAGAAAAACAAGAAAAAAGGAAAACACAAAGAGGAGGATGCAATGAATAATAAGGAGTTGTCACAGTATGTGTATTTTCAAGAGCGAGTATAGCTCTGGTGGTCTATTACTTTCTTCATCATAGTCTATCAATGATAAAATGCTGAAACGTCACCATAATTACCTTGGCTTCCATTTGCTTCTGTGTAGAAAGTATCTTTCTCAAGTAATTCTACTGTGAAAAACCACATTTGTAAAGCCTTGTTTAATACGGTGTTCAGAACAGCAGAGGACTGTAGTCAAATAGCAATGAGGTTGAAAGTTTCGCTTACCAATGCGCACTGTTTGCCGTTTCGGAGAGAAGTGCCTTTTGTATGAATGCACGCAGCGTTTGTCCAAGCTGTATTGTTTTACACAGTTCCCATAGTAATCCTACGTGGCTTTATGGGGCGGCAGCAAACGTGCTGACGTTCCGGCGCCTCGCGTCCCATGTACCCATGGGAACTGGGGAGCGGGAAGGGCGGGTCGCTTTCAGTTTCATTGCAGCCAGATCAAAGGATCGAGAGTGCATACAATCACATAAGTTACTGTGACTATATGTGCACATGTTAAAGTGAAAAAAGTGAAAGAAGCAGGATTGGTCCACAATGTAAGCTGACAATAGTTGTGCATAAATATTGCATCACATAATGTCATTAATTAGTAAGCGAGAGGCACTTACATCATAAGTTTAGTGTAATGTCTTGCAAACTAGATGATTCAAAGTACATATGTGTTGTTTTTGTATAAAATGTACATATATTTTATATAGTCATAAAAATCGAATTGCATAGGGTAATACAATGTTGTTCGTATGTTGTTCGTATGCGGATGGAAAGTGAATCTCGCTCTATGCGAAGCAAAATGCCTTGCAGAAAATTAAGTGTGAATGTGTATAATAATGACAAGTGGATCATGGTAAATAATAAATACGTAAATGGAGTGATGTGCACAACACTTCATGAAGTGTGCAAGATAATGAAGATTACCCCTGCTAACTGCGCTGGGAGTATTAATTCTATTAAAGACTAGGAGGCGAGCATTATACTTCAACTTCTTTATTTTACTACTCCTCAGCAGTTTCAACAAACTAACAAAAATCAACAACAACACTGAAAATGTGTCCCAACAGACTTTTCTCTGAGTGAAACTACAATCCCCATATTCTCTGTAGTCCATCTCACTCCCAGCTCAACTATGACCACATCCTGTCCCTGAGCTCCTCCTCTCTTTTACTCGCTCTGAAAAGACACTTTTTAACTCCACACAAAGTCCTGCAACTGACGAAGACTTGAACTCTTTCCAACCGAATGTCGAACTTCCTCGACTCCAGGCGATTACACTTGCCAGTCTCCTCCTTCAATTGTTCTTAGGGATAACAGAAAGCAGAGGAATCAGGGTGGTGTCCATGTATTGCTGATATCATAACATTCTTATCAGAAACAATAATCAGATATCCTTTGCAATACATAACTTGGGTGGGAATGTAATGCTCGCCTCCTAGTCTTTAATAGAATTAATACTCCCTGCGCAGTTAGCAGGGATAGACTGGAGGCGAGCATTATGCTTGTTCAAAGCTTCCCAACACAGCGACTGCTAAACTCTCGGTCGGCTTGAAATAAAACTCTTAGAAAGTTTGATCATTCGACCAGTCTGCCGTTAGCATAATATCTCTAAGGGATACCCCTGTCTTAAATGCTTTGGATCCCATGGCTCCACGTACAGAATGAGCTCTGTACTTCCCCACATCTATCCCAGCAACCTGCATAATCTCTTTCACTTATCTGGCAATAGTGGCTGTGGCTACGCTCTGAAAAGGCTTTCTACGTGCTATAAGCAATTGCGTGGTATTCGCGGCTCTGTGCTCCACTGTCCTGTATTCATATTCTCTGACGCAGCTTCCAACGCATCATTTAGGCCTATCTGGGAAATATGGGTAGTGTACTGTAGGAGTACCTGTCTTAGTTCTCTTAACTATTGTAAACGTCACACCTTCTGGTCCAAAAGACCTTCTATTTATTTCTAGTGCTCTCACGTATGACACGCGTTTATAAGACACTAGGCACAAAAGCATTGCCAATTTCCCCGACAACTGTTTGAGGGACAAATATCTGTTCCCGGGCCAGCTCTCCAATAGCTAAAGGACGACCAGAACATCCCAAACTGTCGTATATCGAGGATCTGGAGGTACTTTAAATCTAGCTCCTCGAATGAGTCTTACTACTGCTGGATGCTCACCAGCTGGTACTCCCTCAATAGGCAGGTGACCCGCGGAAATTTTTAGACCTGTACACTCTTATAATGCGGAATGCTCTTCCGCCTTGTAATAACTGTGCCAAAAAGTTTAGGATCATCACAGGTGCAGAAATGGGATGAACACCTCTCCCCTTGCACCAGCTAGTCCATTTGGCCCAAGCCGCGTCTTAGCTCCTTCTCGTGGACGGAGCCCAGGAGTCTGCGATGAGCTGGGCAGCCTGTGTCGAAATGCCTGGCACCGCCCAGCGTCTCCTGATATCTGGCACGCGTTGAGCGGGAGTGTCCCTCTCTCTCTCAGAGGATGAAATGACCCAACTGGTTCCGTGAGCAGGTGCTCTCCTTCTGGGAGCATCCTCGGATGAGCCACTGTCAGCTCCATCAGGGTTGGAAACCACACCTGAGACTTACAGAGCGGCGCTACTAACAGCAGCTCTGCCTTCTCCCTCCGACACTTCGCTAGAACTCTGCTCAGCATCATGAATGGGGGAAAAGCGTAGTGCGGACCGCTGTTGCATTCTTGTAGGAACGCATCTGTCCCTCGAGCACCTGGGTCCAGCCTCCAGCTGAAGTACACTTCCGTTTGGGCGTTCAACCGGGATGCGAAGAGATCTATGTGTAGTGGGCCCCATCTCTCGTTCATCCTCTGCTGGTTCCAGTCTCCAATCGCTGGAGTCCGTGAGGTAGCACGACTTCCAGTACACTATCACATTCAGCGTCCAGGGAAGGTACTCCGCTGTGACTGATGTCTCTGATTGCAGGCAAAAATGCCAAATATCTTTTGCTAGCTCGGCTAGCATCCTGGATTTGGTGCCGCCTAGATGGTTTATATATCGCACTGCTGATATGTTGTCCATCTTCAGTAGGACGCACAATCTCATCCTCCCCTTCGTGAAGGTTCTGATCGCAAAAGATCCTGCTAGAAGCTCTAGGCAATTTATGTGGAGGTGGAGTTCCTCTTCACTCCATTTCCCTCCTGTCTGCAGGTCTCTGCACCATGCTCCCCAGCCTAGCCGGCTGAAATCGGATTCTATGATCAAATCCATCCTGTCTCCGAAAATGGCACGTCCATTCCAGGCGTCCATATTCTTCAACCACCATCCCAGTTCCGTCCTGGATTCTTGATCCAACAGTTCTGACTGATGATACCTCAAGCCCTGCTGCAGGTGCCTGATCTTTAGTCTCTGCAGCGCTCGATAATGTAAGGGACCGGTAATATGGCTTGAATGGAAGCTGCTAGAAGCCCTACTATTCTCGCCAGTGTTCTGAGGGACACTACTTCCCTCTGTAAACACCCTCTCAGTTCTCTCTTGATGTCGCAAATTTCTTGCGCTGGCAATTCGAGGATCGCTTTCCTGGTATCTAGAACGAAGCCCAGAAAGCCCAGCCTTTGTGCTGCTTCGGTGTCTGACTTCTCCACATTCACTAGGAAACCTAGCGATGTTAGCCGGTCTTCTACCCATCTTGTCTGGTATATAAGTGCCTTTCGGTCCTCGGCCAATAGAAGGAGATCGTCTAGGTAGATGATCAATCTTATTCCTTTCTCCCTTATAGCTGCTGCTATGGGCTTCATCAATTTGGTAAAGGCCCAGGGAGCTGAAGCAAGCCCGAAGGGCATGGTCTTGAATTGCCATAGACGTCCTTTCCAGCGAAAAACTAGGAAGGTCCTGAATTCGTCTGCTATTGGGATCGTTAGGTAGGCATCTTTCAAGTCTAGCCTCATCAGCCAATCTCCTGCTCTGAGGGAGTCTCGCATCTGGTGGATGCCCTCCATCTTGAATTGACAGTAGACTACCCAACCGTTTAGTTCCTTTAAGTTTATAACTGACCGCACCTTCTCCTTCTGGTGCACCAGAAACATATTGCTTATGAAGTCGGGGTCCCTTGGGCACCTCTCTATGGCATTGTTCTTTACTAGAAGGGATAGCTCCTGATCTAGGAGTCTCTGCTCTGCACTCGCTAAACACTGTTGGTGAGGTCTGAGCTCTTGTGTGGGAGGACCCACGAACTCTAGATGCATACCCCGAACTATTTTCAGTACCTAGGCATCACTGGAAAGCTTGTCCCAGTTTCTCCAAAACATACAGGTTCTCCCCACTACTTGTGGGTAATGTACAACTCTCACCCTGGGTGAACCCTTGTCCATGGCCGGAACCTCTTCCTCTGCGCACTCTGTGGAAATGCCTTCTGGTCGGGAAGAAGGAGTCCTGCTGTCTGTTCTCCCAGTATTGAGCTCTGGGATTCGGGGGTCTTCTTCCTCCTTGGTTACGACCAGTCGAGCGACCCCTGTGATGACTGGTCCCGCCAAAAACTCGGTTGGGGAAGATCTTGCGGATTGAGGTCTGCACCTTTTCCAGTGACGTATAGGTGCCGGCAAAGCGGCCCATTTCTTTGCCGAAGGTCTCTCCGAATTAGAGCCCTTTGCTGCTTCTCTGGCCTCATAGGAGGTGAGATCACTGAGCTTTGCGTCGATCTTCAATAGCAATCCTCTCCGACGTTTCGAGGCAATGGCGCAATTAGCCTTCCGTAGGAGACACATTGCTCTCTGCGCCCAGCCTGCTAGGGCGTCGGGTCTACTTCCTCCCCCGTATCCCTGGCCCTTTCAGCCAGGTCCATGATTTTAGCTAGCGGACCGGCAAGGTCAAGCACTTTCTCTTGACAACTTCTCCAGGATCTATCGATACCTTTACGGGGATCCTTGGCAGTTTTCGACACAAATGTCAGCATCTTGGGGTCTAGCTCTGGCGTTTCAGCCACCTTGCCTGGCAGATCTGGTTTGGAGCACTCCGCTCGAAGGCGTTGCCGGACTTCTTTGTCCAATGATTTTCTCAACCTTTTGGTCATATACTGCACCACTCCAGGCAAAGGCTGCCAATCGGTCGACCTCGGATTCCAGATGCTGTCCAGATCAAACATTTGTTCCTCACCCTCATCGAGGTGTTTCTCCATGTGGATTCTTTTCCCTCCGCTGGGTTTGCTTTCTTCCTCCTCTCTTAATTCATCCTCATCTTGAGAGGGAGGTTCTCCATCCTCCGGCTCCTCTTCCGAGCCCGGGTTCTCTTCTCCATCATAATCTTCCCCTGGAGTGGGGGTCATGAGGTCTGGCACCGTCTGACACCGCAAATATGCTTGACGGAGCTTTGCGAAGGCGTCGAGGACCTCCGGGGCCTTCTCTTTTGCCCCTTCCAAAGAGCAATGGGGGTCGAGAGGGGCTTTCCTCTTTCGGGCATTGGTACTCCCCACTGACCCTGCTTCCGAGGGTTCTGCGGGCATGCGATCAGTCCGTTTGGTGCTGTCTATTGGCTGATGTAATATCGCCTCTAAGGACTCCAGCCTGTCTTGCAGGGGTTTAACCCCTTGAGCCACTGCATCATTGAGCTACCCAGCACCACTTTGAAGCTGGCAGCTAGGTCTGAAGACTGCTCCTCTTCACTCCACTCAAACTCTGACATCTTGAGAGGATGCTGTGTGCCTTGTATACCTACAAAGGTGTCACTGCACGCCCCTTTCACTATAGATGCTACTGGTTCTCCTCTTCTTACGGTGTTTCCTGGAGAGCACCAGAATGTGCTGTCGGGATAGAGATAGTATTATCCTATTTCTTTCTTCTTTTATTTATTTATTTTTGTTTTTTTTGTTGCTGCTCCGGACTACTTCACTTCTTATGGGTGCCTGGGATGGGCCCCTCTGTGATGGGCACCATGTATTGCACAGGCTGTATGCCTGCTCTTGCTTATCGCTGCTTTCAGCACCTCGTGTGCAGCTGACTGCTTCCTCGCGGCGGGTACGAGGTTTAGGGCGCTCTGCTTCATTAATCCGGGCAGATTTACTTTTAATTTGCTACAAACGTAGCTCTCGTAGATCACCGCCGGGCCCGGCTTTCACTGTATGCTCCGCTCTGCGTTGCTGGGAAAAACATGCGACACGGAAGCGAGCGGCGGTGAGGCCCCTCCTTTGCAAAGGAGGGGGCCAGGGAACTTTGCCGTCCCCGTGTGTGGCTGGCTCCGCCTCCACGAAGGAGGGGGCTGCAACGCCGGCCGCACTGCTATGCTCGAGCCTCCACCTCTCGAAGGAGGGGGCTGGAGGCTCCTTGGGTGCGCGACTCCTCGGGTCACTGTAGGCTTACACGGTGCCGGGCCGCCACCCCTGGGGTGCCGGTCATATGGCACAGGGTGGCCGCGCTGTGAGAAGCCCTCGCCCGAACGGCGATATCAAATGAACAAAATTCAAAATCACAAGTAAGCCCGCACGCGGTTCCCGAACGCCGCTCTGCAACTGTATATATCGCGGTCTGAGATAACGATCTGACCTTAAAAATTAAAGCTTAAAGATGCTCGCTTCTGCGGTACTTTTCCTGCGCTGCGCACTCTTTCACATATCTAAGTATTCAATCTATCGTTACACAATGCTGTGCTAAAGACCTCTGGGAGTGAGATCGACTACAGAGACTATGGGGATTGTAGTTTCAATCAGAGAAAAGTCTGTTTGGACAAATTTTCAGTGTTGTTGATTTTTGTTAGTTTGTTGAAACTGCTGAGGAGTAGTAAAATAAAGAAGTTGAAGCATAATGCTCGCCTCCAGTCTTGTCATAGAATATGGAAAACTGTGAATGAAGGAACCTAATGGAGATATAGTTCAATCATAGTGCACATAATATTTACAATTCACAATGTCTATGTTGAACGTTTACAATTGTGTAACAGGTAACATGCCCAATTTATCTCTTCATTCAATCCTCAGGGGGCCAGAGTTCCCAAATGTTCAAACAAGAAGCATTCTCTTCTGTCAAGTTTGTTCTGAATATTTTCATGCGGCTCATTTTTGCGAACCACTTCAAGTATGAGGAAACAAATTTGGGCCAAATTGTGTCTCTTACTTAGCCAGTGTCTTGCTACAGCTGAGTTTGTGTTTTTGTTCCGTATGCAGGATCGATGTTCATTCCAACGAAGTTTGGCTTTTCTTTGTGACTGTCCAATATAATATAGTGCGCATGGACATTTTATTCCATAAATGAAGTTAGGTGTGTCGCATCTAGCGAAAGATTTCAACATAATTTTTTTACCAGTGTAGGGGCGATTGATTGTATTTCCCTTCTGTACATAGCTGCAATTGCTGCACTGTAAACATGGAAACGTTCCATTGCGCTTGGTATCCAATTTTCTTGTGGGTGAGTGTGTCTGTACCAAACAATCTCTGAAATTTCTACTAAGTCGGTATGCAAACGTAGGTTGCTCTTTGAATAAGTGTTCAGTTATGTGGTCACAAGACAACACCTGCCAGTGTTTTTTGATTATGGATTTAATGCAATTGCTTTGTGTAGAAAATCTTGTTACAAACACGAGTGGGGGTACTGTTTTGGATTTGAAAAAGTCTGGAAAACACATTTGGGGCTATTTGGTCATGGAAAGAGGGGCTGGAGGGAATGGGGGGTGAAAGAAAGATGACATGGAGCTGTGTTTTTAAGTGAAAGAAGTTTGTGCTGGTGCCGCCGAGTCTGCAGATACCGCAGTTGTCTGCAGACAGCGCTGAGAACTAACAGTTTGGAAAACACGTTTGGGTTATTTGATGGCTGAAAGAGGGCATGGAAAGAGTAGGAGAGTGGAATGAAGATTATATAGAGCTGTTTGTATAGGTGAAAAAGGGGTGCGCGTATGCCACAGAGTCACCTCTTGCTATCCGTGGACATTATATGGGTGACAGGGGGTTCTGGGTGAGTTTTGTTATTTGATGGTGTATTGTATGAGCATGTTTTATGGTTTAAATCTATTGTAGTGGTTGTTGCCAGAGGCAAATCTGGTCACTGGCAAAATATTGTGGTAATATGTGCATAGTTATTATAGCTAATGTAGCGGGAGTATTCAGTATTTGCAATATGGTGGAATCATATAATTAAAGTGTATATAGTATTTATGATTGTAGTACATTTTAGGATAATGCTCCTTGATGTCTCGTCCACCATTCATAAAGTGAACATTGTATCCTTATTAAATTGTTGCATGAAACCTTTAGCATCATGGACCGGGCACTGGACTGGGTCATCTGTTTTCCTCACTAACCCCTCTTCCCAACTGCAACTGGGCTGTTTGTACTCCACTAATTCACTGTGTACTTGCAGAGTACCCCAGGGGTTTATCCTATCTATTTACACCCTCTGACTCACCCAATGTCTTTCTTCTTGTCTTATTTCCAGTGTTATGTTAATGACACATGGCTTTCCTTCAACTTCCCTGAACAAATGTGTTCTAATTATTTTTATCCCTAATTGTCTGACCGCCATTGAGGCATTGGGCCTCAATACGCGGTAGGAGGTAGCCATGGTGCTATTAGCACCATGGCTACCCCCTTACTGAATACCGGGTCCAGGTTCTCAGAATGGGTACTTACCGGGCATTCCAACCTTGGAGGACCCGGTAAGTCCCCATTCTGAGAACCATTCCCCATTCCCATTGAGCCCCCATAGGGCTCAATGGGAATGGGGAAGTAGCTAATAACGGTACCGCAATTTGCGGTACCGTTATTAGCTCTAAAGTCCCTTAGCGGCTCCCGTCCTTAACACCTTGTCAGACCAGGCATTAAGGAAGGGACCCGCTAAGGGACCTCGGAATATGGAGGTAAGGTATTACCGGCACTGGCACCCTTACCGGTGCCGGTAATCCCTTACCTCCTACCGTGTAATGAGGCCCATTGTGTGCTGCTAACAATATCTGTCTCAATGCCAGTGAAACAGAGATCTTTCTTATTATCTGTCTATACCCCCTTCGGCTATTCTAGAATAGGGCTGCAAGACTTATCCTTGGCCTGAAGACCAGGGATGTGTGTTGCTCTCCCCAGAGTGCATGGAAACACGTAAATCACCAATGCAATTACAGAGCAAATACTTTGAACGCAGACAGACGCAATAACTCACAACCACACACTCTTAGAAGATAATCAGCTCTTATACGGCTATTTATTCAAATCTTAGAAGCAACCAATAATAACATAGAAATAACTCACAGAAGTAATGTAGACATAAATCACAAAAGAAGCAAAGAATTCAAAAGGAAATACATCACTGTGAGCATAACAGGATTCCTCATCTCACCCAGAAGCGGCTGGAAGACCCTGGGAACAGCCAGGCCTAGAGCACCACAGCTCACAGGAGTGCCGGACGTAAGCGTCCTTCTCCGGCTGAAGTCTCACCTGACCACCTCCGGGTTTCCGCATATATACACACTCCACAAAGGGGAGTCAATTCTCGAACCTTCTGGAATTTACACTTGCGCAGTTGATGAGCAGCCGTTGGTTGCCAGCTGGGTCAATCGAGAGCTACTCTCAAGGAGCAGAGTGCCTCCTTTCCCTAAAAACACGCTCCGCTGAGAACAGTATCAAACCATAACAGCGTTAGCTTTCCCAGCAGAAATGTCCTTGACCGCATACCAGGTTTGGAAAGCATGTTTTTCTCAGCACCATGAATCTAACACTCAGCAAAATGTGTGCAGCTTTTCACTGCAGCATGAAGTAAATATCCATCATGGCTCTGAGCGTTCCCAGAATGCATTGCGCACCGGCGCCATTTTAGTTCAAGCATAACAGGATGGTATCGCTGCAGCCCAAAAATGTGCACATTGGGAATGGCAAGGACTATTCTGTCAACTTTGTTTCCTTAAATACTGCCCTGCTACAGCACTCTGCTGTTGTAACTCCAGTACTCTGCTTGTGAAATGCTTTTTGGAACAGAGAGCATGAGGCGTGTCTCGGTCTGTGGCCAGTGTCTCTCTTTGGAGCAGCCTTCCTGCTCCTTTTATGCTTGAGCTGGACTTCCTTATGTTCCGAAAATGTCTAAAAACTGTGCTTTTGTGTTCCTGTTTAACGTAATCCCTTCCCTGCTAACTCATACCACTGCTACTCATAAACCTCACAGGTTCCAGGCCCTATATCTAGTCGACACCAGTACACCTCTCTACCCTTTAGCACTGCCCTTGCGGGAGTGTAACACCTCGCAGCTGTGTACCACAACCATGGACTTCTTTGCCACAGCAGGTAGTTAGTGACCTCCCACGTTGGCATGTCTTAGTACTTTCCTTCTGGGCTTCTATGAGCACTCAACCATCCCTACTCTTCTTTCCATTCATGCACTTCTTTTACTGCACAATGCATATGTCCATTTATAGCAGCTGTCTAACATTTTCTTGGATAAGCAAGGAAAATGCATATGGAAAAGATTTGTATAACATTTATAAGTGGCAGTTGGTGTGTGGAAGTTTAATATGCTGATTGGGTTATTTGTAACTAATTGGTGGATATATTTGTGACTGTTTCAAAGCAGGCAATGAGGGGGTGGTACAAACATGACAGTAAAAAGTGTATAAGGACTTTCTTTTGCACGTGCAATCCGGGTTATTGATAAAGCATGGCCAAGAGAGGGGACTGAAGATACTGTGGATAGTCATAAAGGACCATGGATTATGGTCCTTAATGTATGCTAGAGAAAAGTATATGGGACAGTAAATTATTGTCGTGTTTTGTTCTTTTTCTCTATTATACAATTTTCCATTATTCCCATTAGCATAGTAGAAAATGCTAATGGGAATGTTGGAGACTCTTATTGAGTCAAACTGCTTTAATGAATGTGAAGTAGATGGAGTCTATAAGCTTTTATTTCTTTACTTCTATCTGTGAAGGTGGTTCCTAAATGTAGCATTTCTTTAGTGTATTTTTATTATTATTATTATTATTATTATTATTATTATTATTATTATTATTATTATTATTATTATTATTATTTATTTTTTTTGCAGGTTTGGCCAGGAAGTAAGCTGGGGAGGGAAGTAAGGGAATGGGCCGCAAGCACTGCTATGGAAGAGCAGGTGAACAGGGGAAGCTGTTGGGCCTGCATTAAATGTAAGGTAGGGGGCAGTGTTTCTCATGCTCCTTGATTGCAGGCTCGTAAACACTTTAAAAATGCTCCCGCCTGCAGAGTGATGTGTTGCAATATATACAGAGTACAATTTTATGTTATTTATTTATTTTATTAATTGCATTTATTACACATCCAAACCCAGCGTAGTTACAGACATTTTTACAATTGGCTCAAAAGCATTAGAAACACATATCATTAAAAATCAAGGATACAAAAGAATACATATTAAATGTAGCTTTTGAAAAACCATAGGTTCATGATTACTATTTACATATTCTGGTAATCTTTTACGTTGAGTAGGCATCTATCTAACTGAGGTGGCTGAAAGTTGTAGATTATGTGTCAATTGGCTAGACTTTGTTGAATAGTCACGTTTTTAGTAGTTTTCTGAAGCAATGGAAAGATTCTTCATTTTTAATGTTTAATGAGAGGGCGTTCCAGTGTTTAGGGGCCATGACTGGGAAGCTGCTGTCTCCTGCTCTGGAACTTGTGTGGTGAGGGACCACAAGTGGCAAGTTTCTATTGGATCTGAGCGTTATATTAGATTATTTTTTACTTATTGAGTTGTTTATATAGATGGGAGCTTTCTTAGTGAGGCATTTATGGGTGACACACAGAGATTTGAAGATAATTCTAGCCTTAAGAAGTAGCCAATGGGTCTCCCTCCTGATATTGGAGATATGGTCAGACTTCTTAATTCCTAGTGCTGCTCTTAGCGCTTTGTTTTGCATTAGTTGTAGTTTCCCTAATTTGGTGTTGGAGGTCCCTAGTAGGAGAACGTTACAGTAATCCAACTGTGATAGTATTAGGGCTCTAGCTAGAGTAATGCAGTTTGTGGGTGAGAGATACTGGCGACTTGGGGCAATTAGTTTGGATGTGTAGGATGTGGAAGACGATAAGGCGCCTACATGTTTTGTCATTGTTAGATTAGCATCTAGATGAACGCTTAGGGTTTTCACCTGTTTTGATACTGGAATCGGAGTACTGCCAATGTTGATTGATGAATAATCTGAGTGGGGTGTGCTGATTTTAGCATGGTAGCCCACAATGAGAATCTCTGTTTTTTCATCGTTGAGGCAGAGGCTGTTCAAGGCCATTCAATTTTGAATTATATCTTATTGATGGTCTACATGTCCTGGTCATAGTCCCCTGTGATCAGTATGAGGATCTGAGTGTCATCTGAGAAGTTCGTATAGATGACACCCATGGCATCCAGTGCCGAGAAGAGAAGCTTGCCAGTGCCGAGAAGAGAAGCTTGGTTTACGCATTGTATACGGTGGGCGAGACACAAAACCCTTGGGGTGCCACAATAGGGACTGGTATGGGATCAGAAGCCTCTTTACCAATGGTTACTCTAGACGTACTTTCAGCTAGGAAAGATTTCACCCAAAGGGTGGAATCTTTAGAAAAGCCAAAATCATTTGCTAGTGTAACACAACGTTTATCATGATCCACAAGAACGAATGCTGCAGATAGATCTAACAGCAGTAGCATACAAATTTTACCTCAGTCCCTAATAGTATCCATCTGGATTTTCACATCAAGGAGTGCCATTTCCATACTATGGTTAGGTCTGAATCCACATTGTCTAGCTCCTAGCAGTTGGTTTTGTTCAAGATGGGCTTGAATATGGGTATATGCTATTTTGTCTATGATCTTGAGTAGGAACAGGACCGTGGTTATTGTTCGGTAGTTCGTGGGGACTGTCGAGTCAAGGGATGGTTTTTTCAGAAGTGAGGTCACCCAAGCTTCTTTTATGCTGGCTGGGACCATGTTCGTATTGAATGAGGCATTCACGAAGTTAGTGATAATAGGGGTGAGAATGGGGGCACATAGTTTAACTAAATGGGCTGGGAAATTGTCCCCTTTATAATTAGAGGCTTTTAATTTGACGATGGTGTTTGTCACTAACTCTTGGGTCACTGGGGTAATATGGAATAGCAAATTAGCATTTTCATTGGTTTTGTTGAGAGAGGTAATAAGAGTGTCTTTTTCAGCTAAGATAGTTCTTTTTATGTAAATTGTCTGTTGTAGTAATTTAATTTTGGAGGCTAACACATTTTGGATAGTGGTGTACCATTCTTTGCTGGAGATAGCCGGAGTGGTGACTGGGGTTGGGTTTTCCAATTCTCTGAGAATGGAGAAGAGATCTTTAGAGTTAGAGGTGGCGTTGCTAATACGAGTGTTATATGCATTAGCTGTATGGGTTATAATTGCTGCTTTGTATATTTTATTAGCAGCTCTAAAGGCATTGGCAGAGTCTATTGTGAGAGATTTTTTATGGATATGTTCAAGAGATCTTTTAGTTCACCTTAGCAAAACTAGCTTGTCATTGAACCAGAAAATCGTTTGTTTGTCGGCATGTCATGTTTTGGTTGTTTTCGGTGCTACGGAGTCAATAGTGGTAGTGAGGCACTTGTGGTAGGTGTCTGACATGAGACACAGGTTGTCACTCATAGCCATATTGGAAGATAAAGCTTTGCTCGGGATGAGGGCTAGGATGTCAGCTGTTAGCTTACAAGTGTTTCTTGTTTCATAGGTAGCCATTGCCTTAGTCTTAGAGGGGTATATCTCGTTGCTAGTAAGGGTGAAGTTAACACTATGGTGATCAGACCAGTCCGGGGGTGCAATCAACTTTATGGATACTTTCGAATTGAGCGTGAGTATCCAATTCAGTGTTTTCGGCCCTTGATGCCCTTTGAGTGCAGCATGGAAGGCGGCTGCTTTATGGTCCTGCTTATCATTGAAACCTAGATTAATGTCACCAAGGATGATACATTTACTATTAGGTTTGATGAAGGGAGCTAATAGCAGAGGGATGTCAAGGTCCGGATGGGTATTGCTATTAGGTGATCTATAAATAGCCAAGATGTTGAAGGTGGTTTTCTGGTCAGATGCAAGTTTGGCTAGGAGGAGTTTGGAACCTTCTATTTCTTCAAGGTGGCAGGATCTGATGTGCACGTTTGTTTTAGCTATTATGGCCACACCACCTCCTTGTGCATTAGGTCTATCAGTCCTAAGAATGCTATAATATGGAGGGATGGCAAGGGCTAGTAATGGTCCAGAAGCTTGGTGAAGCCACGTTTCTGTAACTACTAGGATGTCCAATTGATGTCCAATGATGAGGTCGTGAATTTCAATATCATGGGCTCCTAGTGAGCGGGCATTGATCAGGGCACATTTATAGTTGAGTGATGGCTGAATTGGAGGCGCGGTGCTGATAGTTAGTACTTGCAAGTCTGTGGAGCTAAGGGATTGTTTGGCGGTGACTCCAAAAGGTGTCTTATGTTGTTTGCTATGGGGGTGGCTGAGTCTGTTTTGGGGTGGCTAGTGCTGAATTCTGGTTACGGGGGAGTATTTTAGTTCATGATTTTAAACGATCTAGTCTGGTTTTACCCTGAATAGGATAGGAGGTTGAGTCATCCGTATTATTTAGCACATGTTCTGGAGCCCTCATGGAAGTGATAATAGTGGGCTCTAAAGTCTTAATGCTTCTTGTAGTGCTTAGGGTATTGATGTAGTCTTGGATGGGCAGGAACGGTGGTGTGGAGGAAAGATATGGGGTGGGACAAGGGATGGGATAATGCCTATAGCAGCCAATTCTAGAGAGGCCATTTCCATGTGTGATGAAGGACCTTCCTGTGCAGGGTAGGCAGTCATTAACAATGCAGAATGGAAACATAGTGGTGAATAACAAGCCTAGCATGACTACATACTCAGTGGGTATGTAGTTGTAATAGCGCTGCAGTACATACATCAACCAAGGCTGCCTATATCATTGGTACATTGCACTTTTATGAGAAAGAGTTGAGATTAATCTTAATCTAGCAAAGGCATTCTATTTCAGCGAGTGGCATAGTGGAAGCACAGCACATTACCCCTTCACTAAGGAGAACAATACAAGTTAGTGATGCAAGCAGGCTGGCATAATACGTATTGATATATCGAATGAAAGTGGCACCACACAATCACTGTTAGGGTCAGGTTAATTTAACACACTACCAGGTTAAATTGGCATGCTACATTCCATATTTAGTGAATATTTAGTGAACACAGCTTAGCACAGTTTCGTTAAGAGGATAAAATACTCAATGATAATGAGGTCGACTGATAATATTATATTCTATGATCAAAGAGGAGATGAGCTGGCATATCACAGTGCATTGGGCTCACGAGTCATAAGCATTTGTAATACAAGTACGCAGGTGAGAGAAGGTTGGGCACAACTGAATGTTTGTTAAACTCGGTACCCGTCAACAATGGACAATACACTAGTAGTTAGATATGTTGCAAAAAAAATGAATGCAAGTTATTAAATCGCACTGGGTGGCATAAATCGGAAGTCTCAGGTGGAAAGCAGAGTATAACTTGATATGCAACAAAATGCATCTTAATTAAAGTTTAGTTTTATCAACAGTATGGAATACAACTGAGCAATACTGGGCGATGTGAACATGGATTCGCCAAATGATCAGCGCGGTGGCTTGGTGCAGGGGAGTTGCTAGGTCTGGAAAAGACCCGGGACTAAGCTGATGTTGGTACTGTTGGGACTGGGGGCTAGCTAGTCTTTTGGCTGTAGCTCCTGAGATTCTATCCGGGGCTACAACCAAAAGATCAGGGGAAATAGCCCCCTTAGCCCCCCCCTAGCAACGCCCCTGGCTTGGTGTATGTTGGTCATTAGCGTGAGCCTGCTGATAGAGCGGTGGGTGAGAGACTATTTCAAAGTACTGGAATGTGCAGATCAAGCCTCATGGTTGCCGTCAAGGTCAAGTGTCAATTCGGTAACAATTATTCATCAAAGGTTAAACTCAAAGGTTCGTTATGGGTTACAGGATAAAGGGGTAAGTGCAGCAGGGAGGCTGGCGAGGCAATAGATATTAGGATAGGACCTGCTTTTGGGTATGAATCAGATGGTGGGACATGGATTAGAGGGAAATCAATGCCTACCTTCCATTTGCCAAGTGGATGGCGGACTGCTACAAACTGCGAACAGGGTGCACACAGGGCCTTTTCCTCTGCCTTCTCCGCAGGCTGGCTTCTGCCTAACGGCGGTGATGATTGGAGGATAAGGGAGCCAGTTACTTAGCGAGCAAGATAACAGCCTCGGTTTCATGTCGCCTTGCGCCAGCCATTTTGGAATCAGGCACTGGCTCGGCAGCAATGTTGCAGTGCCCAAAATCGAACAAAAGGCAGTAGCTGAAGACGAAATGGTCTGAATAAATCCAAAGGCTGGCCTCACTCTATGTGTAGGATGCAAGATGCTGGGTTCTCGTGGGGATCCAACGTGATAGCGAGATTGCAGTCGTGGATCGGGAACCCTGGCGACTCGTATTCACTATTTCTTCAATGTGGGGCAATGAGATCCTGCCCTCTCCGCTGCAGGGGGAAGACACTTCTGGGATGCACAGGGTGCAAACAGGGACATCCCCTGGTCTTCTCCACATGCCGGCTTCCGCCAAACGGTGGTGCTGATTGGAGGATAAGGGAGCTAGTTACCTAGCGACCGAGATAACAGCTTTGTTTACATGCCACATTGCGCAGACCATTTTGGACTCAGGCACTGGCTCGGCAGCAACGTTGCAGTGCCCAAAATCAAACAAAAGGCAGTAGCTGAAGACGAAATGGTGTGAATAAATGCATAGGCTGGTCTCAACCTATGTGTAGGATGCGAGATGCTGGGTCTGGTGACACGTTTTTGCTATTTCTGCAATGTGGGGAGATGGGCTCTTGCCCTTTCCGCTGCAGGGGGATGATGCTTCTGGGCTGCAGAGGGTGCAAACAGGGCCTTTTCCTCAGCTTTCTCCGCAGGCTGGCTTCCGCCTAACGGCAGTGCGGGTTGGAGGATAAAGGAGCTAGTTACCTAGCGACTGAGATAACATCCTCGGTTTCAGGCCGCGTTGCGCCGGCCATTTTGGAATCAGGCACTGGCTCGGCATTAACGTTGTGGTGCCCAAAATTGAACAGAAATTAGTAGCTGAAGACGAAATTTTGTGAATATATCTAGATGCTGGCCTCACTCTATGTTCAGGATGCGAGTTGCTTGGTTCTTGTGGGGATCCAACGTGATAGCGAGATTGCAGTCGAGGAGCTGGAACCGTGGCGACTCGTATTTGTTATTTCTTCAGTGTGGCCTGATGGGCTCCTGCCCTCTCGGCTGCAGGGGGACGATGCTTCTGGGCTGCAGAGGATGCACACAGAGCCTTTTTCTCAGCCTTCTCCGCAGGCCGGGTTATGCCTGAAGGCAGTGCTGATTGGAGGATAAGGAAGCTAGTTACCTAGTTACCAAGATAACAGCCTTGGTTTCATGCTGCGTTACGCCTACCATTTTGGAATCAGGCACTGGCTCGGCAGCAATGTTGCTGTGCCCAAAATCGAACAAAAGGCAGTAGCTGAAGACGAAATGGTCTGAATAAATCCACATGCTGTGCTGGTTGGAGGATAAGGGAGCTAATTACCTAGCGACTGAGATAACAGCCTCGGTTTCAGGCCCCGTTCCGCCGGCCATTTTGGAATCAGGCACTGGCTCGGCATTAACGTTGTGGTGCCCAAAATTGAACAGAACTAAGTAGCTGAAGACGAAAGGGTGTGAATAAATCCAGAGGGTCGCCCCACCCTATGTTTAGGATGCAAGATGCTGGGTTTTCATGGGGATCCAACATGATAGCAAGATTGCAATCGAGGAGCTGGAACTCTGATGACTCGAATTTGCTATTTCTGCAATGTCGGGAGATGGGCTCTTGCCCTCTCCGCTGCAGGGGGACGGTGCTTCTGGGTTGCAGAGGGTGCATACAGGGCCTTTTCCTCGGCCTTCTCCGCAGGCCATCTTCCACCTAACGGTGGTGTTGATTGGTGGATAAGGGAGCTAGTTCCCTAGCGACTGAGATAAGAGCCTCAGTTTCATGCCGCGTTGCACCGGCCATTTTGGAATCAGGTATTGGTTCAGCATTAACATTGCGGTGACCAAAATAGAACAGAAGGCAGTAGCTGAAGACGAAATGGTGTTAATAAATCCACAGGCTGGCCTCACCCTTTGTGTAGGATGCGAGATGCTGGCTTCTCGTGGGGATCTGACTTGATAGAGAGGTTGCAGTCTAGGAGCTGGAACCATGGCTACTCGTATTCACTATTTCTTTAATGTGGGGCAATGGTTTCCTGCCCTCTACACTGCAGGCGGATGATGCTTCTGGGCTGCAGAGGGTGCAAACAGGGCCTTTTCCCTGGCATTCACCGCAGACCGGTTTCCGCCTATCGGTAGTGCTGATTGGAGGATAAGGGAGCTAGTTACCTAGCGACCGAGATAACAGCTTTGTTTTCATGCCGCGTTGCGCCGACCGTTTTGGAACCAGGCACTGGCTCGGCAGCATCGTTGCGGTGCCCAAAATCGAACAAAAGGCAGTATCCGAAGACGAAATGGTGTGAATAAATCCACAACTGGCCTCACCCTATTTGAAGGATGCGGGAGGCTGAGTTCTCTTGGGGATCCGACGTGATAGTGAGATTGCAGTCGACGAGCTGGAACCCTGGCAACATGTATTTGCTATTCCTGCAATGTAATGAGGGCCAAAGTCTTTGCGAAGTTATTAAAAAACCAGAAGGTTTATTATATAAAGCATAAAATATAGGATTAGAGCGTATTTAGTTTTAGTGCCGATGCATTTCGGAGTAAAACTTCATCTTCAGGGCGGGAACTATGCTTAGGTATTCGAATTTTACACAGACAAACATGCTAGGAATAAAGTAAATTACACACAGAGCATTTGAGCAATAATTGTAAGAGATTGAACGTATGCATGAAAAATAGTTATGTAAGGTAAATAAGCCAGTTGTATGAGGCAAATAGGTACGTACCGAATATGAATGTGTAATCAAAAACTCAGTCTGTGTAGTAGATTTTTGTGGTCTGTTGTTTTCATGTAGATGTTAGTTTTGTAATGATTTTCCATGGATTGTATATTCACATCAAGAAAATATATGTTTTTGTTGGAATGTTCATGAGTAAATTGGATCCTTGTGTCAATAGTGTTCAAATACGTGAAGAATTCTGCAAGGATATCTTCTATGTCTGTCCAAATTCCAAAAACATCATTGATGTAACATATCCAAATCGCCAAATGCGGTTTCCATGTTTGGTTGTTTAGTATGTGGTCCGTCTCGAATTTGTACATGAAAGTATTTGGATATGAAGGTGCCATGGTGGCATCCATTGAAGTCCCTGTGATCTGCATGTAAAATTGTTGTTTATATTTGAAATATGAGTTCGCTGATATAGAGCAGAGTAAAATGATGACAAATTCTTTGTTTGCTTCAATGTTTCCTGTGTTGAACAGTAGCCATTCAATCGCTTTGATTCCTAAATCATGTGGGATTGATGTATATAAGTTCTTGACATCAACTGTAAACAAGATGTGTGATGGTGAATATGGCGTTGAGCCTAGATACTATAAAAAATGAGTCGTATCCTTGATGTAAGTGGACGTCTTCTGAATTAGAGGTTGTAAAAAATAATCAATGTATTTTCCAATATGCTGCAATATAGTGTTAATTCTGGCCACAACTGGCCTCCATGGTGGGTTAATGAGATCTTTGTTTACCTTTGGTAACATGTAGAGATTTGGTATGCAGGGATTCTTGTTCAGTAGAAATGTATGTGTGTGACGATTAATCCATCTATTTTCTTCAGCTTCATCTAGTATAGCTTCCAAATTTTGTTTGATCTTCATTGTCGGATCGGTGTCCAGTATCTTGTATGTGCTAGGGTCCACAAGTTGTCTTCTACATTCTTTGTCGTAATCTTCAGAGTTGAGTATGACCACTGCACCACCTTTGTCAGCCAGTCTAATTGTTATTGATTCATCACTGTATAGATCTTTCAGTAATTTAAGTTCATGAGATTTAAGATTCTTGTGTTTGGTACTTCGAGAGTTTATCTTTTCTAAGTCTTTCAAGACTTGCTTCTCAAAAATTTCAACTGCTGGTATACTGATTGGTGGAATGAATTTACTCTTATTCTTGAATTCTTTATAGGGTAGTTCATCAGTAGGATTGGGTTGTTCTTCTACTTTATTGAAAAATATCTTGAGTTTCATTTTTCTAGTCAGTTTGTAAAGTTCAACTTTAGTATCAAACAATGAGGTGTCGAATGTTGGAACAAAACGTAACCCTTCTTGGAGTATCTCTATTTTAGCAGAAGATACAATTCTGGAGGATACATTTATTACTAAGTTCTCTTCTGTTGGAGTCATATTTGTGCACCCCCTCAACCTTTTGTTTTTGTCCCTATGGGTTCTTTTGCTCCTTTTCCTAAAAAAGTATTTTGTGATGTGCCTGCTCTCGGTGGTGTAGGTTTGGAGTTTCCTGTTTGTTGGCTGTCCCTTTCTGTTGGAGTTTTGCCAGTTGCTTCCGATTCACAGCTTGATGTGTTGCTTGAATCGTTCTGTCTAGGTCTTCTCACTGCAGGTGCATACTTGTCCATCCAAGAGTAGACTTCGTCATTGATGTAATCATATGTGTTTCTCTTGAATTTTCCGATTTTTTTTATTCCCCAATTCAGATTTGTAATCTGTCAACTTTGTGTTGATATCAGCTAATATTTCTTCTATTTCCTCTTTTTTCAATTTGAAGGCACTGGTCAATTCTTTTTCAATTTCTTTAATTTCTATGTCGATTGTTTGTAGATTGACAGTGAGTTCTTGAATCATTAATCGGATCAAGTCTAATGAACATCTATTTAGGATTGCCTCCCACTTACGCACAAAGTCTTTGCTCTTCTTACAAGTGTGGGGCGGAGTTGGATACGTAGACCTCTCAGTATTCTTTGGTTCTTATAGCATCTTCCTAAGGTGATTGCATGTAGTTTGCGATTTATTTCCTTCCTAATCAGGCACTCTAGTTGTTTCACTCTTTTGGATGGGTCCTGGTTAGTTGTTGTATCTTGGTTGAATATGCTGTCACCAATTAATCCCAATATTTTATTTGCTTCCTCGGTTGTGAAACACAATGTTTCCGCTCTCTTTGTTGTAAGTGGTTCAATATCTTCGAAAGACATATTCAGATGTCCCTACTGGTTAGGTATCTGTGGTTAGATAGATTCTTTACGTTGACAAGGTATTAATATCCGTTTCACCCTCATGAATGGGGTGTTGTTAGTTTACATTCAATTGGTGTGCCTCCACCTCAATGGTGTCGCATGACCAAGAACTGATTGAACAAGTAGAGGTGGGCACCACCCTTTATTTTCTTTAAATTGCTTTTGTTGGTGTGATAATCACATTGTTGGAGCAGCCGGACTGATATTGGATCCTATGACACCTGGACCCAGTGTCTTCACAGTATGCACAAAAAAGTTGGATAGTTCTATCCAGCTAAGCCTAGGGCTCACGTAAGGGCTCGTACTGAGCTTTACTTTAACCTTTCTGCATAAGATAATAATTTGTAGTGTAATACGTTATGAAAGCTTCATTGGTTGCATGTGAACAAAATTAAACTGAAGTTGGATTGCCAATCAATAAAATGTAAAGTCTTTGCAAAGTTATTCAAAAACCAGAAGATTTATTATATAAAGAAGCAAATATAGGATTAGAGCGTAGTTAGTTTTAGTTCCGATGCATTTTGGAGTAAAACTCCATCTTCAGGGCATTAACTACAGACAAACATGCCAGGAATAAAGTAAATTACAAACACGCATTTGGACAATAATTGTAAGAGATTGAACGTATACATGAAAAACTGTTATGTAAGGTAAATAAGGCAGTTGTATGAGGTAAATAGGTACGAACCAAATATGAATGTGTAATCAGGTACGCAGGTTTGTGAAAAATAAGAAAGAAAGAAGAAAAATAAGAGACACTCCAAATGACATAAAGCGATGAAAACCAATATTCATAACATCATCCCCTGTATTGTGTATATAATACATTCGTTTGCACAAAGTAACTTTATATTGTGTGTGTCCTTGCTGTATGCTCAATTTGAAGCGCCATTTGTGATTTGAAAAGAAAAACAAGAAAAAAGGAAAACACAAAGAGGAGGATGCAATGAATAATAAGGAGTTGTCACAGTATGTGTATTTTCAAGAGCGAGTATAGCTCTGGTGGTCTATTACTTTCTTCATCATAGTCTATCAATGATAAAATGCTGAAACGTCGCCATAATTACCTTGGCTTCCCTTTGCTTCTGTGTAGAAAGTATCTTTCTCAAGTAATTCTACAGTGAAAAACCACATTTGTAAAGCCTTGTTTAATACGGTGTTCAGAACAGCAGAGGACTGTAGTCAAATAGCAATGAGGTTGAAAGTTTCGCTTACCAATGCGCACTGTTTGCCGTTTCGGAGAGAAGTGCCTTTTGTATGAATGCACGCAGCGTTTGTCCAAGCTGTATTGTTTTACACAGTTCCCATAGTAATCCTACGTGGCTTTATGGGGCGGCAGCAAACGTGCTGACGTTCCGGCGCCTCGCGTCCCATGTACCCATGGGAACTGGGGAGCGGGAAGGGCGGGTCGCTTTCAGTTTCATTGCAGCCAGATCAAAGGATCGAGAGTGCATACAATCACATAAGTTACTGTGACTATATGTGCACATGTTAAAGTGAAAAAAGTGAAAGAAGCAGGATTGGTCCACAATGTAAGCTGACAATAGTTGTGCATAAATATTGCATCACATAAGGTCATTAATTAGTAAGCGAGAGGCACTTACATCATAAGTTTAGTGTAATATCTTGCAAACTAGATGATTCAAAGTACATATGTGTTGTTTTTGTATAAAATGTACATATATTTTATATAGTCATAAAAATCGAATTGCATAGGGTAATACAATGTTGTTCGTATGTTGTTCGTATGCGGATGGAAAGTGAATCTCGCTCTATGCGAAGCAAAATGCCTTGCAGAAAATTAAGTGTGAATGTGTATAATAATGACAAGTGGATCATGGTAAATAATAAATACGTAAATGGAGTGATGTGCACAACACTTCATGAAGTGTGCAAGATAATGAAGATTACCCCTGCTAACTGCGCTGGGAGTATTAATTCTATTAAAGACTAGGAGGCGAGCATTATACTTCAACTTCTTTATTTTACTACTCCTCAGCAGTTTCAACAAACTAACAAAAATCAACAACAACACTGAAAATGTGTCCCAACAGACTTTTCTCTGAGTGAAACTACAATCCCCATATTCTCTGTAGTCCATCTCACTCCCAGCTCAACTATGACCACATCCTGTCCCTGAGCTCCTCCTCTCTTTTACTCGCTCTGAAAAGACACTTTTTAACTCCACACAAAGTCCTGCAACTGACGAAGACTTGAACTCTTTCCAACCGAATGTCGAACTTCCTCGACTCCAGGCGATTACACTTGCCAGTCTCCTCCTTCAATTGTTCTTAGGGATAACAGAAAGCAGAGGAATCAGGGTGGTGTCCATGTATTGCTGATATCATAACATTCTTATCAGAAACAATAATCAGATATCCTTTGCAATACATAACTTGGGTGGGAATGTAATGCTCGCCTCCTAGTCTTTAATAGAATTAATACTCCCTGCGCAGTTAGCAGGGATAGACTGGAGGCGAGCATTATGCTTGTTCAAAGCTTCCCAACACAGCGACCGCTAAACTCTCGGTCGGCTTGAAATAAAACTCTTAGAAAGTTTGAGCATTCGACCAGTCTGCCGTTAGCATAATATCTCTAAGGGATACCCCTGTCTTAAATGCTTTGGATCCCATGGCTCCACGTACAGAATGAGCTCTGTACTTCCCCACATCTATCCCAGCAACCTGCATAATCTCTTTCACTTATCTGGCAATAGTGGCTGTGGCTACGCCCTGAAAAGGCTTTCTACGTGCTATAAGCAATTGCGTGGTATTCGCGGCTCTGTGCTCCACTGTCCTGTATTCATATTCTCTGACGCAGCTTCCAATGCATCATTTAGGCCTATCTGGGAAATATGGGTAGTGTACTGTAGGAGTACCTGTCTTAGTTCTCTTAACTATTGTAAACGTCACACCTTCTGGTCCAAAAGACCTTCTATTTATTTCTAGTGCTCTCACGTATGACACGCGTTTACAAGACACTAGGCACAAAAGCATTGCCAATTTCCCCGACAACTGTTTGAGGGACAAATATCTGTTCCCGGGCCAGCTCTCCAATAGCTAAAGGACGACCAGAACATCCCAAACTGTCGTATATCGAGGATCTGGAGGTACTTTAAATCTAGCTCCTCGAATGAGTCTTACTACTGCTGGATGCTCACCAGCTGGTACTCCCTCAATAGGCAGGTGACCCGCGGAAATCGCGGACCTGTACACTCTTATAGTGCGGAATGCTCTTCCGCCTTGTAATAACTGTGCCAAAAAGTTTAGGATCATCACAGGTGCAGAAATGGGATGAACACCTCTCCCCTTGCACCAGCTAGTCCATTTGGCCCAAGCCGCGTCTTAGCTCCTTCTCGTGGACGGAGCCCAGGAGTCTGCGATGAGTTGGGCAGCCTGTGTCGAAATGCCTGGCACCGCCCAGCGTCTCCTGATATCTGGCACGCGATGAGCGGGAGTGTCCCTCTCTCTCTCAGAGGATGAAATGACCCAACTGGTTCCGTGAGCAGGTGCTCTCCTTCTGGGAGCATCCTCGGATGAGCCACTGTCAGCTCCATCAGGGTTGGAAACCACACCTGAGACTTACAGAGCGGCGCTACTAACAGCAGCTCTGCCTTCTCCCTCCGACACTTCGCTAGAACTCTGCTCAGCATCATGAATAGGGGAAAAGAGTAGTGCGGACCGCTGTTCCATTCTTGTAGGAACGCATCTGTCCCTCGAGCACCTGGGTCCAGCCTCCAGCTGAAGTACACTTCCGTTTGGGCGTTCAACCGGGATGCGAAGAGATCTATGTGTAGTGGGCCCCATCTCTCGTTCATCCTCTGCTGGTTCCAGTCTCCAATCGCTGGAGTCCGTGAGGTAGCACGACTTCCAGTACACTATCACATTCAGCGTCCAGGGAAGGTACTCCGCTGTGACTGATGTCTCTGATTGCAGGCAAAAATGCCAAAAATCTTTTGCTAGCTCGGCTAGCATCCTGGATTTGGTGCCGCCTAGATGGTTTATATATCGCACTGCTGATATGTTGTCCATCTTCAGTAGGACGCACAATCTCATCCTCCCCTTCGTGAAGGTTCTGATCGCAACAGATCCTACTAGAAGCTCTAGGCAATTTATGTGGAGGTGGAGTTCCTCTTCACTCCATTTCCCTCCTGTCTGCAGGTCTCTGCACCATGCTCCCCAGCCTAGCCGGCTGAAATCGGATTCTATGATCAAATCCATCCTGTCTCCGAAAATGGCACGTCCATTCCAGGCGTCCATATTCTTCAACCACCATCCCAGTTCCGTCCTGGATTCTTGATCCAACAGTTCTGACTGATGATACCTCAAGCCCTGCTGCAGGTGCCTGATCTTTAGTCTCTGCAGCGCTCGATAATGTAAGGGACCGGAAATATGGCTTGAATGGAAGCTGCTAGAAGCCCTACTATTCTCGCCAGTGTTCTGAGGGACACTACTTCCCTCTGTAAACACCCTCTCAGTTCTCTCTTGATGTCGCAAATTTCTTGCGCTGGCAATTCGAGGGTCGCTTTCCTGGTATCTAGAACGAAGCCCAGAAAGCCCAGCCTTTGTGCTGCTTCGGTGTCTGACTTCTCCACATTCACTAGGAAACCTAGCGATGTTAGCCGGTCTTCTACCCATCTTGTCTGGTATATAAGTGCCTTTCGGTCCTCGGCCAATAGAAGGAGATCGTCTAGGTAGATGATCAATCTTATTCCTTTCTCCCTTATAGCTGCTGCTATGGGCTTCATCAATTTGGTAAAGGCCCAGGGAGCTGAAGCAAGCCCGAAGGGCATGGTCTTGAATTGCCATAGACGTCCTTTCCAGCGAAAAACTAGGAAGGTCCTGAATTCGTCTGCTATTGGGATCGTTAGGTAGGCATCTTTCAAGTCTAGCCTCATCAGCCAATCTCCTGCTCTGAGGGAGTCTCGCATCTGGTGGATGCCCTCCATCTTGAATTGACAGTAGACTACCCAACCGTTTAGTTCCTTTAAGTTTATAACTGACCGCACCTTCTCCTTCTGGTGCACCAGAAACATATTGCTTATGAAGTCGGGGTCCCTTGGGCACCTCTCTATGGCATTGTTCTTTACTAGAAGGGATAGCTCCTGATCTAGGAGTCTCTGCTCTGCACTCGCTAAACACTGTTGGTGAGGTCTGAGCTCTTGTGTGGGAGGACCCACGAACTCTAGATGCATACCCCGAACTATTTTCAGTACCTAGGCATCACTGGAAAGCTTGTCCCAGTTTCTCCAAAACATACAGGTTCTCCCCACTACTTGTGGGTAATGTACAACTCTCACCCTGGGTGAACCCTTGTCCATGGCCGGAACCTCTTCCTCTGCGCACTCTGTGGAAATGCCTTCTGGTCGGGAAGAAGGAGTCCTGCTGTCTGTTCTCCCAGTATTGAGCTCTGGGATTCGGGGGTCTTCTTCCTCCTTGGTTACGACCAGTCGAGCGACCCCTGTGATGACTGGTCCTGCCAAAAACTCGGTTGGGGAAGATCTTGCGGATTGAGGTCTGCGCCTTTTCCAGTGACGTATAGGTGCCGGCGAAGCGGCCCATTTCTTTGCCAAAGGTCTCTCCGAATTAGAGCCCTTTGCTGCTTCTCTGGCCTCATAGGAGGTGAGATCACTGAGCTTTGCGTCGATCTTCAATAGCAATCCTCTCCGACGTTTCGAGGCAATGGCGCAATTAGCCTTCCATAGGAGACACATTGCTCTCTGCGCCCAGCCTGCTAGGGCGTCGGGTCTACTTCCTCCCCCGTATCCCTGGCCCTTTCAGCCAGGTCCATGATTTTAGCTAGCGGACCGGCAAGGTCAAGCACTTTCTCTTGACAACTTCTCCAGGATCTATCGATACCTTTACGGGGATCCTTAGCAGTTTTCGACACAAATGTCAGCATCTTGGGGTCTAGCTCTGGCGTTTCAGCCACCTTGCCTGGCAGATCTGGTTTGGAGCACTCCGCTCGAAGGCGTTGCCGGACTTCTTTGTCCAATGATTTTCTCAACCTTTTGGTCATATACTGCACCACTCCAGGCAAAGGCTGCCAATCGGTCGACCTCGGATTCCAGATGCTGTCCAGATCAAACATTTGTTCCTCACCCTCATCGAGGTGTTTCTCCATGTGGATTCTTTTCCCTCCGCTGGGTTTGCTTTCTTCCTCCTCTCTTAATTCATCCTCATCTTGAGAGGGAGGTTCTCCATCCTCCGGCTCCTCTTCCGAGCCCGGGTTCTCTTCTCCATCATAATCTTCCCCTGGAGTGGGGGTAATGAGGTCTGGCACCGTCTGACACCGCAAATATGCTTGACGGAGCTTTGCGAAGGCGTCGAGGACCTCCGGGGCCTTCTCTTTTGCCCCTTCCAAAGAGCAATGGGGGTCGAGAGGGGCTTTCCTCTTTCGGGCATTGGTACTCCCCACTGACCCTGCTTCCGAGGGTTCTGCGGGCATGCGATCAGTCCGTTTGGTGCTGTCTATTGGCTGATGTAATATCGCCTCTAAGGACTCCAGCCTGTCTTGCAGGGGTTTAACCCCTTGAGCCACTGCATCATTGAGCTACCCAGCACCACTTTGAAGCTGGCAGCTAGGTCTGAAGACTGCTCCTCTTCACTCCACTCAAACTCTGACATCTTGAGAGGATGCTGTGTGCCTTGTATACCTACAAAGGTGTCACTGCACGCCCCTTTCACTATAGATGCTACTGGTTCTCCTCTTCTTACGGTGTTTCCTGGAGAGCACCAGAATGTGCTGTCGGGATAGAGATAGTATTATCCTCTTTCTTTCTTCTTTTATTTATTTATTTTTGTTTTTTTTGTTGCTGCTCCGGACTACTTCACTTCTTATGGGTGCCTGGGATGGGCCCCTCTGTGATGGGCACCATGTATTGCACAGGCTGTATGCCTGCTCTTGCTTATCGCTGCTTTCAGCACCTCGTGTGCAGCTGACTGCTTCCTCGCGGCGGGTACGAGGTTTAGGGCGCTCTGCTTCATTAATCCGGGCAGATTTACTTTTAATTTGCTACAAACGTAGCTCTCGTAGATCACCGCCGGGCCCGGCTTTCACTGTATGCTCCGCTCTGCGTCGCTGGGAAAAACATGCGACGCGGAAGCGAGCGGCGGTGAGGCCCCTCCTTTGCAAAGGAGGGGGCCAGGGAACTTTGCCGTCCCCGTGTGTGGCTGGCTCCGCCTCCACGAAGGAGGGGGCTGCAACGCCGGCCGCACTGCTATGCTCGAGCCTCCACCTCTCGAAGGAGGGGGCTGGAGGCTCCTTGGGTGCGCGACTCATCGGGTCACTGTAGGCTTACACGGTGCCTGGCCGCCACCCCTGGGGTGCCGGTCATATGGCACAGGGTGGCCGCGCTGTGAGAAGCGCTCGTCCGAACGGCGATATCAAATGAACAAAATTCAAAATCACAAGTAAGCCCGCACGCGGTTCCCGAACGCCGCTCTGCAACTGTATATATCGCGGTCTGAGATAACGATCTGACCTTAAAAATTAAAGCTTAAAGATGCTCGCTTCTGCGGTACTTTTCCTGCGCTGCGCACTCTTTCACATATCTAAGTATTCAATCTATCGTTACACAATGCTGTACTAAAGATCTCTGGGAGTGAGATCGACTACAGAGACTATGGGGATTGTAGTTTCAATCAGAGAAAAGTCTGTTTGGACACATTTTCAGTGTTGTTGATTTTTGTTAGTTTGTTGAAACTGCTGAGGAGTAGTAAAATAAAGAAGTTGAAGCATAATGCTCGCCTCCAGTCTTGTCATAGAATATGGAAAACTGTGAATGAAGGAACCTAATGGAGATATAGTTCAATCATAGTGCACATAATATTTACAATTCACAATGTCTATGTTGAACGTTTACAATTGTGTAACAGGTAACATGCCCAATTTATCTCTTCATTCAATCCTCAGGGGGCCAGAGTTCCCAAATGTTCAAACAAGAAGCATTCTCTTCTGTCAAGTTTGTTCTGAATATTTTCATGCGGCTCATTTTTGCGAACCACTTCAAGTATGAGGAAACAAATTTGGGCCACATTGTGTCTCTTACTTAGCCAGTGTCTTGCTACAGCTGAGTTTGTGTTTTTGTTCCGTATGCAGGATCGATGTTCATTCCAACGAAGTTTGGCTTTTCTTTGTGACTGTCCAATATAATATAGTGCGCATGGACATTTTATTCCATAAATGAAGTTAGGTGTGTCGCATCTAGCGAAAGATTTCAACATAATTTTTTTACCAGTGTAGGGGCGATTGATTGTATTTCCCTTCTGTACATAGCTGCAATTGCTGCACTGTAAACATGGAAACGTTCCATTGTGCTTGGTATCCAATTTTCTTGTGGGTGAGTGTGTCTGTACCAAACAATCTCTGAAATTTCTACTAAGTCCGTATGCAAACATAGGTTGCTCTTTGAATAAGTGTTCAGTTATGTGGTCACAAGACAACACCTGCCAGTGTTTTTTGATTATGGATTTAATGCAATTGCTTTGTGTAGAAAATCTTGTTACAAACACGAGTGGGGGTACTGTTTTGGATTTGAAAAAGTCTGGAAAACACATTTGGGGCTATTTGGTCATGGAAAGAGGGGCTGGAGGGAATGGGGGGTGAAAGAAAGATGACATGGAGCTGTGTTTTTAAGTGAAAGAAGTTTGTGCTGGTGCCGCCGAGTCTGCAGATACCGCAGTTGTCTGCAGACAGCGCTGAGAACTAACAGTTTGGAAAACACGTTTGGGTTATTTGATGGCTGAAAGAGGGCATGGAAAGAGTAGGGGAGTGGAATGAAGATTATATAGAGCTGTTTGTATAGGTGAAAAAGGGGTGCGCGTATGCCACAGAGTCACCTCTTGCTATCCGTGGACATTATATGGGTGACAGGGGGTTCTGGGTGAGTTTTGTTATTTGATGGTGTATTGTATGAGCATGTTTTATGGTTTAAATCTATTGTAGTGGTTGTTGCCAGAGGCAAATCTGGTCACTGGCAAAATATTGTGGTAATATGTGCATAGTTATTATAGCTAATGTAGCGGGAGTATTCAGTATATGCAATATGGTGGAATCATATAATTAAAGTGTATATAGTATTTATGATTGTAGTACATTTTAGGATAATGCTCCTTGATGTCTCGTCCACCATTCATAAAGTGAACATTGTATCCTTATTAAATTGTTGCATGAAACCTTTAGCATCATGGACCGGGCACTGGACTGGGTCATCTGTTTTCCTCACTAACCCCTCTTCCCAACTGCAACTGGGCTGTTTGTACTCCACTAATTCGCTGTGTACTTGCAGAGTACCCCAGGGGTTTATCCTATCTATTTACACCCTCTGACTCACCCAATGGGCCTCATTACGACCCTGGCGGAAAGGGGTTTGCGGCAGCGTTAGCTGCGCCAACCCCTTTCCGCCAATTACGAGTTCCCTTTCCGCCATGGCGGTTTTTACACCTGCTTTTAGCAGGTGTAAAAAACCATGGCGGTAAGGGAACTTGGTGTTAATTACGCCACCGTAATTTACGGTGGCGTAATTAACGCCTTCCCCACTCCCATTATGCCCTATGGGGCAAAAATGGGAATGGGGAAGGGTAAATGGGGATTGGGGATTTACCGCCCCGCCAAGGTCGGAATGGGGCGGTAAATCCCCTTACCGCCATGGCGTAAACGTAGTTTGCGCCATGGCGGTAAAGTCATGGCCCTGGCGGTAACTTACCGCCAGGGTCGTAATGAGGCCCAATGTCTTTCTTCTTGTCTTATTTCCAGTGTTATGTTAATGACACATGGCTTTCCTTCAACTTCCCTGAACAAATGTGTTCTAATTATTTTTATCCCTAATTGTCTGACCGCCATTGAGGCATTGGGCCTCAATACGCGGTAGGAGGTAGCCATGGTGCTTTTAGCACCATGGCTACCCCCTTACTGAATACCGGGTCCAGGTTCTCAGAATGGGTACTTACCGGGCATTCCAACCTTGGAGGACCCGGTAAGTCCCCATTCTGAGAACCATTCTCCATTCCCATTGAGCCCCCATAGGGCTCAATGGGAATGGGGAAGTAGCTAATAACGGTACCGCAATTTGCGGTACCGTTATTAGCTCTAAAGTCCCTTAGCGGCTCCCGTCCTTAACACCTTGTCAGACCAGGCATTAAGGAAGGGACCCGCTAAGGGACCTCGGAATATGGAGGTAAGGTATTACCGGCACTGGCACCCTTACCGGTGCCGGTAATCCCTTACCTCCTACCGTGTAATGAGGCCCATTGTGTGCTGCTAACAATATCTGTCTCAATGCCAGTGAAACAGAGATCTTTCTTATTATCTGTCTATACCCCCTTCGGCTATTCTAGAATAGGGCTGCAAGACTTATCCTTGGCCTGAAGACCAGGGATGTGTGTTGCTCTCCCCAGAGTGCATGGAAACACGTAAATCACCAATGCAATTACAGAGCAAATACTTTGAACGCAGACAGACGCAATAACTCACAACCACACACTCTTAGAAGATAATCAGCTCTTATACGGCTATTTATTCAAATCTTAGAAGCAACCAATAATAACATAGAAATAACTCACAGAAGTAATGTAGACATAAATCACAAAAGAAGCAAAGAATTCAAAAGGAAATACATCACTGTGAGCATAACAGGATTCCTCATCTCACCCAGAAGCGGCTGGAAGACCCTGGGAACAGCCAGGCCTAGAGCACCACAGCTCACAGGAGTGCCGGACGTAAGCGTCCTTCTCCGGCTGAAGTCTCACCTGACCACCTCCGGGTTTCCGCATATATACACACTCCACAAAGGGGAGTCAATTCTCGAACCTTCTGGAATTTGCACTTGCGCAGTTGATGAGCAGCCGTTGGTTGCCAGCTGGGTCAATCGAGAGCTACTCTCAAGGAGCAGAGTGCCTCCTTTCCCTAAAAACACGCTCCGCTGAGAACAGTATCAAACCATAACAGCGTTAGCTTTCCCAGCAGAAATGTCCTTGACCGCATACCAGGTTTGGAAAGCATGTTTTTCTCAGCACCATGAATCTAACACTCAGCAAAATGTGTGCAGCTTTTCACTGCAGCATGAAGTAAATATCCATCATGGCTCTGAGCGTTCCCAGAATGCATTGCGCACCGGCGCCATTTTAGTTCAAGCATAACAGGATGGTATCGCTGCAGCCCAAAAATGTGCACATTGGGAATGGCAAGGACTATTCTGTCAACTTTGTTTCCTTAAATACTGCCCTGCTACAGCACTCTGCTGTTGTAACTCCAGTACTCTGCTTGTGAAATGCTTTTTGGAACAGAGAGCATGAGGCGTGTCTCGGTCTGTGGCCGGTGTCTCTCTTTGGAGCAGCCTTCCTGCTCCTTTTATGCTTGAGCTGGACTTCCTTATGTTCCGAAAATGTCTAAAAACTGTGCTTTTGTGTTCCTGTTTAACGTAATCCCTTCCCTGCTAACTCATACCACTGCTACTCATAAACCTCACAGGTTCCAGGCCCTATATCTAGTCGACACCAGTACACCTCTCTACCCTTTAGCACTGCCCTTGCGGGAGTGTAACACCTCGCAGCTGTGTACCACAACCATGGACTTCTTTGCCACAGCAGGTAGTTAGTGACCTCCCACGTTGGCATGTCTTAGTACTTTCCTTCTGGGCTTCTATGAGCACTCAACCATCCCTACTCTTCTTTCCATTCATGCACTTCTTTTACTGCACAATGCATATGTCCATTTATAGCAGCTGTCTAACATTTTCTTGGATAAGCAAGGAAAATGCATATGGAAAAGATTTGTATAACATTTATAAGTGGCAGTTGGTGTGTGGAAGTTTAATATGCTGATTGGGTTATTTGTAACTAATTGGTGGATATATTTGTGACTGTTTCAAAGCAGGCAATGAGGGGGTGGTACAAACATGACAGTAAAAAGTGTATAAGGACTTTCTTTTGCACGTGCAATCCGGGTTATTGATAAAGCATGGCCAAGAGAGGGGACTGAAGATACTGTGGATAGTCATAAAGGACCATGGATTATGGTCCTTAATGTATGCTAGAGAAAAGTATATGGGACAGTAAATTATTGTCGTGTTTTGTTCTTTTTCTCTATTATACAATTTTCCATTATTCCCATTAGCATAGTAGAAAATGCTAATGGGAATGTTGGAGACTCTTATTGAGTCAAACTGCTTTAATGAATGTGAAGTAGATGGAGTCTATAAGCTTTTATTTCTTTACTTCTATCTGTGAAGGTGGTTCCTAAATGTAGCATTTCTTTAGTGTATTTTTATTATTATTATTATTATTATTATTATTATTATTATTATTATTATTTATTTTTTTTGCAGGTTTGGCCAGGAAGTAAGCTGGGGAGGGAAGTAAGGGAATGGGCCGCAAGCACTGCTATGGAAGAGCAGGTGAACAGGGGAAGCTGTTGGGCCTGCATTAAATGTAAGGTAGGGGGCAGTGTTTCTCATGCTCCTTGATTGCAGGCTCGTAAACACTTTAAAAATGCTCCCGCCTGCAGAGTGATGTGTTGCAATATATACAGAGTAAAATTTTATGTTATTTATTTATTTTATTAATTGCATTTATTACACATCCAAACCCAGCGTAGTTACAGACATTTTTACAATTGGCTCAAAAGCATTAGAAACACATATCATTAAAAATCAAGGATACAAAAGAATACATATTAAATGTAGCTTTTGAAAAACCATAGGTTCATGATTACTATTTACATATTCTGGTAATCTTTTACGTTGAGTAGGCATCTATCTAACTGAGGTGGCTGAAAGTTGTAGATTATGTGTCAATTGGCTAGACTTTGTTGAATAGTCACGTTTTTAGTATTTTTCTGAAGCAATGGAAAGATTCTTCATTTTTAATGTTTAATGAGAGGGCGTTCCAGTGTTTAGGGGCCATGACTGGGAAGCTGCTGTCTCCTGCTCTGGAACTTGTGTGGTGAGGGACCACAAGTGGCAAGTTTCTATTGGATCTGAGCGTTATATTAGATTATTTTTTACTTATTGAGTTGTTTATATAGATGGGAGCTTTCTTAGTGAGGCATTTATGGGTGACACACAGAGATTTGAAGATAATTCTAGCCTTAAGAAGTAGCCAATGGGTCTCCCTCCTGATATTGGAGATATGGTCAGACTTCTTAATTCCTAGTGCTGCTCTTAGCGCTTTGTTTTGCATTAGTTGTAGTTTCCCTAATTTGGTGTTGGAGGTCCCTAGTAGGAGAACGTTACAGTAATCCAACTGTGATAGTATTAGGGCTCTAGCTAGAGTAATGCAGTTTGTGGGTGAGAGATACTGGCGACTTGGGGCAATTAGTTTGGATGTGTAGGATGTGGAAGACGATAAGGCGCCTACATGTTTTGTCATTGTTAGATTAGCATCTAGATGAACGCCTAGGGTTTTCACCTGTTTTGATACTGGAATCGGAGTACTGCCAATGTTGATTGATGAATAATCTGAGTGGGGTGTGCTGATTTTAGCATGGGAGCCCACAATGAGAATCTCTGTTTTTTCATCGTTGAGGCAGAGGCTGTTCAAGGCCATTCAATTTTGAATTATATCTTATTGATGGTCTACATGTCCTGGTCATAGTCCCCTGTGATCAGTATGAGGATCTGAGTGTCATCTGCGAAGTTCGTATAGATGACACCCATGGCATCCAGTGCCGAGAAGAGAAGCTTGCCAGTGCCGAGAAGAGAAGCTTGGTTTACGCATTGTATACGGTGGGCGAGACACAAAACCCTTGGGGTGCCACAATAGGGACTGGTATGGGATCAGAAGCCTCTTTACCAATGGTTACTCTAGACGTACTTTCAGCTAGGAAAGATTTCACCCAAAGGGTGGAATCTTTAGAAAAGCCAAAATCATTTGCTAGTGTAACACAACGTTTATCATGATCCACAAGAACGAATGCTGCAGATAGATCTAACAGCAGTAGCATACAAATTTTACCTCAGTCCCTAATAGTATCCATCTGGATTTTCACATCAAGGAGTGCCATTTCCATACTATGGTTAGGTCTGAATCCACATTGTCTAGCTCCTAGCAGTTGGTTTTGTTCAAGATGGGCTTGAATATGGGTATATGCTATTTTGTCTATGATCTTGAGTAGGAACAGGACCGTGGTTATTGTTCGGTAGTTCGTGGGGACTGTCGAGTCAAGGGATGGTTTTTTCAGAAGTGAGGTCACCCAAGCTTCTTTTATGCTGGCTGGGACCATGTTCGTATTGAATGAGGCATTCACGAAGTTAGTGATAATAGGGGTGAGAATGGGGGCACATAGTTTAACTAAATGGGCTGGGAAATTGTCCCCTTTATAATTAGAGGCTTTTAATTTGACGATGGTGTTTGTCACTAACTCTTGGGTCACTGGGGTAATATGGAATAGCAAATTAGCATTTTCATTGGTTTTGTTGAGAGAGGTAATAAGAGTGTCTTTTTCAGCTAAGATAGTTCTTTTTATGTAAATTGTCTGTTGTAGTAATTTAATTTTGGAGGCTAACACATTTTGGATAGTGGTGTACCATTCTTTGCTGGAGATAGCCGGAGTGGTGACTGGGGTTGGGTTTTCCAATTCTCTGAGAATGGAGAAGAGATCTTTAGAGTTAGAGGTGGCGTTGCTAATACGAGTGTTATATGCATTAGCTGTATGGGTTATAATTGCTGCTTTGTATATTTTATTAGCAGCTCTAAAGGCATTGGCAGAGTCTATTGTGAGAGATTTTTTATGGATATGTTCAAGAGATCTTTTAGTTCACCTTAGCAAAACTAGCTTGTCATTGAACCAGAAAATCGTTTGTTTGTCGGCATGTCATGTTTTGGTTGTTTTCGGTGCTACGGAGTCAATAGTGGTAGTGAGGCACTTGTGGTAGGTGTCTGACATGAGACACAGGTTGTCACTCATAGCCATATTGGAAGATAAAGCTTTGCTCGGGATGAGGGCTAGGATGTCAGCTGTTAGCTTACAAGTGTTTCTTGTTTCATAGGTAGCCATTGCCTTAGTCTTAGAGGGGTATATCTCGTTGCTAGTAAGGGTGAAGTTAACACTATGGTGATCAGACCAGTCCGGGGGTGCAATCAACTTTATGGATACTTTCGAATTGAGCGTGAGTATCCAATTCAGTGTTTTCGGCCCTTGATGTGTGTGGGGGCATTCACAAGTTGTGTGAATTTCATATCTTTGAGTGCAGCATGGAAGGCGGCTGCTTTATGGTCCTGCTTATCATTGAAACCTAGATTAATGTCACCAAGGATGATACATTTACTATTAGGTTTGATGAAGGGAGCTAATAGCAGAGGGATGTCAAGGTCCGGATGGGTATTGCTATTAGGTGATCTATAAATAGCCAAGATGTTGAAGGTGGTTTTCTGGTCAGATGCAAGTTTGGCTAGGAGGAGTTTGGAACCTTCTATTTCTTCAAGGTGGCAGGATCTGATGTACACGTTTGTTTTAGCTATTATGGCCACACCACCTCCTTGTGCATTAGGTCTATCAGTCCTAAGAATGCTATAATATGGAGGGATGGCAAGAGCTAGTAATGGTCCAGAAGCTTGGTGAAGCCACGTTTCTGTAACTACTAGGATGTCCAATTGATGTTCAATGATGAGGTCGTGAATTTCAATATCATGGGCTCCTAGTGAGCGGGCATTGATCAGGGCACATTTATAGTTGAGTGATGGCTGAATTGGAGGCGCGGTGCTGATAGTTAGTACTTGCAAGTCTGTGGAGCTAAGGGATTGTTTGGCGGTGACTCCAAAAGGTGTCTTATGTTGTTTGCTATGGGGGTGGCTGAGTCTGTTTTGGGGTGGCTAGTGCTGAATTCTGGTTACGGGGGAGTATTTTAGTTCATGATTTTAAACGATCTAGTCTGGTCTTACCCTGAATAGGATAGGAGGTTGAGTCATCCGTATTATTTAGCACATGTTCTGGAGCCATCATGGAAGTGATAATAGTGGGCTCTAAAGTCTTAATGCTTCTTGTAGTGCTTAGGGTATTGATGTAGTCTTGGATGGGCAGGAACGGTGGGGTGGAGGAAAGATATGGGGTGGGACAAGGGATGGGATAATGCCTATAGCAGCCAATTCTAGAGAGGCCATTTCCATGTGTGATGAAGGACCTTCCTGTGCAGGGTAGGCAGTCATTAACAATGCAGAATGGAAACATAGTGGTGAATAACAAGCCTAGCATGACTACATACTCAGTGGGTATGTAGTTGTAATAGCGCTGCAGTACATACATCAACCAAGGCTGCCTATATCATTGGTACATTGCACTTTTATGAGAAAGAGTTGAGATTAATCTTAATCTAGCAAAGGCATTCTATTTCAGCGAGTGGCATAGTGGAAGCACAGCACATTACCCCTTCACTAAGGAGAACAATACAAGTTAGTGATGCAAGCAGGCTGGCATAATACGTATTGATATATCGAATGAAAGTGGCACCACACAATCACTGTTAGGGTCAGGTTAATTTAACACACTACCAGGTTAAATTGGCATGCTACATTCCATATTTAGTGAATATTTAGTGAACACAGCTTAGCACAGTTTCGTTAAGAGGATAAAATACTCAATGATAATGAGGTCGACTGATAATATTATATTCTATGATCAAAGAGGAGATGAGCTGGCATATCACAGTGCATTGGGCTCACGAGTCATAAGCATTTGTAATACAAGTACGCAGGTGAGAGAAGGTTGGGCACAACTGAATGTTTGTTAAACTCGGTACCCGTCAACAATGGACAATACACTAGTAGTTAGATATGTTGCAAAAAAAATGAATGCAAGTTATTAAATCGCACTGGGTGGCATAAATCGGAAGTCTAACTTGATATGCAACAAAATGCATCTTAATTAAAGTTTAGTTTTATCAACAGTATGGAATACAACTGAGCAATACTGGGCGATGTGAACATGGATTCGCCAAATGATCAGCGCGGTGGCTTGGTGCAGGGGAGTTGCTAGGTCTGGAAAAGACCCGGGACTAAGCTGATGTTGGTACTGTTGGGACTGGGGGCTAGCTAGTCTTTTGGCTGTAGCTCCTGAGATTCTATCCGGGGCTACAACCAAAAGATCAGGGGAAATAGCCCCCTTAGCCCCCCCCTAGCAACGCCCCTGGCTTGGTGTATGTTGGTCATTAGCGTGAGCCTGCTGATAGAGCGGTGGGTGAGAGACTATTTCAAAGTACTGGAATGTGCAGATCAAGCCTCATGGGTGCCGTCAAGGTCAAGTGTCAATTCGGTAACAATTATTCATCAAAGGTTAAACTCAAAGGTTCGTTATGGGTTACAGGATAAAGAGGTAAGTGCAGCAGGGAGGCTGGCGAGGCAATAGATATTAGGATAGGACCTGCTTTTGGGTATGAATCAGATGGTGGGACATGGATTAGAGGGAAATCAATGCCTACCTTCCATTTGCCAAGTGGATGGCGGACTGCTACAAACTGCAAACAGGGTGCACACAGGGCCTTTTCCTCTGCCTTCTCCGCAGGCTGGCTTCTGCCTAACGGCGGTGATGATTGGAGGATAAGGGAGCTAGTTACTTAGCGAGCAAGATAACAGCCTCGGTTTCATGTCGCCTTGCGCCAGCCATTTTGGAATCAGGCACTGGCTCGGCAGCAATGTTGCAGTGAACAAAATCGAACAAAAGGCAGTAGCTGAAGACGAAATGGTCTGAATAAATCCAAAGGCTGGCCTCACTCTATGTGTAGGATGCAAGATGCTGGGTTCTCGTGGGGATCCAACGTGATAGCGAGATTGCAGTCGTGGATCGGGAACCCTGGCGACTCGTATTCACTATTTCTTCAATGTGGGGCAATGAGATCCTGCCCTCTCCGCTGCAGGGGGAAGACACTTCTGGGATGCACAGGGTGCAAACAGGGACATCCCCTGGTCTTCTCCACATGCCGGCTTCCGCCAAACGGTGGTGCTGATTGGAGGATAAGGGAGCTAGTTACCTAGCGACCGAGATAACAGCTTTGTTTACATGCCACATTGCGCAGACCATTTTGGACTCAGGCACTGGCTCGGCAGCAACGTTGCAGTGCCCAAAATCAAACAAAAGGCAGTAGCTGAAGACGAAATGGTGTGAATAAATGCATAGGCTGGTCTCAACCTATGTGTAGGATGCGAGATGCTGGGTCTGGTGACACGTTTTTGCTATTTCTGCAATGTGGGGAGATGGGCTCTTGCCCTTTCCGCTGCAGGGGGATGATGCTTCTGGGCTGCAGAGGGTGCAAACAGGGCCTTTTCCTCAGCTTTCTCCGCAGGCTGGCTTCCGCCTAACGGCAGTGCGGGTTGGAGGATAAAGGAGCTAGTTACCTAGCGACTGAGATAACATCCTCGGTTTCAGGCCGCGTTGCGCCGGCCATTTTGGAATCAGGCACTGGCTCGGCATTAACGTTGTGGTGCCCAAAATTGAACAGAAATTAGTAGCTGAAGACGAAATTTTGTGAATATATCTAGATGCTGGCCTCACTCTATGTTCAGGATGCGAGTTGCTCGGTTCTTGTGGGGATCCAACGTGATAGCGAGATTGCAGTCGAGGAGCTGGAACCGTGGCGACTCGTATTTGTTATTTCTTCAGTGTGGTCTGATGGGCTCCTGCCCTCTTGGCTGCAGGGGGACGATGCTTCTGGGCTGCAGAGGATGCACACAGAGCCTTTTTCTCAGCCTTCTCCGCAGGCCGGGTTATGCCTGAAGGCAGTGCTGATTGGAGGATAAGGAAGCTAGTTACCTAGTTACCAAGATAACAGCCTTGGTTTCATGCTGCGTTACGCCTACCATTTTGGAATCAGGCACTGGCTCGGCAGCAATGTTGCTGTGCCCAAAATCGAACAAAAGGCAGTAGCTGAAGACGAAATGGTCTGAATAAATCCACATGCTGTGCTGGTTGGAGGATAAGGGAGCTAATTACCTAGCGACTGAGATAACAGCCTCGGTTTCAGGCCCCGTTCCGCCGGCCATTTTGGAATCAGGCACTGGCTCGGCATTAACGTTGTGGTGCCCAAAATTGAACAGAACTAAGTAGCTGAAGACGAAAGGGTGTGAATAAATCCAGAGGGTCGCCCCACCCTATGTTTAGGATGCAAGATGCTGGGTTTTCATGGGGATCCAACATGATAGCAAGATTGCAATCGAGGAGCTGGAACTCTGATGACTCGAATTTGCTATTTCTGCAATGTGGGGAGATGGGCTCTTGCCCTCTCCGCTGCAGGGGGACGGCGCTTCTGGGTTGCAGAGGGTGCATACAGGGCCTTTTCCTCGGCCTTCTCCGCAGGCCATCTTCCACCTAACGGTGGTGTTGATTGGTGGATAAGGGAGCTAGTTCCCTAGCGACTGAGATAAGAGCCTCAGTTTCATGCCGCGTTGCACCGGCCATTTTGGAATCAGGTATTGGTTCAGCATTAACATTGCGGTGACCAAAATAGAACAGAAGGCAGTAGCTGAAGACGAAATGGTGTTAATAAATCCACAGGCTGGCCTCACCCTTTGTGTAGGATGCGAGATGCTGGCTTCTCGTGGGGATCTGACTTGATAGAGAGGTTGCAGTCTAGGAGCTGGAACCATGGCTACTCGTATTCACTATTTCTTTAATGTGGGGCAATGGTTTCCTGCCCTCTACACTGCAGGCGGATGATGCTTCTGGGCTGCAGAGGGTGCAAACAGGGCCTTTTCCCTGGCATTCACCGCAGACCGGTTTCCGCCTATCGGTAGTGCTGATTGGAGGATAAGGGAGCTAGTTACCTAGCGACCGAGATAACAGCTTTGTTTTCATGCCGCGTTGCGCCGACCGTTTTGGAACCAGGCACTGGCTCGGCAGCATCGTTGCGGTGCCCAAAATCGAACAAAAGGCAGTATCCGAAGACGAAATGGTGTGAATAAATCCACAACTGGCCTCACCCTATTTGTAGGATGCGGGAGGCTGAGTTCTCTTGGGGATCCGACGTGATAGTGAGATTGCAGTTGACGAGCTGGAACCCTGGCAACATGTATTTGCTATTCCTGCAATGTGGGGAGATGGGCTCTTGCCCTCTCCGCTGCAGGTGGATGATGCTTCTGGGCTGCAGAGGGTGCAAACATGGCCTTTTCCTCAGCCTTCTCCGCAGGCCGGCTTCCACCTAATGGCGGTGCAGATTGGAGGATAAGGGAGCAGTTACCTAGCGACCGAGATAACAGCCTTGGCTTCATGCAGCATTGCGCTAGCCATGGAATCAGGCACTGGCTCGGCAGCAACATTGCAGTGCCCAAAATCAAACAAAAGGCAGTAGCTGAAGACAAAATGGTGTGAAAAAATCCACAGGCTGGCCTCACCCTATGTGTAGGATATGAAATGCTGGGTTCTCGTGTGAATCCAATGTAATAGCGAGATTGCAGTCGAGGATCTCGAACCCTGCAGACTAGTATTCTCTATTTCTTCAATATGGGGCGATGGGCTCCTGCCCTCTCCGCTGCAGGGGGACGATGCTTCTGGGCTGCAGAGGGTGCAAACAGGGCCTTTTCCTTGGCCTTTCCCCACAGGCCGGATTCTGCCTAACGGCTGTGCTGATTGGAGGATAAGGGAACTAGTTACCTAGCGACCGAGATAACAGCCTCGGTTTCATGCCACATTGCGCTAGCCATTTTGGAAATAGGCACTGACTTGGCAGCAACATTGCTGTGCCCAAAATCGAACAAAAGGCAGTATCTGAAGATGAAATGGTGTGAGTAAATCCACTGGCTGGCCTCACCCTATGTGTAGGATGAGAGATGCTGGGTTCTCGTGGGGATCCGACATGATAGCGAGATTGCAGTCGAGGAGCTGGCATCGTGGCGTCTCGTATTTGCTATTTCTTCAATGTGGGGCAATGGGCTCCTTCCCTCTCCGCTGCAGGGGGCGATGCTTCTGGGCTGCAGGGGGTGCAAACAGGGCCTTTTCCCTGGCTTTCACCACAGACCGGCTTCCGCCTAATGGTGGTACTGATTGGAGGATAAGGGAGCTAGTTACCTAGCGACCGAGATAACAGCTATGTTTTCATGCCGCGTTGCGCTAGCCATTTTGGAATCAGGCACTGGCTCGGCAGCAACATTGCAGTGCCCAAAATCGAACAAAAGGCAGTAGCTGAAGACAAAATGGTGTGAAAAAATCCACAGGCTGGCCTCACCCTATGTGTAGGATATGAAATGCTGGGTTCTTGTGGGGATCTGACCTGATAGCGGGATAGCAGTCGAGGATCTCGAACCCTGCAGACTAGTATTCTCTATTTCTTCAGTATGGGGCGATGGGCTCCTGCCCTCTCCGCTGCAGGGGGACGATGCTTCTGGGCTGCAGAGGGTGCAAACAGGGCCTTTTCCTTGGCCTTCTCCGCAGGCCGGCTTCCACCTAACGGTGGTTCTGATTGGAGGATAAGGGAGCTAGTTACTTAGCGACCGAGATAACAGCCTCGGTTTCATGCCACATTGCGCTAGCCATTTTGGAAATAGGCACTGGCTTGGCAGCAACATTGCTGTGCCCAAAATCGAACAAAAGGCAGTATCTGAAGATGAAATGGTGTGAGTAAATCCACAGGCTGGCCTCACCCTATGTGTAGGATGAGAGATGCTGGGTTCTCGTGGGGATCTGACATAATAGCGAGATTGCAGTCGAGGAGCTGGCATCGTGGCGACTCGTATTTGCTATTTCTTCAATGTGGGTCAATGGGCTCCTTCCCTCTCCGCTGCAGGGGGACAATGCTTCTGGGCTGCAGAGGGTGCAAACAGGGCCTTTTCCCTGGCCTTCACCGCAGACCGGCTTCCGCCTATCGGTGGTACTGATTGGAGGATAACGGAGCTAGTTACCTAGCGACCGAGATAACAGCTATGTTTTCATGCCGCATTGCGCTGACCATTTTGGAACCAGGCACTGGCTCGGCAGCATCGTTGCGGTGCCCAAAATCGAACAAAAGGCAGTATCCGAAGACAAAATGGTGTGAATAAATCCACAGGCTGGCCACACCCTATGTGTAGGATTCAGGAGACTGGGTTCTTGTGGGGATCCGACGTGATAGCGAGATTGCAGTCGACGATCTGGAAACCTGGCGACATGTATTTGCTATTTCTGCAATGTGGGGAGATGGGCTCCTGCCCTCTCTGCTGCACTGGGATGAAGCATCCGGGCGGTTGAGGGTGCAAAGAGGGCCTTTTCCTCAGCCTTCTCCGCAGGCCGGCTTCCACCTAACGGCGGTTCTGATTGGAGGATAAGGGAGCTAGTTACCTAGCGACCGAGATAACAACCTTGGTTTCATGTAGCATTACGCTAGCCATTTTGGAATCAGGCACTGGCTCGGCGCAACGTTGCAGTGCCCAAAATCGAACAAAAGGCAGTAGCTGAAGACAAAATGGTGTGAATAAATCCACAGGCTGGCCTCAACCTATGTGTAGGATATAAGATGCTGGGTTCTCGTGGGGATCCGACGAGATAGCAAGAATGCAGTCGAAGAACTGAAACCCTGGTGACGCGTATTCGCTATTTCTGCAATGTGGGGAGATGGGCTCCTGCCCTCTCTGCTGCATGGGGATGAAGCATCCGGGCGGTTGAGGGTGCAAAGAGGGCCTTTTCCTCAGCCTTCTCCGCAGGCCGGCTTCTACCTAATGGCGGTGCTGATTGGAGGATAAGAGAGCTAGTTACCTAGCAACCGAGTTAACAGCTTTGTTTTCAGGCCGCATTGCCCTGACCATTTTGGAACCAGGCCCTGGCTCGGCAGCATCGTTGCGGTACCCAAAATCGAACAAAAGGCAGTAGCTGAAGACAAAATGGTGTGAATAAATCCACAGGCTGGCCTCACCCCATGTGTAGGATATGAAATGCTGGGTTCTCGTGTGAATCCAACGTAATAGCAAGATTGCAGTCGAGGAACTGGAACCCTGCCGACTCGTATTCTCTATTTCTTCAATGTGGGGCGATGGGCTCCTGCCCTCTCCGCTGCAGGGGGACGATGCTTCTGGGCTGCAGAGGGTGCAAACAGGGCCTTTTCCTTGGCCTTCTCCGCAGGCCGGATTCTGCCAAACAGCTGTGCTGATTGGAGGATAAGGGAGCTAGTTACCTAGCGACCGAGATAACAGCCTCGGTTTCATGCCGCATTGCGCTAGCCATTTTGGAAATAGGCACTGGCTCGGCAGCAACTTTGCTGTGCCCAAAATCGAACAAAAGGCAGTAGCTGAAGATGAAATGGTGTGAATAAATCCACAGGCTGGCCTCACCCTATGTGTAGGATGAGAGATGCTGGGTTATCGTGGAGATCCGACATGATAGCGAGATTGCAGTCAAGGAGCTGGCATCGTGGCGACTCGTATTTGCTATTTCTTGAATGTGGGGCAATGGGCTCCTTCACTCTCTGCTGCAGGGGGACGATGCTACTGGGCTGCAGAGGGTGCAAACAGGGCCTTTTCCCTGGCCTTCACCGCAGACCGGCTTCCGCCTATCGGTGGTACTGATTAGAGGATAAGTGAGCTAGTTACCTAGCGACCGAGATAACAGCTTTGTTTTCATGCCGCGTTGCGACGACCATTTTGGAACCAGGCACTGGCTCAGCAGCATCGTTGCGGTGCCCAAAATAGAACAAAAGGCAGTATCCAAAGACAAAATGGTGTGAATAAATCCACAGGCTGGCCTCAACCTATGTGTAGGATTCAGGAGGCTGGGTTCTCATGGGGATCCAATGTGATAGCGAGATTGCAGTCAAAGAGCTGAAACCCTGGTGACTCGTATTCGCTATTTCTGCAATGTGGGGAGATGGGCTCCTGCCCTCTCTGCTGCACGGGGTTGAAGATTCCGGGCGGTTGAGGGTGCAAGCAGGGCCTTTCCTTGGCCTTCTCGGCAGGCCGGCTTCTGCCTAACGGCTGTGCTGTTTGGGGGATAAGGGAGCTAATTACCTAGAAACCGAGCTAACAGCCTCGGTTTCATGCCACATCGCGCTAGCCATTTTGGAAATAGGCACTGGCTCGGCAGCAACATTGCAGTGCCCAAAATCGAACAAAAGGCAGTAGCTGAAGACGAAATGGTGTGAATAAATCTACAGGCTGGCCTCACCCTATGTGTAGGATGAGAGATGGTGGGTTCTCGTGGGGATCCATCGTGATAGCGAGATTGCAGTTGAGGAGCTGGAACCCTGCTGACTCGTATTCTCTATTTCTTCAATGTGGTCCGATGGGCTCCCGCCCTCTCCGCTGCAGGGGGGGGGACGCGTCTGGACTGCAGAGTGTGCAGGGCCTTTTCCTCGGCTTTCTCCACAGGCCGGGTTCTGCCTAACAGCGGTGATGATTGGAGGATAAGGGAGCTAGTTACCTAGCGACTGAGGTAAAAGCCTCGGTTTCAGGCTGCGTTCTTCCGGCCATTTTACAATCAGGCACTGGCTCGGCATTAACGTTGTGTTGCCCAAAATCGAACAGAACTGAGTAGCTGAAGACAAAATGGTGTGAATAAAGTCACAGGTTGGCCTCACCCGATGTTTAGGATGTGAGATGCTTGGTTCTCGTGGGGATCCAACTTGATAGCAATATTGCAGTCGAGGAGCTGGAACCCTGGCAACTTGTATTTGCTATTTCTTCAATGTGGTCAGATGGGCAGTATCCAAAGACAAAATGGTGTGAATAAATCCACAGGCTGGCCTCACCCTATGTGTAGGATTCAGGGGGCTGGGTTCTCATGGGGATCCGATGTGATAGCGAGATTGCAGTCAAAGAGCTGAAACCCTGGTGACTCGTATTCGCTATTTCTGCAATGTGGGGAGATGGGCTCCTGCCCTCTCTGCTGCACGGGGTTGAAGATTCCGGGCGGTTGAGGGTGCAACGAGGGCCTTTTCCTCAGCCTTCTCCGCAGGCTGGCTTCCACCTAACGGCCGTGCTGATTGGAGGATAAAGGAGCTAGTTACCTAGCAACGGAGATAACAACCTTGGTTTCATGTAGCATTACACTAGACATTTTGGAATCAGGCACTGGCTCGGCGCAACGTTGTGGTGCCCAAAATCGAACAAAAGGCAGTAGCTGAAGACAACATGGTGTGAATAAATCCACAGGCTTGCCTCAACCTATGTGTAGGATGTATGATGCTGGGTTCTCGTGGGGATCCAATGTGATAGCGAGATTGCAGTCGAGGATCAGGAACCCTGCTGACTCGTATTCTCTATTTCTTCAATGTGGAGCGATGAGCTCCTGCCCTCTCTGCTGCAGGTGGACGATGCTTCTCGGCTGCAGAGGGTGCAAGCAGGGCCTTTCCTTGGCCTTCTCGGCAGGCCGGCTTCTGCCTAACGGCTGTGCTGTTTGGAGGATAAGGGAGCTAATTACCTAGACACCGAGATAACAGCCTCGGTTTCATGCCACATCGCGTTAGCCATTTTGGAAATAGGCACTGGCTCGGCAGCAACATTGCAGTGCCCAAAATCGAACAAAAGGCAGTAGTTGAAGACTAAATGGTGTGAATAAATCTACAGGCTGGCCTCACCCTATGTGTAGGATGAGAGATGCTGTGTTCTCGTGGGGATCCATCGTGATAGCGAGATTGCAGTTGAGGAGCTGGAACCCTGCTGACTCGTATTCTCTATTTCTTCAATGTGGTCCGATGGGCTCCTGCCCTCTTCGCTGCAGGGGGGGGACGCGTCTGGACTGCAAAGTGTGCAGGGCCTTTTTCCTCGGCTTTCTCCACAGGCCGGGTTCTGCCTAACAGCGGTGATGATTGGAGGATAAGGGAGCTAGTTACCTAGCGACTGAGGTAAAAGCCTCGGTTTCAGGCTGCGTTCTGCCGGCCATTTTGCAATCAGGCACTGGCTCGGCATTAACGTTGTGCTGCCCAAAATCGAACAGAACTGAGTAGCTGAAGACAAAATGGTGTGAATAAAGCCACAGGTTGGCCTCACCCGATGTTTAGGATGTGAGATGCTTGGTTCTCGTGGGGATCCAACTTGATAGCGATATTGCAGTCGAGGAGCTGGAACCCTGGCAACTTGTATTTGCTATTTCTTCAATGTTTTCAGATGGGCTCCTGCCCTCTCCGCTGCAGGGGAGACGATGCTTCTGGGCTGCAGAGAGTGCACACAGGGGCTTTTCCTCTGCCTTCTCCACAGGCCGGGTTCTGCCTGA